>NC_041224.1:16979573-17022132 GCF_002837175.3 Physeter macrocephalus
AAAGCACCGAGCTGATCTCCCTGTGCTATGCGGCTGCTTCCCACTAGCTATCTATTTTACATTTGGTAGTGTATATATATCAATGCTACTCTCTCACTACATCCCAGCTTCCCCTTCCCCCTCCCCGTGTCCTCAAGTCCATTCTCTAGTCTGTGTCTTTATTCCTGTCCTGCCCCTAGGTTAATCAGAACCATTTTTTTTTTTAGATTCCATATATATGTGTTAGCATACAGTATTTGCTTTTCTTTCTGACTTACTTCACTCTGTATGACAGTCTCTAGGTCCACCCAGCTCACTATAGAAAACTCAATTTCGTTTCATTTTATGGCAGAATAATACTCCACTGTATATATGTGCCACATCTTCTTTATCCATTCATCTGTCAATGGACACTTAGGTTGCTTCCATGTCCTGGCTATTGTAAAGAGTGCTGCAGTGAACATTGGGGTACATAACTCTTTTTGAATTATGGTTTCCTCAGGGTATATGCCCAGTAGTGGGATTGCTGGGTCATATGGTAGTTCTATTTTTAGTTTTTTAAGGAATCTCCCTATTCTTCTCCATAGTGGCTGTATCAATTTACATTCCCACCAACAGTGCAAGAGAGTTCCCTTTTCTCCACACCCTCTCCAGCACTTATCTCCTCACATTCTGACTGGCGTAGGGTGACATCTCATTGTAGTTTTGATTTGCATTTCTCTAATGATTAGTGATGTTGAGCATCCTTTCATGTGTTTGTTGGCAATCTGTATATCTTCTTTGGAGAAATGTCTATTTAGGTCTTCTGCCCATTTTTGGATTGGGTTGTTTGTTTTTTTGATATTGAGCTGCTTGAAGAGGCTGTCTTTTCTGCATTGTATACTCTTGCCTCCTTTATCAGAGACAAGGTGACCCAACCTGGAGGAAATGGACAAGTTCTTAGAGAAGTACAACCTTCCGAGGCTGAACCAGGAAGAAATAGAAAATATAAACAGACCAATCACAAGCACTGAAATTGAAACTGTGATTAAAAATCTGCCAACAAACAATAGCCCAGGACCCGGTGGCTTCACGGGTGAATTCTATCAAACATTTAGTGAAGAGCTAACACCTATCCTTCTCAAACTCTTCCAAAATATAGCAAAGGGAGGAAGACTACCAAAGTCATTCTACAAGGTCACCTGATGCCAAAACCAGAAAAGGTGTCTCAAAAAAAGAAAACTACAGGCCAATATCACTGATGAATATAGATGCAAAAATCCTCAACAAAAAACTAGCAAACAGAATCCAGCAGCACATTAAAAGAATCATACACCATGATCAAGTGGGGTTTATCCCAGGAATGCAAGGATTCTTCAATATACACAAATCAATCAATGTGATACACCATATTAACAAATTGAAGGAGAAAAACCATATGATCATCTCAATAGATGCAGAAAAAGCTTTTGACAAAATTTATCACCCATTTATGATAAAAACTCTCCAGAAAGTGGACATACAGGGAACCTACCTCAACATAATAAAGGCCATATATGACAAACTCACAGCCAACATCATTCTCAATGGTGAAAAACTGAAACCATTTCCTCTAAGATCAGGAACAAGACAAGGTTGTCCACTCTCACCACCATTATTCAACATAGTTTTGGAAGTTTTAGCCACAGCAATCAGAGAAGAAAAAGAAATAAAAGGAATCCAGATTGGAAAAGAAGAAGTACAACTGTCACTGTTTGCAGATGACATGATACTATACATAGAGAATCCTAAAGATGCTACCAGAAAACTACTAGAGCTAATCAATGAATTTGGTAGAGCAGCAGGATACAAAATTAGTGTACAGAAATCTCTTGCATTCCTATACACTAATGATGAAAAATCTGAAAGAGTAATTAAGGAAACACTCCCATTTACCATTGCAACAAAAAGAATAAAATACCTAGGAATAAACCTACCTAAGGAGACAAAAAACCTGTATGCAGAAAACTATAAGACTGATGAAAGAGATTAAAGATGATACCAACAGACGGAGAGATATGCCATGTTCTTGGACTGGAAGAATCAACATTTTGAAAATGACTAAACTACCCAAAACAATCTACAGATTCAGTGCAATCCCTATCAAACTATCAATGGCATTTTTCACAGAACTAGAACAAAAAATTTCACAATTTACATGGAAACACAAAAGACCCCGAATAGCCAAAGCAATCTTGAGAATGAAAAACAGAGCTGGAGGAATCAGGCTGCCTGACTTCAGACTATAATACAAAGCTACGGTAATCAAGACAGTATGGTACTGGCACAAAAACAAAAATATAGATCAATGGAACAGGATAGAAAGCCCAGAGATAAACCCATGTGCACATATTGCTTTGAGTCTATTTCTTTTCCATTGGAAGAGAAGTAAATGTTTCAAAGCCAAGAAAAAAAGCACTGAATGACAGATTCCTATTCAATTGCAACACTTGTTGCAAGATGGCTTTCCAAGGAAGTGAAATTTATGAAAGGGGAGGCCATGAGAGATGGAACACAGGCCAGAACTATAACAGATGTGTGATTGCCCTTGTTTGTGGAAAAGCTCCATTCCAACACTCATCCAAAGCATATTCGTAGAGCATACTCTCTCTATACCCACCACTGTGCCTTATAAAACTGGAGGTGTGTTTCCATGGGGGAAACTTATTAGGACAAGTCAAAATGGAGACCAATCCCTCTTTTTCTTGGTTATCCTGGAACTTCACCAGCCAAGCCTTTGAAGGATTACATTCTGCACCTAGAAAATTATGGTTTCTTGATAATATCTTCCAAAATCATGATATCTCTTCTGCTATTGGCTACTTTCCTCCTATCAGATGCCTGGCCCCTTGCTTCTATAAAGAGGGATCTGAGAACATTTTTCCCTTTTCTTTCTATCTGATTATTTGTAGTATTGACCAATGGAGACACCACAGATAAAACCAGGATGCTTTAGTGAAAACTAGGAATTCTTAATTCTGGCTGCAGATTTGAATGAACTGGAAACATAATTGAAAATATGTTGTTGGACTCCACCCCTAGTTTTAACTGGTCTGGAGAGGGGACCCGGCATCAAATATTTTTAAAAAGATCTCCAAATGATGGTATATATTGCTACAGTACTGTTCCAGATAAAGGAATGTGAGCAAAGATTATGAAATTACAAAGGGTATTAATTGGATCATAAAATAACAGAATTTGAGAGGTGTAGGGACAGTAAAAACTTAAGGACCACCCTTTGTCATGGTGGTGAGGAAACTGAAGTCAAGGGATGCTCAGTGAATAAATCAGGATCTCAAAACTAACTAGTGGTAGAGCCAGAACACTGGCCACGTGACTCATGAGCTGACTAAACAATGAAGGAACATCTCCTGACATCTGAAAGAGAGAATTTAGAATATAAATAAAAAGAGGTGACAGCTTTACTCAGAAAATACAAAACGTATGGCGATCAAGAGGTAAATGCTGGGACTTCTCTGGTGGCTCAGTGGATAAGAATCTGCCTATGAATGCAGGGGACATGGGTTCGATCCCTGGTCCAGGAAGATCCCACCTGCCGTGGAGCAGCTAAGCCCATGTGCCACAACTACTGAGCCTGCATGCCTACAGCCCGTGCTCCGCAACAAGAGAAGCCACCGCAATGAGAAGCCCACACACCGTGATGAAGAGTAGCCCCCGCTCGCCACAACTAGAGAAAGCCTGTGCGCAGCAGCGAAGACCCAACACAGCCAAAAATAAAATAAAATTTAAAAGTAAAAAAAAAAAAAGAGGTAAATGTCGTAACACCATCAAGGAGGGATTATTAGATAAATTCAGGTTGGCTCACAGCCGACTTGTAGGAGAAGCTGGGAGCTCAAGCTATGATAACTAACCATGAAGGGTGAAAATCAGGGTAAAAACCAAATGGGACTTGGTTAATATCAAACAGAAAACAGGTTTGGGTGAATTACAGAAATGATTCCATAAATATTGCATATTTTCTTACCATGTAAGTAAAGCACGTATTACATATGTTCTTATATAAAGTGCAGTGCTTGGCATACAGTAAGTGCTCACTTAATGACTGGTGGTGTTTCCCTTCACTGCTGCCACTATGCAAAGTCCAACTGAACTGGACTGTGCTAGTTCATATAACTGGAATGTTTGACTAGTGTATTGCATGTGTACTCAAGTTTTCTTGCCTTAAAATGGTGTAAGATTGGCATTTTGTAATCTGCATTTACCTAAGGCAAAGAATATTTTAACTTTCAATTCAATTCTGAGCAATGAGAAAGAAAAAGAGAGTGAGAGATTAGTTGGAGGATGGAAAGAGAACAGCAATGGGGCTCTGCCTGTTTTCCCTCCAACCTTCCAGTCCAAACCTGCATAAGATGAAGTCAGTAACTAGAGAAGAAGTGATGGTGTCTTGGATCACACCTGGAATATGCAAATATTGCTTAATTCCATTCACCTTACTATGACTCTTAAAGTTGGGAGTAATAATACCTAACTTATAAGAGAGGATGTAGCATGATCAATGATATAACCTAATGCATCATCTAGCATCTTCACAGAAGAGGTATTCCACATAAATTCATTTTTTAGATAAATTACATTCCTTTAAGAGGCATCTTTCAGAAAAATGTTCTTACTTTTATTGAATTATTTATAAAGAACATTAATCATAATGCTGTTTTTTCAGTGTATACTAAAAATAATCTGATTTTATTCTTGTGGCAAGTATGAATCGCAAGAGCTGTGGTGCTCTGAAAAGATTCTATGAAGTGGCAGGTTACTTCTCCCTACATTTAATGGCCCCAGATTATTGTCCTTATACTGTTTTGTTCTGACCCCGATTTCCCCTATTAGAATATCCTGCTTCTCATTTGGTTCTTTTTTTTTTTTTTTTTTTTTTTTTTGCGGTACGCGGGCCTCTCACTGTTGTGGCCTCTCCCGTTGCGAAGCACAGGCTCCAGACGCGCAGGCTCAGCGACCATGGTTCACGGGCCCAGCCGCTCCGCGGCATGTGGGATCTTCCCGGACC
This sequence comes from Physeter macrocephalus, assembly GCF_002837175.3. Lineage (NCBI taxonomy): Eukaryota > Metazoa > Chordata > Mammalia > Artiodactyla > Physeteridae > Physeter > Physeter macrocephalus. Next base: position 16,984,594 of record NC_041224.1, read on the forward strand.
GGGGCATGAACCCCTGTCCCCTGCATCGGCAGGTGGACTCTCAACCACTGCGCCACCAGGGAAGCCTGGTTCTTTATTTTTTCACATCATTTTTAGCCAGTGAAATCCTCTGTGTTTCTCCTTAAGATACATAGGCTTTGGAAGAGCCTTTTGTCACTTCCTGCTACTTCACTTACCAGTAAGTGAAGGCTCTTTGGTTGCTTATTCTGGGTTTGTTTCATTATGAAAATGCTGTAAATCTGACCTCAAAATACTAAAAGTCAAAGATAAACTCTGGGAAAACAACTTGAAATCTATCTCCATATCTATTTCTATTCTAAAATAAATTGTATATAAACATATATAGAGTTTCCGCTGAGTACAGTCAGAAATTAAACTCTCACTTTAGTTGGCTGGCTTTTCTGAAATGCTCTATTTTCGCAAACTTGCCTGGAGAACCGTGGAAGCAAGCTCGGTGAGCATGTAAAAGTGTTTAGGCTACTGATCAAGGCAAAGCAGCTTTGAAAATAGAAAAGCAAGGGGAAAAAATCCAAATAATTAACTTGCTAATTGTTTCCCTTAATGTGAACGCTAGCTGGTGGAGATATTTCATTGGTGGTACATGAAGCTCTTTGCAATCTTGGCAAGGCTGGTGCAAGGTGGTCTTTGGGGGAACTGGCCCCGCGAGGCAGACAGCGCAGTCAGCCTTGCAACTTCTGCTCTCAAGAAACTGACAGCAAACATTTTCTCCTCCAAGTTGAGAAGGAGGCTTCGCAGGTAACGTTTAAACTTCTTTCACGTTCTATCTATTTCTCCTCAGTGTTTGAAAATCCATTTATCCTTTCCAGGTTCATTCTGGGGGTGCCCTCCTCCTTTACTGGCTCTGTGAAGCCTTGACCTTTTGGAAGGCACCGTTGATCACTTTCCCATGCTCCTCTTGCGTTTCCCAGACCACGTGGCCTCACGCTGGGGCGCCTACAATTTCTGACCACAAATACTTGCAGTATCTCTTCTGAATTAAATTTTGGGAGCTGTTTTTTTAAAAATTTTCCCCCCAAATAGGCAAATGCAATCATGTAAAGATCCTGAAAAAAACAGGTCATTTGACCTTCTCAGAAAAGTAGAATAAAGTTGGAGTGGAAGGCAGCTCTGCTGGCACACATGAATCTGCAAGAACTTGTGGACATGATCCAGACTCACTGTCACTGATCCCTGGGGCCTAGCACAGTGCCTGCCACGGGAACACTTAATGCATGTTATTTCGAATGGGAAATTGAAAATGACATATTGGAGCTGCTGCTTACTATCACTCTTGCTGCTATTAGCAAATGGTGATTGACTGCTACTGAGTTTTCATAGCAGTTATTGAATCCTCCCAACAACCCAAGGTTAGGGTGGAGGCTTGAAAAGACCTTGCCACTAAAGGAGTGGTAACTGACATGTAATTCAAATACTTAGAAGGGCTTAGCAAACTTGTAATTGATCAATTTGGGGGGATGGGGATACTTGGGTTAATCCTAGCCAATGATTGAGGATAAGTGACAGTCTATTTTCAAAGCAGGGGAGCTGAACTGTGCTGATGGCTTTTCAGTGGTCAAAGTTCCCATCAAAGAACTTGACTGAAAAGTCAAGAATGAGGACACGGCATCCATCTTTTGGTGGGTCACCTGTGACATTTAAGAAGGAAGCTGTAGCTCACAGAGCTGCCTTAGGTAAGCAAAACCAACTCTAGATCCTAACAGCGCTGGTGAGGTGGAACATCTGGTACATTGTCAGGCTTGGTTCTGATTGGCTGTGAAGCTGACAGCTTACTAGCTCTTCTTGCCCACCAGAGGGTGGGATTTAGGGATTAACCGCGTTCTGATTGGCTCAGGACTGAAGGGGCCCGAGTCTGAGGATGAAAATGTTATCAGCACCTGAGTGTGGCTTTGGAAGGTAGAGATCGATAGGCAGTCCCATGTATTTGGAATGTATGTCCCAAGCAGTAGTGAAAGGGACTCTTCCACAGATCTTCAAAACCTGGTGCTTGGCAAAAAAATAATAATAATAATCAGTGACTAGAAAAAGATGCTATACTACAGATGAAAACTAAACTGTTAGGACAAATAATGTCTTCAGAAAAAATTCTGGGGGTATTTCACATTCATGTCCATGAGATGACTTTATTATTCAGAAAACAATGTGAAATACAGTCAAAGCTGTGGCTTTATAGACAAAGAGACCTACGTTCAAATCCCAACTCCTTCGTTTCTCAAAAAACTAAAAATAGAACTACCATATAACCCAGCAATTCCACTCCTGAGTATTTGTCGGAAAAGAATGAAAACACTAAGTTGAAAAGATGCATGCACCCCAATGCTCATAGCAGCGTTATTTACAATTGCCAAGATATAGAAGCAACCTAAGCGTCCATCAACAGACGAATGCATAAAGAAGATGTGGTTTATATACACAACGGAATATTACTCAGCCGTAAAAAAGAATGAAATTTTGCCATTTGCAGCAATATGGATGGACCTAGATGGTATTATGCTAAGTGCAATAAGTCAGAGAAAGACAAGTACTGTATGATATCACTTATATGTGGAATCTAAAAAATACAACAAACTTGTGAATATAACAAAAAAAGGTAACATACAGATACAGAGCACAAACTAGTGGTTACGAGTGGGGAGCGGGAGGAAGGAGAGGCAAGATGGGATAGGGGATTAAGAAGTACAAACACTGTGTATAAAATAAATAAGCTACAAGGATACTGTACAACACAGGAAATATAGCCAATATTTTATAATAACTATAAATGGAATATAACCTTTAAAAACTGTGAATCACTATACTGTCCACCCGTAACTTGTGTAATATTGCACATCAACCATGCCTCAATTAAAAAAATCCCGTTTCCTTCACTGCCTATTGATATTTCCAGCCATGGGAACTTAGTCACTTATTTCACTTCACTTATCCTTGGCTTCTTCAAATTTAACACTGGGATAAGAAGAGCTACTTCAGAGGAGAGTTATGTGAAAGTAGCTAATAGAAGCCCAGTCAACTTAGAGTACCGATGACAGGGCATGGAAGAGGGGTCAAGAGACTTGATTTTGGAGCCAAACTGCCTGAGTGTGAATCTCAGCCAATTGCTACCTGTTGGGTGAGTTACTTAATCTCTCTGTGCCTCAGCATTTGTACCTATAAAATGCAGATATTAATATTACCTACCTCATGGAGTTATGAGAATTAATGTATGTAAAACTTGGCCCCTGCGTACTACAGGGTAAGCGATAAAAAAGCCCTGGCAGAGTTGGGTTGTGTTCTCACTACCCTGGCTGTTATCACCACTCCTTGGTGTGACCTTATCCATTTACTGGTGTTTCTTTAAGTGTCTGTGTTTGGTGGGAGTAGCGGGTGGGAGGAGGGGAATGGGAGGAAAAGAGAGCTATTCATTATAGCTGGACTCATAGCATATACTTTTGTTAAGATGCCTTGGGGCAAAGAAAATTCCAGAATACGAAAATATGGAATTTGACACTCAAACCCCAGGAAATCACCCTCCACGAGCCAGCAGCAAAAATCAGAATCAAAGAGCAGCAGAGACACTTCTGCCTCCAGACTCACTCCCAGGTGTCAACAGCATTGGCATCAGTTCCCTCAGCCACCCCACTCCGCATGTGTCCTCACCTGTAACTACCTTTGCAAAGAGGGTCGTTAGCCAGAAGGAACGCTAGGGGAAATCCAGCCAGCAGTTCACACTGGGTGGGCCATATTTAAGAGACACTGTCTTCTCCAGGCTGTGCCCAGAAGACAGTATCTTGACTGACAGTATTTTGCCCAGTTGACAAAATATTGACAGGATGTTGGCGAAATGTTGACAAAAAATATTTTTATGAAAGGCAGATATCCAGAAACTTTGGGGGAGCGGTATCCATGAAAACGTTTTATAGGCACGTCAATAATGAAATTGGACATTTGAAAGGTTCTCGGTGGCAGTGGCACTGGTCTTACCAGTATGGCGGCCACAACTCACACTCTTCAGCAACCCCTTCAGAAGGTGAGTTGGAGAGAATGACATCACAAGGCTAAACTTATCTGCACTCCAACTATAAACTGTTTGCAAACATCAGGACTTTATGCCTAGCAGCAATAAATTACTTACCTCAGAATCGATTGAGACACACCAGTGTGTAAAATAACACAGCTTAGAACTCCCACCTAGGCTGATACTTCCCTTTTGGAGTCAATAAAAGCGAAGCTCAGAAGGCATAAATAAATTGCTTGAGGTCACACAGTCATCGAGTAGCAAAGCTGCCACCCACTGGAAACCAAGTCTGCTGATTTGAGGCCAATGTTCTTTTTACACAACACATCACATTTCATTCACATCACATTGCCTTCAGCTGAGGCCCAATGTGTAATTCAAGTGCACATCGATTCCGTAGTGCTGGATGTGACTTACTTTCCCACCAAGATACACACTATTGTCTCACTAGGAAAATCGTCTACTCCCAATTTAGCCACTGGACCACCTTTTAGCAGGTGGGTGACTATACTGCTCTTTCAAAATATATGCTACTTATTCTAAAAACTGACATTTCATGGTCACACATTAATCTGCAAATAGATGTACCCTGGAATGAAAATGCATTTACAAAAACTGCGCTGAGCACTGCTTAGACAAAAATTTGTGTCTTTACAGAATTATTTATTGCAGCAGAGAATCTTGAACTCCAATGACAAGGCAGCCTGCAGCAATGTTTAATATTCCTTCACTTTTATTCAGGCGGAAAATTGACATTAGGACAGGTCTATTTTTATAAAAGCCATTCTAGTTTTTCCAAAGGGAAGACACTTTTTCAAATATTATTCAAAAATAGGCATGGAAGTGTATCCCCAACTTGTGATATCAAGCAGTAACTTTGTATTAGCAGCTACAGCCAATAAAGTGTTTTTGCAAACATCTTAAGCATGCAGCAGGCCTGAGAAATGGGACTTTGCTAATAAAGAGGACAGACAGCTCAGGCCCTGCCATGTGTCCTAGGCGTAGGTCACAAGAGAAATGAAGGATCCTCCCCACCTGAGTGAGATGATGGCCACTTATTTGCTCAATATCTAGGCTGCAGATGTTGGAAAATGTCACCCATCAGAAGGAACAATGAAGCAACCACTGCATCTGACCAAAGCAGACGGCTAAGAGAGTCATGGCTTGGTGACAGATAGGTGAATTATTATTTTTTTAATATCATACAAAGAGATATACAGACAAGCACAGAGATGTAGGCAAATACACTTGCCCGTTCTTCCTAGAGCCCCAGGCACGACTTGAGCAGTGGGTTGAGTGTCCCTGTGCCCTGATGTCAGGGCAGTTTCCACCCAGGCTTTCCTCAGCCTGTCTGCTGGTCTTTCTTTGAATCCTTTATGCCAAGACTGGATTAACTGAGTAGCTGGCCACCTGGACTGCTTTCCCAGCGGCAAAGAAAGCCATGTGGTCCAGAGGCATTTGGGGGGTTGAGAAAGGGTAAAAAGCAACAGAAAAACAAACAGCCTGAACCAGAGGGGCATGAGGAAACACGGGGAAGGGCATACCATGACTGCAGGACAAGTGTTCCATCCCGCCAGGCTTGCCCGTGCTGCCTCTGAACTGTGGCCTGAGGGCTCATGGTCTACAGAGCACAAAGGTCTGGACACAGAGTGGCCAGGCCAGGAGGCTCAGGTGAACTGGGAGAGAAGCAGCAGGGAAGCTCTCATGGTACCCTCCCTCCTAAGCCTGGGTACGGTGCCTGGGAGTGGGCCCCTCCCACTAGAGGAACACATGCCTAGGGCTAAGAAGGCAGCAGCCACTAGGAAATCAGCAAGATGAAACCAACCCCCTTGACCACCAGGGCTCCCATTAGGAAGGGGATTTCTTGCTCTTTGGAATAATAAAGAGTGGGTAAACCGACAGGAAATATTAGGTCCTTATCTAGCAAAGATAGAAACTTGCTAAAACATAAAATATATTTTACTAAATTTTACCTACTTCAATTTTAGTGCTTTTTAATCAATAAAATAGAACCATCCAGGCCCAATGGGGAAGTTTTCCCAGAGACTTGATCAACTTGAAGCAACCATTATGATATCAGTTCAGCAAATAAGCAACTTTCATTGAGATGGGAAGACTGAATATCATAAAGGCAGCAATGTTTCTCCCTGAAATAACGTATAATATAATGAAGGTGTAAGTGGAATCCTAGAGGGTTGTCTGTTTGGTTTGGTACAGTAGGGATTATTTTTATTTATTTTATTTTTGGAACTGGGTGAAGTAATTTGATGTTCACATGAAAGAATTAGTCTCCAAGAACACTCTGAATTATGAGAAAGAGGAGCAGAACATGTTGTGTTTGAGGCTGAGAAGGTCGTTGATTTGCCTAACCAGCTATAAAACTTATTTTAAAGTTTCTTTAATCAAACCAACAGGAGCAGACAGATCAATACAGAATCCAGAAAAAGATCCTAGGATCCATGGGAAATTGACATGTGAAAAAATGGTTTTTAATTTAGAAGAGAAAGGATGGCTTATTTAGTCCTTTCTCCACTAAATTAAAATGTAATAAGGTTTGGTAGATTTTGCAGGCATTGTTGACTAACCATTTCGAGGAAGCAGTTTTGGACCTCATCCCACGCCAAGTACAAAAATAAATCCTAGATGAATGAAAGGTTTAGATGTTTAAAAATTTAATAACAAAATGAAATTTAGAGTTCTTAAGCAACAGAGGAATCTCCAAAACTATAAAGAAAAAGCCAGTTTTGATTAGAAAAAGAAATTCCAGGAAAGCGTTTGAAATAATAAGTGATACCACAATGTCAAAAGATAAGTAACAGACTAAAAAATATGTGCAAATGACACGAGAGAATGAGAGTGAAATTTCATAATACATAAATTGATAAGGAAAAGGCATAGAAATCAGTACAAAAATGAACAAGAAATCTGATTCAAACCTCAAAATACAATCCACAAAAGAGAGTCCAAATGGTTAATAAGTAAATAAATGAAAAGATGCTCAACTTCACCAGTAGTCTGGAAAACGCAAATTAAATGTACCATGAGGTGCCATATTTCATCCATCACACTGCCATTAATTACAAAGAACACTAATCCCCAGTGCTGGTTAGGACAAAGGAAAAATTTCTCTCACATGCTGCTGGTGGAAACATGAGTACTAAGTTTAAGAAAGTAATCCATAACATCTAGTAAAATAATTGTAATGTAGCATTATTTGTAGTGACCTTTCCCCACAAAGAAATCTCTGAAAATAACCTGAATATCTATCAATTGCCAATGGCTAAACAAATTATGGAACATCATATTGCTAAAAATATATAAAATATGTAAAATATGAAGTGTTACATACTTATTAAGAAAAATGAGTTAGATCTACAGCCATTGACATGGGAGGATATCAATGGTATCTTGTTTGTGAGAAAAAGCCAGTTATGAAGAAATGTATTGTGATGGAATATGCTGTCTGCTGGCCCAGAGTAAAGAGTAGCGTTTATTCCCACTGCTGTTTTTGTTTGTACTGTTAGAGATAGAGGCAGAGAGCTAAGTAGGAGACCATTGAAAGAGTCCAAGGAAAATTTGCAAAGAGTAGTTCAATGGTTGGTAGTTCAATACAGCCAGAGTACCTAAAGAAAGGTGTGTGTGTGTGTGTATTTGTGCATGACACCCTTACAGGGAAGAGGTGGTGGCAGTAGGAATGAGAGGAGGGGGGGATCTTGGAGGTAAAACCTGCAAGGTTATTAGTATTAATAATTAATAATATTATTGATATCAAGGATGACTAAAGTTTCTGGATTAAATAGCGATGCTGCTAACAGGAGGCGCTGGCTTGGGAGAAGGGTGTAAGATAAGGAGTTTGGTTGGGGACATAACAGTAGCTAACGTTTAGTGAGTACTTAACTCTTATGACCCTCACAACACCCTATGCATTTGTTACAATTACTTTTCCCATTTCACAGATTAGGAAACTGAAGAACAGAGATATTTATCAACTTGCTCCAGGTTACAGAACTAACCATTGCTGGAAATGGGTTACAAATCCATGAAGAGCATTTCAAAATGGAGGCCATGGGCAAAGGCATTAAGGGTTGCCAAGAGTCTGGAAAGATAAATACTGAAAAAAGACACTGGATTTGGCAATTGACAGGCAACCTTATCCTTGATAAGGTTTGAGTTCAACAGCTTTAAGTGAAGAGCATACCGAAGAGAAAATGGTAAACACAGACTATTTTTTCAAGAAATGCAACAGCCAATAGCAGCAGTCAGGAAGGTGGTTATAATGACTTATCTCTGCTTGAAACCCTCCAAAGGCTCCTTAACTTTCTCAGAATAAAATAAAATCCTTATGTTTGCCTACAAGGTCCTATCTGATCTGGCCTCCACCTACCATTTTGGTTGTATCACCTGCCAATCTCCCCCTGACCTACCTACTGTGCTCTAGCCTCACCTGCCTGCTTGCTCTTCTCAGCACAGACACTCTGCTGTCCGTGGGCGTCACACTCCACTGTGCCCGCAGCCTGGACCACTTCTCCTGCCGTGTGTGCATCTCTTTATTGAGGTCTCCATCATGTCTCCTGGTCAGAGGCCTTCCCTGATCAACTTACCCTAAACAGCACTCCTTCCACCCCTGTCACTTGCAGCCACTCTTCTTTCTTTAGTTTTCTTCACAGCGCTCATCACCATCACCATACATTTACTTGTTTAGTGTTTGTCTTCTAACAACAGACATAAGCTCCATGAGAAGAGGGACTTTGTTTTTGTTCCTTATAATACCTACAGCAACTAGAACAGTTGTTGATACAGGATAGGAGCTCAATAAAGCTTTGTTGGGCTTCCCTGGTGGCGCAGTGGTTGCGAGTCCGCCTGCCGATGCAGGGGACACGGGTTCGTGCCCCGGTCCGGGAGGATCCCACATGCCGCGGAGCGGCTGGGCCCGTGAGCCATGGCCGCTGAGCCTGCGCGTCCGGAGCCTGTGCTCCGCAACGGGAGAGGCCACAACAGTGAGAGGTCCACGTACAGAAAAAAAAAAAAAAAAAAAAAAAAAAGCTTTGTTAAAGGAATTAAGTAATAAAGTTGGAAGGAAGTGTACTTCTTCCTCCAAAGCCCATAATTTAATTGTGTGTGTATAATGTTCACACACACACACAATATTCAATTGAGCACAAGTTAATGTCGGGCAAAAACAGCATGCAAGCCTCATAGCATAGACAGTGGGTTGAGTCCAACCAGAAAACAGTTTGTACAAGTGAAGAGGTTCAACTGAGATTCTGAGAAGAGGAAAGGAGCTTAGATTCATAAGAAGGGAAGTAAAAGTGAGGAATGAGTAATGTTTTATCTGAAGACAGGGGGTGAGGAAAGAATGAAAGAGAAAGTCATGTGGAGATAATCAGTTCTCTGGAAGGTTCAAAAGAACAACTTTTTCTGCCATTGATAAAATCCATAGATTTTACTCAGATTTGCACACTTTTACTTGTACTCATTTGTGGGTGTATTAAGTTCTAAACGATTTTATCACACATGTATCCACCACCACGTTCAAGATACTGAGCGGCTCCATTCCTACCAGACGCCTCATACTGCCTTTTATTAACAGAAGCCTCCCCCCACCCCCGCCATCCTCCTCTACCACATTCTGCTGTTTTTGGAAGGACGAATCAGATATTTTTCAGAGTTAGCTTCCCTAGAGGAAAGAAAAAGAGCTTACTATGTAAGCATCAATGAATGTGTTGATAATAGATTTGTTTCTTGAAACGCTCATGGTTATTTGAGGACATGTCTATAACACGTAGCAATTTGAGGGACTGTCTATAGCAACAGTAGGGTATTGAAAAGAACATTGGGCTTGGAGTCCAAAAACCCCGGTCCTATCACTTATTAGCCGTGTGGCTTTTGGCAATTCCCTTACGCTCTCAGAACCCTCTCAGTTTCTTGCCATAAAATGGGATAAATACACATTACGGTGTTAAAAAAATTCTATCCCTTAATGGATATGGAAATGTTTGGTAAATTGTTCTACAAATACAGACTGCCCATTTCTTTTGTGCTGGAGTAATTATGTGACTCTTAGGTCAGTAGGTACTAATGCTCTTTCTGCTCTACACTTTTTTTCTCTCTTCAGTACGTTACTGGTCTTCACTAAAGCATCTTGATTTTATCTTTGGTGTCTCCACTGGCCACTATTACAAATAATCAGATAGAAGAAAAGGGGAGAAATGTTCTAAGATCCGTCCTTATGGAAGCAAGGGGCCAGGCATCTGATAGGAGGAAAGCAGCCAACAGCAAAGGAGATATCATGGCTTTGGACAATATTATAAAGGAACCATTATTTTCTCGGTGCAGAATGTAATCCTTCAAAGGCTTGGCTGGTGAAGTTCCAGGATAACCAAGAAAAAGAGGGATTGGTCTCCATTTTGACTTGTCCTAATAAGTTTTCCCCATGGAAACACACCTCCAGTTTTATAAGGCACAGTGGTGGGTACAGAGTATGCTTTATGAATATGCTTTGGGGTCAACATTGCTGGAATGGAGCTCTTCCACAAACAAGGGGCAATCACACATCTGTCACAATTCTAGCCTGTGTCCCATCTCTCATGGCCTCCCCTTTCATAAATTCCACTTCCTTTGAGAGCCAGCAGTGGCAGGTGGAGTGCTCTCAAACTTTGAACCTCTCCAACTTCCCCTTCTTCCACATCTCTCTGACTCTAGCTGGAGAAAGTTCCCTGCTCTTAAAGCTTCATGAAATTTGACTGGGCCCACCCAGATAATCCAGGATAATATCCCTATTTTAAGGTCTGTAACCTTAATTTTATCTGCAAAATCCACTTTGCCATGTAATGTGACAAATTCAGTTTCCAGGGATTAGAGCATGGAGGTCTTTGGGGTCCGTTCTGCCTACCTCCCTGCTTATAGCCCATTAAAACGACTACCATAAACCCCCTGTATCTGTGTATTTCATCACTCAATCCACGTTAACATGAAATTTCACAAAGTCTATCTTTCTTCATGCAGCTTTCATGCCTGTGTTATTAGACCAGAGACATTCCACTGTCAGTCTGCTGGGGCTGCTATAAACAAACGTAATACAGACTGGGTGGATAAACAACAAATGTTTATTTCTCATGTTCCTGGAGGCTGGGAAGTCCAAGATCAAGGTGCCAGCACACTTAGTGTCTAGTAAGAGCTCGCCTCCTGGTTCATAGATGACCATCTGCTTCCTGTGTCCTTACATGGCCAAAAGGACAAGGGAGTCCTCTGGAGTCTCAGCTACAAGGGCACTAATCCCATTCATGAGGGCTCCACCCTCATGATATAATCACCGCCCAATCCCCCACTTCCTAATACCATCACAGTGGGGATTAGGTTTCAACATATGAATTTTAGGGGGACACAAGCTTTCAGTCTATAGCCTCTACCAAAATCTTTGAAGAGTCATGGTCCTTGTATAACAGAGAATAATGAGCCCTTCCCCCTCCCCCCAAAAAAGATACAAAAGAACATTTTTTAAAATGTAATGTTTCTTGACCTCTGTTTTGCCCATAGCAAGTTAAAATCAAACCATAAAGATAGTTACGATCTGCATGGTTAGCACTTTAAAAATTCCTTTTTTTATTATTACTATAGCAGTAATGTATTTGAATAGTTTTTTTTTAAAATGGTATGCTTAAATTGCTTATAAATAAAGGAACAAAAGAAGTACTTAGAGTAACAATTCTTAACTCCAAAACTCTTTGTTTAATCTATCTATTTTTAAACACGGTTGGTCCTGTATATAGATATTCCATTACTATGTGTAATATTAACATCATTAAATGATATACTTTTTGCAGGTGGCAAGGGAATCCTGTCAGCTTTGATGTGGGTTATATAGTGCAAATCACACAAAAAAGAATATGGAAAAGTGAAATGGAGTAGTTTCCAAGTAGGTTGGAAGCAAAGAAAGAATGATATTAAATTATCACTTAGGAAACCAGAGGTATAAATTTTTAAAGATCTCACCATTAAGGTCAGGTAGAGTTTAGTGTCAAGGTAAAAAATATATACCTATGCATTTACCTTAGCTGTGTGAAGGAAGAGAAAGTCAGAAAGAACAGAGCAAGAGGCAAGAAGGGCCCTGCCCTGGGCTGTGAAGTCTAGCCTGTAGCTGCTCCCCAGACTGAAGAGGAGGCTTAGGAGGTCAGTGATGGGAGAGGTAGAGCTGCTCACCCTCACCCCTCTTATACTTAAACAAGAGACATTCAGCAGCATGGTTGCAAATGCCATTAGGCAAATGGAAGTGAGCACATATGCCTTTGAAAGTCTACATGATATTCTAATTCAGAAGCGAAAGTTTTATACGTCTGTGACCCTGAGTAATTGTTTTTGTACTGTCTGCCAAAAAAAAAATCACAGTAAAGTCATTTTAGACACTTCAGTCTAAACTCAGAAATGCTTTTATGAGGCTAATAAACCCATCTCTACAATGTTGTAAATTTGTATATTTAGAAATACTTCTGAAAGCACATAACCTTTTCGGAAGTACACACTGTACTTGTTTTTTGGAATGAAAGCTTTGCAACATGCCATGGCCAAAAGTAATAAAGTTGAGAATTTAATGTGAAATACTGAAAAACAGCTGCTTCTATGTGGAAGAACCCCACATATCACTACAGCTACAGTCTGACTGTTGCAGGCAGTGTTTTTCCCTTGGGCAACCGGGGAAAGAAGGGCTCAAGGCATGTGGTTAGTGGAAGGTTGAGGCATTAATTTTCCAAATATGACTCTGAATATATTCTTACTTCACCTCAGGTTAGAAAACCAATCAACCAACCAACAATGACAATTCCATCCAAAGTTACTCATGTCATGACACATAGAGAGTTTAGTGCCTATTGTTGGAAGCTGTAGGTTGCAGCCCCTATCAGTCAAGGTCAATACCAAAGGGCAAAGAGATCCAGGAAGCACTAAATAGAGCTGGAAAGAATTTTAGAGATCCTCTAATCCAGAGGTCCCCAATTCCTGGGCTTCGGGCTGCTATCATAACAAAGGAACTACGAATCTATAAATGCCACCAGCCTCATATGTAGCGCGCACACACACACACCCACACATACACACAAACACATTCGCACACAGTTGTTACATTTTAAACCATATTGAAATCAGTTGTGTTCCCTTCTCCTTTCCAGGATAGTAGTCAAGTTCTTTGTGCAACACTGGCTCACAAGTTTGCATTTCTTCCTGGATTTTATTTTCTGAAACCCTAAGCTCCTTGGATGAATTAGGAGCAGGGAAGACAGATGGAAGCTTTAAGTCAAAGGAAGGAAGGTTTTCCATACTGAAAAAGGTATGAAAGTCTTTTGAGATTGTACAGGACACTGGAAGGAGCAATAGAATCAATGAGGTAGGGACTTTTCTAGTCTTCTAGCATGTCTGGTATGTCTGGGAAGGTATACAATCAGACAACCAGGACTTTTAGACACGGCAAAGATGACCACCTGCAGAGAACCAGCAAAGGAGGCAACTGTAAAAGAAGCAAGTGGTTTCGATCAATTATTTCAGGGCTAATCAGGGTGGGTTGAAGGTTATAGGGATCCTAGGATGGAAGGGGGAGCCCCAATGATGACTGAAAGTAGATAAATTACTATACAGACAAAATCATTTTTGTGATATTCAGAGCCCGATTTAAGTAGCGTTTTAAAAGCGACATTTGTATATACCAGAATTTAAGGAATAGGACTGGTATGTGCGATAAACATGTACATGCGACTGCTCTGAAAATGTAGAGAGATGCTGTTGTGAGAAATAAAATGAAATTTGATGAAAAGAAGTTCTAAGTTTGTCGTTCTTCAGTTATCATCAATTTTTCAACCAATGGTCACTAAAATTACAACTGCCCTCGTGTTGGTTTCCTCGTGATGACATTAAAATGAGAATGTAGAAACATAGGTTCTCACGCTGAACTGAAAATCACTACTCTTCTCCATCTCTCTCATTTTTCAGGAGAGAAAGACTTAGTAAGATGAAGTTACTTTCCCCAGACAACCTCACAGACTCATGTCTCAGCTGTCACAGAACACAGCTGGTCCACTGTTATCACAGGAGGAGCCCAGGGATCAGGGGATCTGGACTGGCTGCCCCTCCCTGAGTGGGCAGGGCAATCCTTCTCTGACGGTTTTTTCCTGCTGCATCGAGAGCACATAACCAAGCAGCACACACTTGTTCGTCCTGGTTCTCTGGGTCTGCCTCCCCTCTGCTGTCTCCTGCTTGAGGTCTCTTCGTCTACAGCCTTCTTTGAACCAGACTGAAATGCTTAAAATGTTTTTTCATATACGCTTAATGAAACTGATTTTCCCTGTCCTTAACTTTTACATCAGAAGGCTTTTTACCATATCTATGGCTTTCCCTGTACAGCAGTCAATCAACTGCTTTTGTCTTCCGATGTATTACAACTGATTCTCTGTAAATTTCTTTTTTTTTCCTATTCAGATATAACTGACATATTATATTAGTTTCAGGTGTATGACATGACAGTATCCGTGTACATTTCAAAATGATCCCCATAAGTCAACATTCATCACCTCACACATTTACACACTTTTTTCTTGTGATATGAGCTTTTAAGATCTACTCTCTTAGCAATTTTGAAATACACAATACATTATGATCAACTATAGCCACCATGTTGTACATTACATTCCCAGGACATTTTTTTTTAAAGATTCCATCTACAAGTGAGATCATGTGCTATTTGTCTTTGTCTATCTTATTTCACGTAGCATAATGCCGTCAAGATCCATCCGTGTTGTCAAAAATGACAAGATTTCCTTCTTTTTCCTAAATTAATTAATTTCTGGCTGCATTGGGTCTTCGTTGCTGTGCGCAGGCTCTTCTGTAGTTGCAGCGAGCAGGGGCTACTCTTCGTTGCGGTGCGCAGGCTTCTCATTGCGGTGGCTTCTCTTTGTTGTGGAGCACGGGTTCTAGGTGCGCGGGCTTCAGTAGTTGTGGCGCGCGGGCTTAGCTGCTCCACAGCATGTGGGATCTTCCCAGACCAGGGCTCGAACCCGTATCCCCTGCATTGGCAGGCGGATTCTTATCCACTGCACCACCAGGGAAGTCCTTCCTTCTTTTTATGGCTGAATAATATTCCATTGTGTCTGTAACATTTTCTTTATCCATTCATCCATCACTGTGAAGTTCCTGAGAAAAGACTCCCCGCTTTTTCCCTGAAGGGGAAGGCACGGCACTCCACTCATACTGGATATTCCTAGAGGTAGTGTGGTTTCTTACCTAGCTGTGCATCAGAAGCACATGAACCACTTATGAAATGCAGATTCCTGGGTCCCAGCCACAGCTCTCGATTCAACCCCTTTTCCCTGCACCCAGCACCCTCCAGGTGATTCTGATGCAGACACAGGCTTAGGGACCTCTACCTACTCTAAGACACAGACATGAACAAATCTACAAAGCAGTTCTAATTACAGCTAAAGATCATCATTATGGATGACAGAGCTTTGCTTCCAGCAAATTCTTTCTTTAACTGACCCTTTGATTCTCACTCCTTTCTATCCCCGGCCTCCTATTCAGTCCTGTCCTTTTTGCTCTAATAAATAACTGATCAACTCTATTGGACAATATATGTTCACTGGAGGCAACAGAGGAAACTCTTGTAGTCTGAGGAATAGAATCTACTGACCTCCGAAGTCCATCACAAGTTAACAAAGTGTTGGGACTTTTTCCTTCTGAGATCACAATTTATTAATTGAAAGCACTGCAAAATCTTATGTGAATTTCTTTCAAAAACATTCACTGAAAGGCTACTACATTTGATGCGCTCTATCAGGAACGAGGCCTATGAAGGTGTGCTACTCTTTGTAACTTCCTTCATGAAGATCACAGCTTAGTAGTGAAGAGGAAAATTACCCTATCCCTATTTACACTTCTGCATCTGGCTTTTCCCCTACTGTGGTACTGTCAGCTGGCATTCTTTGAAATTCATATGAAAATGGCGTTGGGAGGAAATAAAAGAATTGAAGACATGATTACTCTTTTCTTTGGTATTTTGGGAGACTTAAAGAAATGAAAGTAAGGAGCTGGTAGCACTTCAGACAAAATTACCTTAGCCTCTAATAGGCAGCCCAGCTCTTTGCTAGGGTTAATTTTGTCTAGGGGACATTAACCAGGGAGTAAACTCTTCTGTTTCTTCTAAAGGCTGCTGAATAATCCAGTAAGCTAGAACAAGGAGGCACCTGTGGGTTGTTCTTTTTAATTAACAACTCTTTAATGGGATGGACTTTCAGGGATTTACTTGTGGTAAATGCTAGAATTTGGTCCACCTCATTCTGCAAAGTTCAATTTGTAAATTGTGTTTAAAAATAGGCTCCTGGTTTGAGCACACAATAAAAAATTCACAGCAGACTCTGAAGGATGGATTTATATAGGCTATTCAGATTAGAAAGTAGGTAAGATTGTGATGTGTTTGCTGTATGGATGAATGTTTATAAGTACCTGGAAGTTGGCAGAGGACTCCTGAGAGAACACAGAAGGTCAACCAAGAGACTGTCACATTGGAAGACCTTAGGCCATTACAGCTGAGAACCGGTTTGGACAAAAAGTCTTCTGATCAATCTAGGGAATAAGAGCTGAGCTAGCCAGAGAGCTGGAAGGATAAAAAATATCGAATGAGAGCAACTGTTAAGCAGTTAGCGAGGTGTGAAGCTCAGCTGTATTGAGGAGAACGCTATCCTGATACGAACTTTCAGAATGTTCCTTAGGAAGGATGAGTGGAGTAACACTCTATTAACCAAGTGCTACTCTAGGTCATTTTAGAGCAACTGCCTCACTTCCCCTTATTTCAACACAGATCCAGGATCCTTGCCCTGAGGAGAAGGTAATCAAAGAACTTTCCACAGGAACTAACTTCTATTGAAGCTCCCTACACATCAGAATTTAGATGGATGGTGATTGCATGTGTGAATGATAACTGGTTCCCAGAAAAGACAACTCAATGCCAGCTTCTAGCTTATTTCCAGCATTAGTTCCTATTTCTCAACTGAAGATTTATATATTTCAAGGCTTCCATTGGTAAAATGCCATAAATTATAGCCAAAAATCAACTCCTTTATTCGTTCATTCTAACAACATTTACAGCAAGCTATTTGAGGAACTGTATCAACAATAATATGAAGCTTTCTATTGTCCTTTTATTTATTCATTTGGCCCACACATGCTGTTAAGTACCTTGTATGTGCTGGAGCTGTACCAGGTTCTGAGGATACAGAAAAGAGACACAATTTCTCCACTCCTCAATCTAACAATTTAAAGGATGACATCACACAACTAACTAAAAGGAACGCATAACTACACGCTGACATATATTGTATTAGTCAGGATGAGCTAAATTATGAGGTGACCACAAACAATGTCAGCATCTCGAAGCTTGCAACACCAAAGGTGTATTTCCTGTTCACAAAAAGTCTATACTATGGAACCATGCAATTCTCCAAGGCAGACAACAACTGTCCTCCAGGTGGGAACTCAATATATATATGGGAGGTAAAGGCAAGAGAAAATCGAGATGTATTAGACATGTAGAGTGAGCAGCACAGTCATGCTGTACGTAAATAACCACCAGGCTCAGGAGATTAGAAAAGGCTCTGTATAAAATAATCCAGGCTATTATTACGTGCGAGAGAAATTCTAACTGCAACTAAGTGAACAGTGAGGGACACCAAAGGGAATCCACTCATCCTATACCTTGATAAAATCAGACCCAAAGAGTGACCTTCTCATTAAAGATAAGCAAAGAGGAAAAAGGTAAAATGCAAAAAATTCTGCAACCAAAAAGGAGGGAAATGTCATATTTAAGATGAAGAGGAACTTCCTGCTTAAGAAAAGGTCTACTACAAGAGTCACAAGACTGTCAGCAACGTAGCTTTGTGTTTCCAAAATGTAAGCAGGCTGTGAAACAAGAAAAGAAAGTAGTAGGACAGCAAGACATTAACAGGAAGGTTCTTAAGACAGAGAAAGAGAAGAAAAGGGAACTAGATAAAATAAGAAGATACTATAAGAAAACTACAAATGCATTGGCAGAATTAAAAATCTGCCTGCAAAATTATTTTAAAACTTAAAAAACAGAAAAATCAAAGAAATATGAAAAGAATTGAGATGATCTTCCAGAATACAGAGGAAAAGGATAGAGATGAACATAATGATAAAGAGCATGACAAATTTTAAATGGAAACAATCCCTTGTGTATGTATAACGGTAGTCCCTGAGACACAATAAGAGCAAATAATAGATTATTAAAACAATCAAACTCGTAATAGAGTAGAACATTTATGAGTTTAAGAAAGTTCCGAGTCAACGATATATCAAATAATGAGAAAAAGAGATCTCTTACAAAATCAATTAAAAAGAAACAAAACAGACAGCTGAGATAGAATGAAACAAAAAACAAGAAAACATGTTGTCCATAAACATATAAATCTATTATCTTCCTAGCAATGAAAGAAAATAATATCTTAAGGGTCATTTTTCATTTGTTTAGTTGATTTAAACAGTTTGAACTCATTTTTCCCAACTCTAGGAAACTTGTAGTGAAATATGTATTCTCATACATCAATGATGAAAAATCATTACAGGTTTACTGAAAGGCAACCTGATGTTGTATTTTGAAAGTCTTAAACCTTTGGGTCCTGTAACGACACTGCTAGGAATTTAGCTTAAGTAACCCACAGAGAAACAAAGAGGTATGTACAATGAATGAGATTCACCACAGTCTTATTTAATAGTAAAAAAGGAAACAATCTCCGTATGTCCAACCATCATTAAACAAATTATAATGTGTCCCAGTTGCAGACATGGAGAAGACAGGCATTCTGATCCATGCCAGTTTGGGGGTTGCCAGATGTACCAAGAAGGCAATAGAACAAGATGGCTTGGGCTGCTGGTAGCGTTTGGTTGAAGGAAGGGGGTCTAAGCTGGGTGAGGGAAGAGGAAGCCAGGAAGAGTTGCCTGCTAATCAGGGAGAAATCTGGAAGATAACATCCTATGTGACAAAGTAGCCAAAGAACCAGTATATCAAAAAATAATTGAATGAGATTGCTGGAAAGGGGGACATGTCATTTCAAAGGTGAAACTGTTGTGAGTGAAAACCAGAGAATGAACGGTCCTGGG
This sequence comes from Physeter macrocephalus, assembly GCF_002837175.3. Classification (NCBI taxonomy): domain Eukaryota; kingdom Metazoa; phylum Chordata; class Mammalia; order Artiodactyla; family Physeteridae; genus Physeter; species Physeter macrocephalus. The sequence continues at coordinate 17,003,756 of NC_041224.1, forward strand.
AGTGCCTGTCTTGAGCAGAGTAAAGGAGGATCTCGGAGATGAAAGGCCCATTTCTACTGCCACTGAAGTTGGTGAGGAGGAGGGCAGGGCAGTGGGTGGAAAGAAGGTCTGTGAACTAAGTGCCAGAATCTTCTGTGAGTGAGGGGCTATCTCTTAGTTTGCTAGGGGTGCCGTAATGAAGTACCATACACTGGGTGGCTTAAAAAAGAGAAATTTATTTTCTCACAACTCTGGAGCCTAGAAGTTGAAGATCAAGGTGTTGGCAGGGCAGGTGGCTGTTTTCTCCCTATGCCTTCACACGATCTTCCCTCTGTATGTCTGTGTCCTCATTTCCTTTTCTTATAGGGACACCAATCATACTGGATTAAGGCCCATCTGAATGACCTTATTTAACCTTAGTCACCTCTTTAAAGACCTTATCTCCAAAGGGAACCCTCCTACACTGTTGGTGGGAATGTAAATTGGTACAGCCACTGTGGAGAACAGTATGGAGTTTCCTTAAAAAACTAAAAACAGAACTACTATATGTTCTAGCAAGCCCACTCCTGGGCATATACCCAAAGAAAACCATAATTCGAAAGGATACATGCACCCCAATGCTCAATGCAGCACTGTTTACAATAGCCAAGACATGGAAGCAACCTAAATGTCCACTGACAGATGAATGGATAAAGAAGATGTGGTACATATATATATAAAGCCATAAAGAAGAATGAAATAATGACATCTGCGGCAACATGGATGGACCTAGAGATTATCATACTAAGTGAAGTAAGTCAGACAGAGGAAGACAAATATCATGATATCGCTTATATGTGGAATCTAAAAAACGGTACAAATGAACTTATTTACAAAACAGAAATAGGGTCACAGGTGTAGAAAACAAACTTACGGTTACCAGGGGGAAAAGGGAGGGAGGGATAAACTGGAAGATTGGGATTGACACATACACACTATTATATATAAAACAGATAATAAGGACCTACTGTATAGCACAGGGAACTCTACTCAGTACACTGTAATGAACTATATGGGAAAAGAATCTAAAAAAGAGTGGATATATGTGTATGTATAATTGATTCACTCTGCTGTATAGCAGAAACTAACACAACATTGTAAATCAAATATACTCCAATAAAAATTAAAAAAAAATAAAGACCTTATCTTCAAATACAGTTGCATTCTAAGGTACTGGGGGCTTAAGATTTCGGTATGAATTTGGAGAGGGACACACAATTCAGGCCATAACAGGAAGTGGCCAGGAGTCGATAAGTAACAAAAACTAGAAGAAACAGAGGGGGATATGTCAAATGAGATGAGAGCATAAATGAGGGAGAAATGACTTTTAGTGGCAGTGTAATGTAGTAAGACACCAACTTCACCAACCCAATTCTATATGGAGTGGGTTAAAAAGGCTCTCCATTTGAGAAAGTGACCACAAAAATTACATCCTTAATGGCGAGGCAGGTGAGGCTGGAAGATAAAAGGAACATTTAGTAAAGAAGGTAAAAATTTAGCAGAAAAAAATTTCAGTCAAAATGGTATAATAGATTCACACTTTATCACACTCCCACGTCTCTAAACACATGTCAATGCGACCAAATAGAAAAAGAGAAACAAAAACAACATAGCCAGGCTTTTAAAGAAGTAAATATCACCCTGGACCAGAACAGCGCGGAAACATTCATGGCTAAAGCACAGTCCTGCTGAGCGCTAATGCAGATGCTAGCAGGCAGTAGACTGTTCATCATCTCTGGGAATAAAAATGCCCCAAGGATTGGGGACAGTCCCTCTTCTCTCCTTAGAGAAGCTAAAATAAAATCACTTAGCTTTTATGAAGTTTACCAATGAGCTGCCCTTTACTAAACCCAGAAAAGTCAGCTCTCAACCCTCATAGTCTTTTTCCTATTGTTAACATTCTGTCTTTTATCACTCTCTTCTTCTACTTTTTCCTTAATCCTCTTTGCAATTCTTTTACTCTTTCCTCTGCAAACGCTTTCTTCACTTGGCTTCATGTACTCCATCCTTCTCATATTTCAATGGCCTCTTTCTCATCTTCATTATTGGCTCCTCTTCATCTCCCCCCCCCCCGCCCCGCCCCGACCCAAACGTGGGCGTAACCAAGAATGTGACCCTTGGCCCTATTTATTCTCTTCTCTGCTCACACTTTCTCCCTCCATTACTTCACTCATCTTATGGCCTAATGACCACATATTCAACTCCCAGATTAGATGTCTGCCCCAAATCCCAGAGCATCTTCCCAACTTCCCCCTTCACATCCCCACTTGGATATCTTGTAGGCATTCTACATAAACGCTTCCCAAACTGAACTCTTGCTCTCTGCCGCTTCCTGCCACCCCACCCCGACCCCACATGGCCCAAAGCTGCTCTCCCCGAATTCTTCGCCATCTTAGTGAAGAGCAACCCCATCGTCCCAACTGATCAGAACACAATTATTGGAGTGGTTCTTAATTCCTCTCTACCATATTCCACATCTAATCCATTTAGTTGAATTTTCAAAGTACTTATAACCTCCATCACTTCCACCCAGATTGTTCACTCCACTCACTCAAGCCACGCTGGCCCCCTTGCTGTGCCCCAAGTAGGCAAAGGTCCTTCTGCCTCAAGGCCTTTGCACTTGTTTCCTCTGCTTAGAATTCTCCTCTCCCTAGTTCAAGTCTTTGCTTGAGTATCACTTTTCCAGCAAGTCCTTCCCTGATCATTTTATATAACATAACCAGGATGACTATGCCACGGTCCAGAAAGTAATTGGTCCAAATTGGAAGAGAAAAGCAAATGGCCCCAAGAGAATGCCTTCAAGTGTAACAAACTGGGCTATGAAAGAGCTGATGACCCCAGTCATCAGGTGAAGGCAAGCAATTGCTTTTATGTCAATGCTGAAAGCTGCAGCTGAGAATGTACGGAAATATTGATAATGTACAAGTCACACTCCAGCTGACTGACTGACGCGGATGTTTAGTGAGGAGCTGAAGCTTGGGGACTGCCCACATGGAATACTGGCCAAGTTCACTGAGAGCTCACTAAGTGCCAGACCCTTGCTAAACACTTTAAAAGGATTCTTTCATTTAATTCTTATAACAGCCTTATAACGTGGGTATTATAGTTATCCCCATTTTACAGATACATTGAGGAGTCTAGGTACAGGGCCTAAAGTTGATGTATTAAGAAAAAACTTACGTAGAGAAATGCAAATCAAAACTACAATGAGGTACCACCTCACACCAGTCAGAATGGCCATCATTAAAAAGCCTACAAATAACAAATGCTGGAGAGGGTGTGGAGAAAAGGGAACCCTCCTACACTGCTGGTGGGAATATAAGTTGGTGCAGCCACTGTGGAAAACAGTATGGAGGTTCCTCAGAAAACTAAAAACAGAATTACCATATGATCCAGCAATCCCACTCCTGGGTATATGTCCAGACAAAACTATAATTCAAAAAGGCACATGCACCCCTATGTTCATCACAGCACTATTCACAATAGTCAAGACATGGAAACAATCTAAATGTCCACCAACAGAGGAATGGATAAAGATGTGGTACATATATACAATGAAATATTACTCAGCCATAAAAAAGAATGAAATAATGCCATTTGCAGCAACATGGATACAACTAGAAATTATCACACTAAGTAAGTCAGAAAGAGAAAGACAAATACCATATGATATCACTTATTTAAAAAGCCTACAAATAACAAATGCTGGAGAGGGTGTGGAGAAAAGGGAACCCTCCTACACTGCTGGTGGGAATGTAAACTGGTGCAGCCACTATGGAAAACAATATGTAGGTTCCTCAGAAAACTAAAAATAGAATTACCATAAGATCCAGCAATCCCACTCCTGGAAATATACCCAGACAAAACTATAAAAGATACATGCACCCCTATGTTCACAGCAGCACTGTTCACAATAGCCAAAACATGGAAATAACCTAAATGTCCATCGACAGATGAATGGATAAAGATGTGGTACATATATACAATGGAATACTACTCAGCCATTAAAAAGAATGAAATAATGCCATTTGCAGCAACATGGATGCAACTAGAGATTATTATACTAAGTGAAGTAAGTCAGAAAGAGAAAGACAAATACCATACGATATCACTTATATGTGGAATCTAAAATATGGCACAAATGAACCTATCTACAAAACAGAAATGGACTCATAGACATAGAGAACAGACTTGTGGTTGCCAAGGAGGAGGCGGGGGAGGGAGAGGGATGGACTGGGAGTTTGGGGTTGCCAGATGCAAACTATTACATTTAGAAAGGATAAACAACAAGGTCCTACTGTATAGTGCAGGGAACTATACTCAATATCCTGTGATAAACCTTAATGGAAAAGAATATGAAAAAAGAAAAAGATTTACGTATATTACTAGAGTTATAAAAGCAATTAATAAATGGATCATTAATAAGAGTAAAACCTTTTAAGAAATAGCACAAGCATACTAAATTCCTCATATTTCACGGCAGGGAATCAATATGCATTGTTTAAAGTTAAAGAGTATACTATATAATGATAAATCAAGAGGTGGAAGCATCAGCACATTATCTAGGATGATTAGGGAGGTAACCACAAGAACTGAAAAAGAAAATTGGAGATTGAGGATCTGGTTAGGGGAGGAGATATTTATTTTCTATATGATCATCTCCGTACTATTCAAATTTTATTATCAACACACACATTGCATTTATAATAAAAATTCCTTAGGTATACAAGTGAGGATTTGGCAAAGCAGCTGTGCAGAGAGTCGGTCCACAGTGGTGGCATGCAGAAGTCGAGAGGGTCCCCAGCTGTTTGGAGGGAAGTAGCCAATTATCCAGAATCAGCAGAGAACACAAGTTCTAGAAGTAGGGGATCAACTCGGTTCAGGGCTCTACAGAGTGGTGTCTCCTGCCCACCCCATCCACCCCCTCAACCACAAGCCCTGGGCCATACTCAGTACCTCTGAGTATTGGAGGAGCTGTCCAGCCTTGACGTGAAATCCGCAGTTTTCACGTGTGGTTAGTACTTCCTCTGGTCATTAAGCATATATACATAGATATGTGATTATACACATATACTTATGGCTACCACGCATGCCTGTAAGGGCAAATCTGAATGCTGCCCATCAGAAGACTGGGATCTAGGTGAGTAGGTGAGGCAGAGAGAAGGTTCCAGAAAGCAAAACCCTGGACCCTTTCTCACAGCAACAGGCAAGCACACAACTTCTACAACTGAATTCTTCTCAGTCCTGGACAAGGCCATCTTCTATCAAGACTGCATTATTTTGATCACGTGCAATTTTAAACAAAGCCATGTAATTATCACACCGGACTACCATCTTAGAGTTGGTTGTCAAAGAAGTATTAGTAATATCCCAGCACAGGGCTCCGCAGGTGGAACAGCTTACCTCAAAACAAATTTGAGCGCAGAGAACTCTCCTTTTTAAGGGAGCAAAGAGAAATAAATGCTTTTCTGTGAAGACCCGTAAATTGATAATTCACCTTAAGAATGAAGAATAAGGGAGATTTTACGGAAGACTGAACCTAGTGAATCATTCTGTCGTTAAATGAATTACTGCACCTGATTAGTTTTCCAGTAACACTTGAAATAGAGAAAACATTGTTGGCAAAATAGTAAAAGTCTCGCACCTCAGAAATTTAAACAGCAGCAGACGTTCAGAAACAAACAGAGGCAACTTAGCACCATACAGAAGAATCCTTTGATCTAATTACTTCCGCTAGTAAGCCCTACCATTTTTCTTCCCACTGATCTATTTAGTTTCACAGCATGAGCTCAATTAATTTCTTTTTACTGAGAGGTCATGTAAGTTCATATCTTCGCTATAAATATTTCGAAATGTCTAACAACTGTGCAATACTTTTTGTTCACCCTTTGGTACCTGAAATTACCACATGGACGAGAAGATTACAAATACTTGGTACACAGAAGGCACTCAGGAGAGTATTATTTCAATAATATGATACAATTAAATCATATCAAATGACTAAAGATCAGTCATAGTTTAGAAAGTGAGACCATGTTTAGACTATGCCATGAATAAATATAAAACAGTTGGAGTAAATGTCCAGCCAAGCAGAAAACTGTAAATGTGCAAATAATTAAACTTTTGAGTAAAAAAGAGCAAATATTTAATAACTGAATACTACTGAAACACCAGATCACTGTGAAGGAATTTTGTTTCTGCACTTTTCCCCTTCTGTATATTTCAGCTGCCAGTTGTCACCTAAGCAGCCTCTTTGTTTCACCTGTGGAGATGATACCTACAAATAGAACTGACAAAACTGACAGCTTACCTTTCCCTTCAGGCATTGCAAACAATCAGATGGCCAAGCGTAAACCATGATTCCAGCCCCAGGCAATTATCTAAGTATCAGGGGAAAAAAAGCAGATGATCAAGGTCTAGACTTAGCAAATTACAGCACTTGTTTTCACAACTCAGTTGAATTCATCCTAACCTTATGAATTTTGTTTTACAGAATCAGAATCATCTTATTGCCACTGTATCTGAAAACACTCCTTGGCACAGAGGGATCTGATATTCCACTTTAGCTGCAATTCCTGCCAAACTGAATAATGTTACATTTTCTTGCCCCTTTATCTGGCATTCCTAAGCGAAAGTACTTGGGAAGAAGGACATTGTGTACAAACGTGAGTAATGTAGAAGGAGAAAAGAGAGAAAGCAGTATTTTTCTTCCAACTTATTCTGGGGCATTTTATTTATTTTCAATCTGTTTTATGGTTAACTACTCACCAAGACCTCCACAGACACTGTGGGATGTGTATGTGAAATAAGAAGGCAAAGGAAAGCACCAATTTAGTAAAAAACCACATTCCAGAAGCAACCTGGCACAGCTGTCACACACTCAGTTTCTAATAGCTACATGTACCTGGATTCAAACCCCAACTCTGTCACTCACAAGCCCCACCATCTGTAAAGCAGACGGAATGATACCACGTCTCTCAGAGGGCTGGGGAGAGACGTCGACGAGTGGTAATAAAACGAAAATGTAAAGCTCAGAGCATTGGAGGCCTGGTGCCACTAAGTAATCAATAAATACCTATCGTTCCTCAAAAACAATTTAGTTTTTGGACCATGGTTTACTCTTTCCCGAGACAAAAAGTTATAAACAGCGGTTAGAATTCCAGGTTAGGCTTCCAGAGTCTATTTTACTCAGAATGTTTATAGCCCAGCATTCACAGTGTTATAAAGCAAACCACCAATTTCATGGGATACCAGCAGTGACCTCCACGAGTGTCTTGCCAGCCAATCTCCATGCCCACCCTCCCAGACCAGACTCTTCCTCCTTCAGAGCCTTCAGAGGTTTGGAGATGCATCAGGAAGAGGTGATCCTGGTGACACAAGCCAGAGCTCTGTGCCTTTCCCACAGAGACACTGCCACCCCCAGCTGTGGCTTTACAACCCCACGAACCTGGGTTCTTGGCAGACTTCCAGAGCTTGGCAGTGACAGGGCATTGCTCTGCCGAGCCAAACAAAAGCTCAGAGCCAGACCCAGTAACACCCTTTTCCTTGAGCAGCTTTACGCTCCTTGTACGCAGTGCCCAGAACATTGCAGGAAATCAATAAAGGTTAATTAACTTAAAATTACAAATGGCTCCTCACGGCTGGCCTCCAGTCTCCTCAACGTGCTGTGTGCATTCTCGTCTCTGCGACTCGACCAGGAGTTTTCCTTTTGCCTGAAATGCTCTCCCTCCCATTTCCTCCCAGTGAGTCAATAGTCAGCCTTGAAGACCCAGCTCAGAGGCCAACACCCCCTTCCCAGCACCTTTTCCTGGCTGCCCTGAAAGTCAGTCTCTCTGAAGGGGGCGCCACAGCACTCCTCACCCTGCTCTGTCCCGCAATGAGTCCTCGTTAGGGTTTTCAGGCTCTCGTGTGCACAGAATCATCTGGACAGCTTGTGAACAAAGAAGATCCCTGGACTTCACGCCCAGAGACTCCATAATAGGCCTCCATCGAAGAGGCTGCTCTGTTACAAGCTCCCCAGATGGATCTGATGGAGGAGAAGAAAACAGAGCATCCAGGCAGAGACATGGTTGCACTTACTGCTCTATCCCCAGCACTTGGAACTGCTCTATCCCCAAATATAGTAGGCGCTCAATAAATGTTGTTAAAGGGGCGGGGGCATTAAGACAAGTGGGTATTCATCTATCAACAAACAAGCGTTTATTGAGTGTATACTAATTATACAAGCTTCTACCAACACTAAAGCGGGTAGTCGTCTAAATCCAATATGGAGCATGAGGTGCATGAAATCAAACGGCAATAAAGGTATCCAAGATTTTGCTATTACCCTGCCACAGAGCCAGTTAGAACTGGAATGTGTCGGGCTTGTCTTGAGGCCAGCGGTTCTCAACTGTATCTGCACATTGGAATCACCTGGGGATTTCAAAATACTGACCCCTTGACCTCCATCCCCAGAGCTTCTGAATATATCCGGGATTGAGCGTGTGCACCAGGATGTTTAAAAGCCTCACAGGTGATTCTCCTTTGTGGCCAGGCTTGAGTCACTGCTGTGGGCTCACAGAGCACGCTACTCGCACCTCTCCTACGATACTTTATACCTGCCTCAATTTCCCAAATCTCTTTACTGATCTCCCCCCTCACCTCTCACCAGATTCTAAGCTTCTTGAAGTCAGGTAGCAAGTCATATTCCCCTTTTATTTCCCTGTAGTGCTCATGACAGGAGTCTACACTTAGGAGGAGTAGTGTTGTGATTTATAATAAAAATATATATATATTTGGTCTTCATCTCTGTTCCTTGTATGGAACATCCCTTGTTTCTAGTACAGACTCCTGAAACCCTTGGAATTTCCTAAGTGAGGAGAGCGGTAGAGGTGTCTTTCGTTATGTTCACGTGGTGACTTTTGGAAAGCCGCTAGGTCACCTAAGGTTGGGGTCTGATTGCCAGGGGGCCCTACCATGTGACTGCAGAGTTGGAACCTGCAGTCCCACTCCCCAGCCTCTGCGGAGGGGAGAGAGGCTGGAGGTTGAATCAGTCACCAATGGCCAGTGATATAATTAATCGTGACTATGTAAGGAAGCCTGGATAAAACCCCAAAAGGACAAGGTTAGGAGAGCTTCTGGATTGGTGAAAACATGGAGGTGCTGGGAGGGTGCATGGGAGCTTCATGCCCTTTCCCCGTACCCTTCTCTATTACAACTCTTCCATCTGGCTGTTCCTGAGTTATATCCTTTTCTAAGAAACCGGTAATCTCATAAGTACACTGTTTCTCTGAGCTCTGTGAGTTGCTCTAGAAAATTAATGGAATCCATGGAGGGAGACTGTTGGAACCCAGGATCTATAGCCCATTGGTCAGAAGCACAGGTGACAACCTGGACCTGCGGTTGATCCCTGAACTGTTGTGAGCGTGGCTGCAGTGTGAGAGTATAGGAGAAACACAGGAGGAAGACTGCGATTTTTCTAAAAAGGAGGGGAGCAGCAAAAGTTTGTGGAATGAGGGAATGAGGATACCGCTGGAGTGGACTTAAATCTCAGCAACCACGAGTGAGCTGGGCCAAGAAACATTTCCAAAACCTCTGAACCGCAGCCTGAAACAAGACACAAGATAAGAGCATTTTAAAAATAGTAACCAGGAACAAGGTGGCCCTTTGAGCACTGGGGAAGTTTAAGAAGAGCTTAAAATGACACAGACTCAACAGAGAAGAACAGCAACTATAAACCAAAGGGAGCTCTTTAGGTACCTGGCATGGAAGAAACCGTGAGCCATCAAACATAATAACTTAAACTGGAGCACAGCCTGTCTGGAGGTCAGCACCACGGACAGCGGCATCTGGAAGGCGCTTATAAAGGAGACTCTTAAAGTAACCACAGCGGGACTGTGACCCTGCATGCAAATCACCAAAGCTACTTTCTTTTTTTCCAAAAAACATGCAACACATAGGAGATTTTAGCTGCTCTTGAGAAGAATGACCAACTTTAAGCTCTTATGGTAAGACCTTTCAACTAGGAGCATGTGCTATTGAAATGGCAAATCCGATGTATAATAAATAATAAAATTCTATAGTTTCTGGCCCTGTTATGAAACTTCAAATTTCTAATCCTTTTTAGAAAGCATTTTTTATTATTGCTTTAGAAAATGATCATAAAATACTTCTTTTAGTAGAGCCTAAGGATGTAACTGAAAATTTTTTTCAAATATAATACAAAATATAAAAGAATATTAAATCTAAATGGACCATCACAAAATTAGGGTTCAGATTCAGGTTGGCTACTGAGGATGAGGTTCACATATTAGCATCCTAGAGACCCCGAGAGGCAAGGCAATGGTAAATCGTAATTTTTGAACTCTGCCTGTGTACCAGAAGCTGCTAGGGATTTCCCATTAATCTCATTTAATCCTCATCAACACCCCCCTCCCACAGGTTGATATTGATATCCCCATTTTGCACACGCAGATACTGAGTATCAGAAAGGATGAGCAACTTGCCTGGGGTCACACAGCTGCTAAGGAACGAAGCCAGCATTTGGTCTGTCTGCCTGACTCTGAAGTTTGCTTTTCTTTTTTTTTTTTTTTTTTTAAACCACTCAGTCATGTTACCAGACCTGAGCAATGCACACCATTTTAATCTATGGCAAATTGGATATTTCCTTTACCCACTACTTCCTAAAGGCATTACAATCCAGAATAATACATAGATATTCAGAACTAAACTGTAGTCCATGAAAATCAATTTTATTTAAACCAATATTGAAACTATCTCATAATCAAATAACCAGTCCTGCTGAGTGTAATAACTAAGGCAATAGCTTTATATGTGGTTTAATAACCAAAAGCAGCTTGAAATACAGCCTCATTAAAGCCAGAGTTAGTTTTCCTATCAGTCACTTGCTCTTTTATTATACGTTATATGTTATTTACATGTGTTCTCACCAATACAAATTAACATGCAAACATGAATACGACTTATAAGAACTTAAAACTATTTAAAGGGGACGGACCCAAAGGATAAGGAAAAGCTGAGATTTTAATGTGGAAAAACTAGAATACTAGAAAGCATATTATGATTTAATATCTAAAATATAATGAGTTTTCATTTTCCTCTTTCCAAAAAGCATAAGATTACATTTTAAACTATGTGCTATAAGAAAAACTATGTGGATTATCTGGGTAGGTCCAATTCACTTACATGAGCCCTTAAAAGTGAAGAACTTTCTCCAGCTAGAGACAAGAGACACAGCAAAAGAGCAAGTCAAAGCAGTTCTAAGTGTGAGAAGAGGTCAAAGCTTTTACTGGCTCTGGGATGGTGAGGGTCACGTGATGGAAGGGGCCTTGTGCCAGGACCAGAAAGAGCCTCTAGAAGCTAAGGATGGCCCCCAGCTGACAGCCATCAAGGAAGCACAGTCCTACAACCACAAGGAAGTGGATGTGATCAACAGCAGAATGTGCTTGAAAGCAGAAATGAAGACCCGATGCAGCCCAAATAAATAAATAAAACATTTTAGAAAGGAACACAGCCCTGCCAACACCTTGATTTTGTCTCATGAGACTTTAAGTGGAGGACCCAGGTGAGGCACGCTGTACCAGGATTCCTGATCTACAGAACTGCAAGATAATAAATGAGTGTTTTAAGCCACTAAATTTGCAGCAGTTTGTTACAGCAGCAATAGAAAACGAATACGGCATACATACATTATAGTTAACCCTGCTTAATTTGGGAAGGAGCGGTTCATGGGTTGGAGGCTTCTAATAAATTTAAAAATCACCTCCCTCGTCTTTATTTTAGGCTGTTTGGACATATGGTGTACGTGCTAATTGATTTTTCAATCACTTGTCATGTCTTCAGATGAAAGGATAAACTTAGTAATCTAGAGGGACTCATTCGCAAAGCACACATAATTACTATCAACACTTAGCTCATTCACATTCTCACAAACCTCTCTGGGAAAAACTTCCTCATTTGGCTTTTTGTAAATACCTCTCCATCCTTGTAAGAGGCTTAAGCAAAACATTTTGCTTCTTGAAGCATTCAAGGGACATACGATCCTGCACTACACCACCGGAATGGAAGAACAATTAACCTGGATTCATAAATGGAACAAGTTTGTAGGTCTTTGATGCATAAAGAGGCAGTGAATTCTGGTTAGTGACTCAATTTATCAGTCACATTGACCTTTAGAAAACTCTTACACTTTATAACACCAAACAACACCAATAATAAAAACAAAGAAAAATTTTGCCAATTTTCCACTGATCAAAAAATCCTGTTTTTTTCCCCACCTGCCACAAATTCCTGTAATAAGTATGTGGAAAGATAATCTATTAAGATATGAATTTATATTCTTGTTCCTGCCACTGCAATAGGATCCAGGAAAAGTAAGGCAAATTTTGCCCCCTTTCTTCTAGATAAGACAAAGTCTTGAGTTCTGAGTTCAGGGCTCCCAGAAATAGTACGTTTAGGAGTTGAAAACAGAAATGTCCAGAAACTTAAAAAATAACTCTACCCAGGCTTTGGAGTCTGTTACTAGACAAAGAGATGGATGTGGCTTTGAGTTTAGATGGTTAAAATGACCTGGAAGGGCTTCCCTGGTGGCGCAGTGGTTAAGAATCCGCCTGCCAGTGCAGGGGACACGGGTTCGAGCCCTGGTCCGGGAAGATCGCACATGCTGCGAAGCAACAAAGCCCATGCGCCACAAGTACTGAGCCTGCGCTCTAGAGCCTGCAAGCCACAACTACTGAGCCCGCGTGCCACAACTACTGAAGCCCGCGCACCTAGAGCCTGTGCTCCGCAACAAGAGAAACCACCGCAATGAGAAGCCCGCGCACCGCAAGGAAGAGTAGCCCCCGCTCGCCGCAACTAGAGAGAGCCCGTGCGCAGCAACGAAGACCCAACGCAGCCAAAAATAAATGAATAAAATAAATTTATTTTTAAAAAATGATCCGGAAATTAAAAGAGATTGGAGTGGAAATTAAAAGGGACTGGAGAGGTGCTGCAGAGCCTGCCCCTCATCCCGTTCTACTGACTGTCCAGGATGTCTGATGGGATGGTCTGGGATGGTGGAGCCCGAACACAAGGAGCCTTGATTGACGTGAAGAGTGATGCCCACGCCCACATCCGGCAGAGCGGGAAATGAGCCTCCTGCCTTGCAACAGACCACAATACACATTTCAGCAGTGACTACAATCGTCTACAGAGTTGGAGGTCCTTCCCCAATTCCTCTAAGCCACAGAATACCACGATCAGGGACAGACGCCTCCATAATGAGTGATACTGGGTAGCAGGCGACACTAGACAACAGAGGCTAAAACAGAGATTTAGTTTGATACCGAAACATACAGCAATGTGGTGTTTTTGTACACAACTGTTGTGGAGCAAATTCATGCAGCTATATGTGTAGGTGTGGACGGGTCCATGGAGAAAGTAGGTGAAAGGAATCCAAGAAATTAGCTATAAAAAGGAGGGAAAGTAGAAAGGGCCCTGCTCCCTTCTTCTTAAGGTTTTTTTGGTCATTTGTGTTGGTTGATGTGCACAAGTGTTTACCAGGCACAAGCAAGATGGCAGAGAAGTTTGGAAGAGGACCCGAGAGGGAAATCTGCTTCCACGCCTCTGATTGAAAATACGAACAAGTATCCCATTGGTTTGTAATGTGCGTGCATTCCTTTTGGATTGGCCAATCCAGTCTGCTGCAGACAGCTGTTCAGTGTGTTATCTGAACATGTGGCTTTATTCCTGTGACAAAGTCCAAATCAGTGCTTAGGAGCTATCATGACTCTGTCGGGCAGATTTGTGCTGCAAAAGGAAGAGACAGGAGCCAACACTAAACACCAGGACGTTTTTCCACTTCTAATATCTATGATAATTTCAGTGATGATACACTGTGGTAAATATACTGCTTGCAATAAATCAGCTACCTACTTATTCCCTTTGCATTAAATCTCTCTCTCACACACACACACATACACACCACACACGCACACACACAGCTGCCAGAACATTAAGCCCATGAAGATACCTTATTACTGGAAAGTCACAGATGACTTAACTTTCAAAAGTCAGGCAATTCGAAGTTCCTTCTGCAACTTTATCTCATCACCACCACATAAGCACACAGTGAAGCATTAAACCTAAATATGCAAACGGAATATCTTTGCGCAAAGGGGACACATTCTTGCAGTGATGATTTTGCCGTTCCTTGCTCTGTAGCTTTAAAACGACTTCCACCAGAGTCGGCTTCTCACCCATCTCTCTTCTCCATGAGCTCCTTCCATACTCAAAACAAACACCGGGCTTGAAAGGTGTATTTCATGCTAATAAGAGAGTCAGAGCCCAAAGAGAATGAAAGAAAAGGTCTCAGGTCCCACTCCCCACAGCCAACCTGGCTGCCATATGTCACATGCCCTTGATCATTCCCAACTCAGCCCCTTTGCAAACACCACTCACCCCCCGCCCCCATTAACACGACTTCCCAACTTCTCTGACCTCCCTAGAACTCCGGATCAAAGCTCACCTCCTCCAGAAAGTCTTTTCTTTTTTTCTTTTAAATTAATTTTTATTGGAGTATAGTTGCTTTACAATGTTGTGTTGTTTTCTACTGTACAGCAAAGTGAATCAGCTGTACATATACATATATCCCCTTTTTATGGATTTCCTTCCCATTTAAGTCACCACAGAGCACTGAGTTCCCTGTGCTGTACAGTAGGGTCTCATTAGTTATCTATTTTATACATAGTAGTGTATAGATGTCAATCCCAATCTCCAAACTCATGCCATCTCCCCCCTTTCCCCCTTGGTATCCATACATTTGTTCTCTACGTCTGTGTCTCTATCAGAAAGTCTTTTCTGATTTAATTGTTCCATCAACTCTTTCGACACGTGATCATTCAGTTACTAATAGGCTATTTTGCCCTCGCTGACATGTAGCTTTTTAAGAGAGATAAAGCACAGCTAATGTTAATTAGAAGTCGAATGACTGTTATCATAGCAAGCAGATTAGCCTTAGATGAGTCATAATAGAGTAGAATTGTAGTTTGTGGTATTAAAGGAAATTTTTGGAATTTAATAAGAGCTCTATAGACCCCATAGCCAGGAGACCTCTGTCAATTTAATATGTGGAGCTCTGTAAGAGAAGAAACATGGGATAGAAGAGAGAGCATTCAACTAGGAGTCAGGAGACATGGGTCATTCAAAATCTTATGACTTGCTGTGTCCTCTTCTCCCCAACACACAGGTTTCCCCTATAATGCAAAATTGGGTGACATCTACATACACAAGTCACCTCCGTATTTTTGTTAACCTATATTTACTAGGGCCAGAAACAGTTCTAGTGGTTTTAAAAGGATACAGGCAATTTTATAAATTTATAGCCCACAGAGCTTAGAAGAATTATGGAGACAACTTAGTCCAGAATCTGTATTTTACAGAGAGACAAACCAAGGTCACGATGGCTTATTCAAGAGCACCAGTAAGTGACTCAGGGGGTACAAAATTGAGTTTTCTGAGCTATTGGTCCAGCATTCCTCTCTCAAGGCCCCCCCTTAAAGCATTTAAGGGGAAATCTGGTTCAAAAACGCCAACATTATGACGTGAAAACTTTCCAACTACTACGGCAAACTGCCATTTACAATGACATCATACTTTTGTGTGTCTACTGGCAAACTTTTTGCCTGATGATTTTTCTATATGGGCTAAACATTTTTCATAATATTTTAAGGCTTGTATTGTTTAGGATTATATGTGGCTGAATATATCCAGAGATCCCCAAATAGTAGTGTCTTAAATGAGAATGACATTAATTGTCTTGTCACCTAAAGAAGTCTAGCAGCAGGGGATTCAAGGCAGCTACGGGCCCACATCCCTCTGCTCCATATCTTTCCCATAATACTTTTAAGTTCAACGTCCTGCTAGAGCTCCATCCATGTCCTCTAAATTCAGCCAACAAGAAGGAGAAGGGGCAGAGAAAGGTCACACCCCTCTCTTTTAGAAGACCTCTTGAAAGGTCCCAAACAATAATTCTGTTTACATCATCTTAAATAGAACCTAGTCATGTGACCCTACCTGGCTGCAAGGGACCTGGACCAGGTTAAGTCTTTTATCACGGTAGCATGTGCCCCACTAATATCAGGGTTCTGCTACCAGGCAAGAGGAAGGGAAAAATATGAGGAGCTACTGGCATCCTTTTCCATAGAATTTCTGCTCAACAATCTTTCTTAATAAATTCAAATAATACTTTAATATTATGAAAATAATATTAAAATGGAGGTATTAAATGTAATGCTATGATATATACGGGTAAAGTAATATGAATAATGACAATCATTTTAAACCCATTTGGTATCTAAGGAATATTTTATTAGAATGCAATTATTATAAGCTTACATCTTTGCCTTACTGATATTAAGAGTAATGAAATAATCCTAGGGCTATCAGATAATCCCTCATAGGGCAAGACATTAGTCACCAGGTCATGACATTTGTCAAGAGAGCTCACAAGAGTGGGTGATTTCTTCAAGAGTCTGGCCAGCCCCTTCCACCCATCTCACCTGCCTCTTTCCTACTTTCTTAGACCCTGCCAAAGGCCAAATCGTCATCAAGGCAACCAAGGCTCTTCACTCTCCCCAACTGATTCTGGTCACCTGTATCATGATCAGACAAGCACTAAAAAGCAAGAGATGCTCTAGAGCAGACAGAGCTTCGGTTTTTGCCTCTGTCACAGAATGCCCTGTGTCTTGGTCTCTGGACCCAAATACAGAGATTAAGATTGCTGATTCTTCCTTCTTAGTCCTCATGTGGGAGAGACTACCATGAGGTAGTCTGGAAAATATGAGTGACTCAAAATTGAGGTTTTGAATAAATGCAAAAGAGTTTTCACTTTGGACTTCACCAGTCCCTTTAAGCCCTTCCCAGAAAGCTGTTCAGAATGAGAGCCTGGCCCCTATATTTCACGTAGAAAACCTACATGGCTATCAGCCAAAAGCGCTTCTGAAATATCAATACTATCTCAAAGTGAGACCGGTACTATTCCAACATTGTAGCCAAAGGTAATGAAATACTCCTCTTAACAGCCTGTTTCCTTCTCTTCATTGCTCCCATCTCCAATGTCCTATTATCAATATTGAAGAAATTTTGGACATCTTTAGCCTCCTCCTCAATTAATTATACGAGTGACTGTGAGCTTTTGGATTGCTGAAGGCTCCTTTTACCCTCAAATTTACTTTATAGCCTTCAAGCACACTAACCTCTCTGGATCTCTGTTACCTCATTAGAAAAAGGAGTGCTTTTGAAAAGACAGTCCCTAAAGCCTGCCCCAGGGCAGACAAAGCCCACGATTCTATGACAGAACTACCAAAGAGCAAGGCCACCTCATGCAAGTGAAGCTTTAAACTTCTCCTGCAATGTTTCCTTACGAACTACAGCCATTTAAAAATAATCTGACAATTCTTCTGGATGAATTCTTCTGAAGAAGAAATCGTTTGTATACATCATCCTGTCTTACCATACTTTCACAGCTGCCGATGAGTGGTAATACACTATGGCTTTTTGAGAGAGTTGGTGAAACGAAAAGTGATATAGCTTCCCAGGTAAGTACCAATTAAAATGATTTCAAAGCCTTAAAAATGAGTGCTATGTAATAGTCACTGCTCTTGGAAGAACTAGGACTTTGTCTTTTTGCAAGGGGAAAAGGATCATCTTGCTTCCCAACTCCGTAGGATTATCCGAGGTCAAGTACTTCTGCAACACATATTCTGCAGTGCTCATTGTAATTTCAAGCTCAAGGCGGCAGGGACAGCAGTATATGCTGTAGCCTGAGAAGAGCAGAGTCATCTTCTTATCCATTTCCCTCTCCTTGTCTTTGCTTGCTTTCCAGAATTTCTGTGTGCCCTGCTCTGCTGCATAAAGAATAGTGACAATGTCTGATGCTCACCTCCTGACTAGGTCTCTCTAGCTAGTGATAAACGATACAAAAGCTTTACTCTCCAACCATTCATCCATTTGCCCTTCAAGTTATAATGTAAAATTTAGTATTTTCTCTCTAAAGTGGTTTAGGTTTCTCACTCCTCCACTCTTCAGCCTTTCTAGATAGGGTTGGATAAAGGAGAATTGTACTTTAAATACAATATCATCCAAATGTGGGTGTGGGAAAGAACACCTGTTAAGAATCAAAGTAATATTTTTTTTTTTTTTTTTTTTTTTGCGGTACGCGGGCCTCTCACGGCTGTGGCCTCTCCCGTTGCGGAGCACAGGCTCCGGACGCGCAGGCTCAGCGGCCATGCGGCTCACGGGCCCAGCCGCTCTGCAGCATGTGGGATCTTCCCGGACCGGGGCACGAGCCCGTGTCCCCTGCATCGGCAGGCGGGCTCTCAACC
>NC_041224.1:17022254-17086083 GCF_002837175.3 Physeter macrocephalus
GCATGTGGGATCTTCCCGGACCGGGGCACGAACCCGTGTCCCCTGCATCGGCAGGCGGACTCTCAACCACTGCACCACCTGGGAAGCCCCCAAAGTAATATTTGCAAAAAAAAAAAATGGCAACTTAGTGTTTCTTTTTGTGTATTCAAAAATGTCACTCACTACCTTGCACGCAGAACTTTTGTAGCTCCAAGTAAAATGAATGCTGGCTACCATGAAACAACTTTCTTAAGGTTTTGCTTAAGGGAAGGGCTTAACTTTAAGTATGGGGCCCCACAGGAAAAAAAGGACATTCCTAAAAGACTTCATTAACCTTTATTAATTTCAACATAAATTAACCTCCAGAGAAGATCACACCCTGCTTGCGATCTTCAAAGCAGTTTTCCAAAGGACAAGGCTGTTTGGCTAACTTACGTAAAGTCAGCGTGGAGACTGGGAATTTAAACTTTGCACTGCTTATGCAGCAAAAACATTTTCAAAACACTAAACTGATCAATTCCAATGAAGCCTCCATAATTGAAATTTCTCATTTCAGATTTTTTAATTCACCTGAGGACAATGACATTTAAAACGCATTCAAACTCATTAGAAATGAACTATATAAGTTTATATTTTCTTGCATTGTGAAGATAAAGAATACAGTCTTTTTTGAACACTTTAAATTTTAATTTTTACTATCCACTATTTTTATAGAGAGCAAAAGAACTTTGGTTTTAAACAATGTGATCTTGATAAAAGTCACTTGACTCTTCTTTCATATATAAAAGTGAGATATTTAGACCGTAAAACCTCTAACAATCCCTCTGGCTGTTAAGACCTTATGAAATGACAAAAAAAGAAACTTTGGCCCAATTTTAACTTTTTCATATTTTTGCTGAGCTTATATCCCCTACATTATAATAATAATGCGTTAGATTTATAAAATTTAACTTTTCTTGAGGCACTTCCCATTCCATTATCTCATCTACTCAATGGAAAGATGCAGTTGGGGAGAAAGGATCCTCAGGTGCTCACTCACATGTTTTTCTCTGACCACCGCTTAGCCTGGGGAATTTATCAGAGCCATAAAATCTGATAAAAGGTAAGGAAAGGTCTTACCTAGAAGGAAAAGTCTCTTAATTTATACCTTTTGGCAGCCTTCAATAAAGCCCAGGAGCAGAACAACACTGGATTTTTCACACTTCATCCTGTGCCTCTTGATTAAATCAGACTCTAAGAGATTTGTTTTCCTTTCTGTTTTTTTATCTGCTAAATGATTTAAAATAGCAAAACTAAAACACAATGCATATCCCTGCAAGAAAAGGTATAAACATGACAGGCAACAAATAATGGTTTATTTCAGAGTAAAATCTCACCAAGGAAGCATAGTTTCAAATGTGAGATGGAGGATTATGAGAGGCTGATAATATGAAAAACGGGGAGATTCCTTCCACATACATCCCTTTTAGTTTTTCCATAATTTATTTATATACTCATTTAATAATTGTATTGAGTACTTGTTATCAGCTCTCCCCAGTGCTTCCTGCCCTTTGGGGGATAAAAGATGAATAATAATGGAAAATAGCTAACATTTATTGAGTACCTAGTATGTGCTTAGCTATGCTAAATGCTTCATGTGCAGTTAAAGCCAACCTAAGGCTACACTGCCAGAAAGTGGTAGCACCTGGGTTCTAACACTGATCTGCCTGCCTGGACGCTATGATGTTAAGTGCCTCTCAGTTTAAGAGTAAGCCGGAGTCCCGGAAATCTGGTGAGCAAGATGATTTGCTAATTCTTCCCATAAAGCGATGCTTGCCTCTGAATTGTTCATTTGTGTCAATAATTCCTATCCCACCCCTCCCCCCAAAATAAGACAACATAGCTCAGAAATTATCTCTATGAGAGAGTTTTCTCCAGCTCCTTAAAAAACTGCTTGCTAATGACCTAGTAAATGTTTCGTGCGTTTTTTAAGTGAAGTATGAAGTCAATGAAAAGTCACAGTATTTACTGTGAAAGGTTTGGTAGAATTTCTGGCTTCCTTGGGGACTGCATCATAATGGAACTGGCAGCTACATTCTCAAGCTTGAAGTAAATGAGTGGATTAGGGCATCAAAGAGAAGGGTCCTACAGTTGCTACCTGATTTTTGAAAATAATATTCATAGTGATAAGGATACAATGAAACAGGCACTAACTAGGAGAGCGTGAATTGGCACACCTTTCTGAAAAGCAAGTTGCATTCAGTCTAGAACGATGTTCATGCCCTTTGATCCAGTACCTCCACCTGTTACCTAGAATCTACCCTAGGTAAGAACTAGGCATTTGGGCCATGGTATATTTATATGCACATTCACTAGCCTTTAATAGTAATACCACAATATTGAAAGCAAGTTATAAATGTGCAAGAGTATGGAAATGACTAAATACATTATGGTACATAAATTACACAGTGGGATTTACTGCCATTTTATGTGATCTTTTCCAAACATTTTGAATGATATTGGAAAATATCACTACAAAATGTTAAGTGAGAAAAACAGGATCAAACCATTATATACATGAGGATCTTTTTCAAAGATAGATAATTACAGAGAGAAAGAGAAGCAAAGACTGTACAAGGTATATATACATTTAAAAAGGGCTGTCATGAGCTTCCCTGGTGGCGCAGTGGTCGGGAGTCCGCCTGCCGAGGCAGGGGACGCGGGTTCGTGCCCCGGTCCGGGAGGATCCCACGTGCCGCGGAGCGGCTGGGCCCGTGAGCCGTGGCCGCCGAGCCTGCGCGTCCGGAGCCTGTGCTCCGCAACGGCAGAGGCCACGACGGTGCGAGGCCCGCGTACCACAAACAAATAAATAAACTGAACATCATCAAAATTTTGTGTTTCAAGGGATGCCATCAAGGAAGTGAAAAGACAACTCACAGATTAGGAAGAAATTTTTGCAAACCGTATGTCTTCTAAGGGAATTGTATCTAGAATATATAAAGAGCTATTATAACTCATTAATAAAAAGACAAATAACCCATTTTGAAAAATGGTCACAGGAACTGATACAGTTGTCCAGAGAAGACATACAGATGCCCAATAGGCACAGGAAAAGATGCTCACGTGATTAGCCACCAAGGAAATGCAAACCCAAACCACAGTGAAATACCACTTCACACCCACTAGGATGGCTATAGTCAAAACATCAAATAATAGTAAGTACTGGAGAGTATGTAGAGAAATTGGAACCCTCATACACTGCTGGTGGTGCAGCTGCTTTGGAAAATAATCGAGTGGTTCCTCAAATGGTTAAGCAGTAAGTTACCATATGGCCCAGCTATTCCACTCCTAGGTTCATACCCAAGAGAAATGAAAACATGTGTCCACACAAAAATTTGTACATGAATGTTCATAACAGCATTATTCATAATAGCCAAAGTGAAAACAACCCAATTATCCATCAACCAATAATGGATAAATAAAATGTGATATACCCATATAATGGAATACTATTCGGCAATAAAAAGAAATAAAGTACTGATCAGTGTTGCAACATGGATGAACCTTGAAAGGGAAAGCAGTCAGTCATAAAGAACTACATATTGCATGATTCCAGTTATATGAAATATCCAGAATAGGCAAACCGAGAGAGATAGATAGGAAATCGATTAGTAGTTAACTAAGGCTAGGGTGGTAAGTGGATTGGGGGAGGGGTGTTGAAGGGGGTGACAGCTACTAGGCATGGGGCTTCTTTCTGGGATAAGGATAAAGTTCTAAGACTGTGGTGATGGTTGCACAATTCCGTGAATATACTAAAAGCCACTGAATTGTGCACTTTGAGTGAATTGTATGATATGTGAACTATATCCCAATGAAGCTGATTTTTAAAAACCAAAGGAGCAAGATTAATTATTCTCATTATTTCATCCATCAACCTTATACCAAGCTCCTACTACAGCTTGTGTTAAGCACAATGGAAGACACAGAAATAAAGTGAACCCCTTGTTTCCAAGGAGTTCACATGAACTAACACTAATATATGCTATTAGTAATAGTTACCGTGTATATACACCTAGTTATCTAAATTATAAATATATTCTCTCACAACATTACGAAGAACAAGAAATAGGGATTGACATTTCTCCATTGCCTTTCTCTAAGCAGTCATATATAACTTCATTATTTATATAGATTTCTACCAAATCAGATCTATATTTCCAATTGTCTTATGTAAATATCCACCTGGGTGTCCAGTTAACATCTCAAACAAAAGTTTCAAACAGTATTTTAATCCTCCACTCCTGCTATACCAAATGCACACTCTTCCTGTTCCCACCTCTCAGAGAGTACATGCACGGCATACTCTCAGAAAGCAGGTTAGAAACCTCAGAATTTCCTGTGGGTCTGCTCGCTGCCTTGTCTCCCAACTCAGGCCATTGAAAAGGTCTTATAATCCAACCTCTTAAATATCTCTGGGATTGGGACTTCCCTGGTGGTCCAGTGGTTAAGACTCTGCACTTCCACTGCAGGGGGCACGGGTTTGATCCCTGGTTGGGGAACTAAGATCCTGCGTGCCACGAGACTCAGCCAAAAAAAAAAAAAAAAAGCCTCTGGGGTTAATGTTCCACTCTCTCCCCTCTACTATCGCCCTGGTTCACACCTTCACCGTCTTCCATTTCCTAAATCACGCCTCTAATTCCAGTCTTCGCCCTCCAATTCTCATCTTCATGTCGCAGTAAGGATGAACTCTCCTCTCATTTTAACTGTGTGTTTTAAAAAGTTTAAAACACTCATACAGAAAATCATGTAAGAAAAAAACAAAGGAAAAAAAAAGAAAAAAAACAAAGAATTAACACAATGTAGCTTTTGCTGTAAATATAATTTTCTTCTAAGAAGAAATGAAGCATTTCAGACAAAACTGAATTCACCTTTGTTCCCTTTCCAGCCCTACTCCTTTCCCTCCTGCCCCAAAGACAATTTTACGAATTTGGGTGTATAATTCCAGTATCTATACTTTTAAGACACACATACACGCGTATGTCAATACACACACGCACACACACACATACACACACGATTACAGATATATGTATATATACTATGTATCCATAAACAATATATAGTATTGCTTTGTGTTTTATATTTGTTTGCTTGCTAACTTTATCACTGAGGTATAAGATAAATACAATAAATGGCACTTATCTTAAAGGTATGTCTTGATGAATATTTACAAACTGAACACACTTGTGTCACTACCCCTTAGATCAAGATATAGGCATTGTCAGAACCTCCTTTGCACCTGCCCCCTCCCAGTCATTGCCCTCCATCACCACTATTTTGACCTCTATCACCATAGATTAATTTTGCCTATTTTTGAATGCTAGCTGAATAGAAGAAAGAAAGAAAGAAAGAAAGAAAGAAAGAAAGAAAGAAAGAAAGAAAGAAAGAAAGAAAGAAAGAAAGAAAGAAAGTTCTCTTTTGTATCTGACTTCTTGCACTCAGCATTATATCTATGGGGTTCATCCATGTTGTTGCATTTAGTAGCTGGTAATTATTTTTCATTGCTGTATAGTACTCCATTGTATGTATACACTACATAATGGACATTTGGGTTGTCCCCAGTTGGAACTGTGATGAATAATCCTGCCATAAATATTCTGACACATGCCTTGTGATAGACTCTCTCTTTGTCTTTCTCTGTTTGTCTCTGGCTTTTGAGAGTCTGATAGAACCTAACTTCACTTACATATTTTCCATCTCTACCTTTCTGCACTAAATTCTCCATTATTTCCTCAGATTAATATTCCAATTCATTTGTATCTGTTTGGTCTATTATTCCACCCAATTACCTTTTTTATTTAAATGACTACAGTTCTAATTTTAGAAAGTCTGTTGGTTATTTTCAAATATACCTACTTCTATACAGTTCTGTACTTGCCCTGTGGTGTTTCTTATTTTCTTTAGTTCTTTGAACATTCTAAATATACATATGTTGATGTTTCTGGTTATTCTATCATTTCTAGTTCTTGGAACCTACATTCTACCATTTGTTGGGTCTTCTAATTCTCTCAATGGTACTTCATTATCCTTATGCTTTTTGAGGGTGACCTCATTTTCAGTGGGGTTGTTTTCCATTAGAGTTCTGTTGGGATGAGTATCAATGTGATGGCTGTAGATGCTTCTGCTAGAGGTTTACTACTTCCTCCTCTTCCAGAACTGTTTTTCATGTTAATCTCTCAATACTGGGTTCCCCGTCACCTAGACAGTATAACTCTGCATTGGCAACAGCCTGGAGTTCTCATTTCTCTTTGGTGATATTTTCCCCTATTGCCCTAGAGCTTTAGTCACCAAGTCTCTGAGCTTTGTCACCAAGTCTCTGAGCCAGTGCACAGTTTTCTTGTCCTGTTTTTAATGAGCTAGGCAGCTAGGCAGCCCACTGTGACTCCTGGTTTGGTGCATGTAGCTCAGATCTGAGATTGTGGCTTAAACTCCCTCTCCGGTGGGACTTAAAACTTCAGTTGCAGCAGTTAAGGCCTGCATCCTTATTGCTTTCTCTCGTGGCTCATTTAAGCTTCAGTTCCTGCTCACTGATCTGACTTTGAGTTATGCTTTATTCCTGACAGCTGAAGAGTCGCATTTCTTGATATTGAACTTGGCCCAGGTATTACATTTTCATAATTTTCTGACATTCCTGTGTGTTGAAGTGAAAGGCAATGTAGCTCTTTCACATCAACTCAGACATATTCATCCGATACTTCCAAACACAAATATGATCGCATTGCCTTTGATGGGCATGTATCTTCTTCAAGGATCATGTCAATCTCCTTATCTGGCTATTTTTTAAATGCCCCATCCAGGTGGGATTCTGGCTCCCAGACTTCACCTGCAATATATCCCTAATCCATTCCCCTCCCCCATGCTCCAGCAATAACAGCCCAGGCTTTATCCCCCAACATTCCATGTAACAGCACGTCGTTATTTTAAGAAACTTCACTTAGATGTGGCTTCTACATCCAATTTCTATTTCTTTTTTTTTTTTAACTTTTTATTTTACATTGGACTACAGTTGATTAACAATGTTATGTTAGTTTCAGGTGTACAACAAAGTGATTCAGTTATACATATACATGTATCTATTCTTTTTCAAATTCTTTTCCCAATTAGGTTGTTACATAATACTGAGCAGAGCTCCCTGTGCTATACAGTAGGTCCTTGTTGGTTATCCATTTTATTTTTTAAAGACACCTTTTAAAAAATATTTTACTCATTTATTTGTTTGTTTATTTTCGGCTGCGTTGGGTCTTCATTGCTGTGCATGGGCTTCCTCTAGTTGTGGTGAGCAGAGGCTACTCTTCATTGCAGTGCGCGGGCTTCTTGTGGTGGCTGCTCTTGTTGCGGAGCAGGGGCTCTAGGCACGTGGGCTTCAGTAGCTGTGGTGTTCGGGCTCAGTAGTTGTGGTGCATGAGCTTAGTTGCTCCGCGGCATGTGGGATCTTCCTGGACCAGGGCTCGAACCCGTGTCCCCTGCATTGGCAGGCGGATTCTTAACTACTGTGCCACCAGGGAAGTCCTGGTTATCCATTTTAAACACAGTAGTGTGTACACGTCAATCCCAAACTCCCTAACTATCCCTCTCCCCAACCCTTCCCCAATGGTAACCATAAGTTCGTTCTCTGTGAATCTGTTTCTGTTTTGTAAATAAGTTTACTTGTACCATTTTTTTTAGCTTCTGCACATAAGCTATATCATACGATATTTCTCTTTCTCTGCCTGACTTACTTCACTCAGTATGACAATCTCTAGGTCCATCCATGTTGCTGCAAATGGCATTATTTCACTCTTTTTAATGGCTGAGTAATATTCCATTGTATGAGAAAGAAAGAAAGAAAGAAAGAAAGAAAGAAAGAAAGAAAGAAAGAAAGAAAGAAAGTTCTCTTTTGTATCTGACTTCTTGCACTCAGCATTATATCTATGGGGTTCATCCATGTTGTTGCATTTAGTAGCTGGTAATTATTTTTCATTGCTGTATAGTACTCCATTGTATGTATACACTACATAATGGACATTTGGGTTGTCCCCAGTTGGAACTGTGATGAATAATCCTGCCATAAATATTCTGACACATGCCTTGTGATAGACTCTCTCTTTGTCTTTCTCTGTTTGTCTCTGGCTTTTGAGAGTCTGATAGAACCTAACTTCACTTACATATTTTCCATCTCTACCTTTCTGCACTAAATTCTCCATTATTTCCTCAGATTAATATTCCAATTCATTTGTATCTGTTTGGTCTATTATTCCACCCAATTACCTTTTTTATTTAAATGACTACAGTTCTAATTTTAGAAAGTCTGTTGGTTATTTTCAAATATACCTACTTCTATACAGTTCTGTACTTGCCCTGTGGTGTTTCTTATTTTCTTTAGTTCTTTGAACATTCTAAATATACATATGTTGATGTTTCTGGTTATTCTATCATTTCTAGTTCTTGGAACCTACATTCTACCATTTGTTGGGTCTTCTAATTCTCTCAATGGTACTTCATTATCCTTATGCTTTTTGAGGGTGACCTCATTTTCAGTGGGGTTGTTTTCCATTAGAGTTCTGTTGGGATGAGTATCAATGTGATGGCTGTAGATGCTTCTGCTAGAGGTTTACTACTTCCTCCTCTTCCAGAACTGTTTTTCATGTTAATCTCTCAATACTGGGTTCCCCGTCACCTAGACAGTATAACTCTGCATTGGCAACAGCCTGGAGTTCTCATTTCTCTTTGGTGATATTTTCCCCTATTGCCCTAGAGCTTTAGTCACCAAGTCTCTGAGCTTTGTCACCAAGTCTCTGAGCCAGTGCACAGTTTTCTTGTCCTGTTTTTAATGAGCTAGGCAGCTAGGCAGCCCACTGTGACTCCTGGTTTGGTGCATGTAGCTCAGATCTGAGATTGTGGCTTAAACTCCCTCTCCGGTGGGACTTAAAACTTCAGTTGCAGCAGTTAAGGCCTGCATCCTTATTGCTTTCTCTCGTGGCTCATTTAAGCTTCAGTTCCTGCTCACTGATCTGACTTTGAGTTCTTCTTTATTCCTGACAGCTGAAGAGTCCCATTTCTTGATATTGAACTTGGCCCAGGTATTACATTTTCATAATTTTCTGACATTCCTGTGTGTTGAAGTGAAAGGCAATGTAGCTCTTTCACATCAACTCAGACATATTCATCCGATACTTCCAAACACAAATATGATCGCATTGCCTTTGATGGGCATGTATCTTCTTCAAGGATCATGTCAATCTCCTTATCTGGCTATTTTTTAAATGCCCCATCCAGGTGGGATTCTGGCTCCCAGACTTCACCTGCAATATATCCCTAATCCATTCCCCTCCCCCATGCTCCAGCAATAACAGCCCAGGCTTTATCCCCCAACATTCCATGTAACAGCACGTCGTTATTTTAAGAAACTTCACTTAGATGTGGCTTCTACATCCAATTTCTATTTCTTTTTTTTTTTTAACTTTTTATTTTACATTGGACTACAGTTGATTAACAATGTTATGTTAGTTTCAGGTGTACAACAAAGTGATTCAGTTATACATATACATGTATCTATTCTTTTTCAAATTCTTTTCCCAATTAGGTTGTTACATAATACTGAGCAGAGCTCCCTGTGCTATACAGTAGGTCCTTGTTGGTTATCCATTTTATTTTTTAAAGACACCTTTTAAAAAATATTTTACTCATTTATTTGTTTGTTTATTTTCGGCTGCGTTGGGTCTTCATTGCTGTGCATGGGCTTCCTCTAGTTGTGGTGAGCAGAGGCTACTCTTCATTGCAGTGCGCGGGCTTCTTGTGGTGGCTGCTCTTGTTGCGGAGCAGGGGCTCTAGGCACGTGGGCTTCAGTAGCTGTGGTGTTCGGGCTCAGTAGTTGTGGTGCATGAGCTTAGTTGCTCCGCGGCATGTGGGATCTTCCTGGACCAGGGCTCGAACCCGTGTCCCCTGCATTGGCAGGCGGATTCTTAACTACTGTGCCACCAGGGAAGTCCTGGTTATCCATTTTAAACACAGTAGTGTGTACACGTCAATCCCAAACTCCCTAACTATCCCTCTCCCCAACCCTTCCCCAATGGTAACCATAAGTTCGTTCTCTGTGAATCTGTTTCTGTTTTGTAAATAAGTTTACTTGTACCATTTTTTTTAGCTTCTGCACATAAGCTATATCATACGATATTTCTCTTTCTCTGCCTGACTTACTTCACTCAGTATGACAATCTCTAGGTCCATCCATGTTGCTGCAAATGGCATTATTTCACTCTTTTTAATGGCTGAGTAATATTCCATTGTATGTATCTAATCACACTATTTTGTGACCTCCATTCAGGCTGTGAACTCTTCAAAATCTCTGAATCTTCCATTTCAGAAAATGCAAAATGGGGTTTGAAACCATAGCTGACTGTGTTATCCAGGTCACCAATGCACAAAACTAACCAAAACTCAAAGAAGAGAGTGAATGTGTCCATTCAAAAGGCCAGTAGGGCTCTGTGAAGACAGGAGCAGCTGACCCAGTGAACACGAACTGTTGAGTTTCATACCCCTTTGAGTTCATTAAGAGCATTCTCTGCTCTCAGAGCACATTTGCTCTGCCCTCTTTAGAAAGTGTAGCCTGCTGTGGAGATAGCAGCTATATTTTGTGTGCTTCATTAGAGCAAGGAAATATAGTTCACTGTGCTCAAACAAATCCTAGCTGCTAATGGGCCGAGATACTGTGAATGTAGAGTTAGAATTGCTGGGACATCAGAGAGCTGAAGGGGAAAAAAAAAAAAAACCCAAAGAACCAAAGAAACTGCATTTGTAAGCTTCATTTATATACCACATAGCAAGTGAATCAATAACTTGAAAATGTACAGTGAAGGCCAAAAAGGAGTTGATTGCAATCTTCGAAGAGTCGGCAAAAAGAAAAAGTTGCAGTGCAAATTAAACTCATTCAAAAGAGTAAAGGCAGTTGGTTCAAACCTAAGAAGATTCAACTAGGTTAGCAAAAAATCATTATTCGTAGAAGAGATGACAGAGGCAAGTAATAGAATATGAAATGTGAATACCCAAAAAAAAAACCACCCAGATGTTTGTTTTGAGAATTTTTTTCTCACAGCATAATTCATGAGAATGTAAAATGGTATCCTTAGGAAGGCTGATGAATATAAAATTAGAAGGTCATCACCAAGGTAAATAGAGTTTTAGTAATCAGGGTAGGATCTGAAGAAATGGAAAATTACCATCTGAGCCTCCAGTTTATGCTAGTACCCTAAAGTACAGCCAGTTTAATGTAAAAAAAAAATCATTCACAATTTATCATTCATTTCTTGTTTATTTTTCAATTTGGACTTTTTTATCTGTCACTTTTAATTTGCACATAGATATGCATCCTTTTTACCTGTGGGGATAATGTCACATGACTCATCATGTCACTCATCAATGACTCATCACATGACTCATCAACATTGTTTTCAACACCCCTTTCCCATTCTACACCTTCTCACTCTTCTTTCATACACACACACACACACACACACACACACACACACACTCACACACCCCTCAGTCAGCTGTCAAGCATCTCTAGGTTAAATGTCATGGGAATTCCCAAGATGAGAATTCCATCTGACCAGATGATCAGAGAACTTAACTAAAAGAATTTACCTTTCACTGTCCTCTTCCAGGGTCCTGGTCTTGAGTTCAAATTAGGTTTCATTCAACACATGAGACTGGGTTAGCTGACTACAGGACTAACAGGAATGATGATGTCTCAGACACTTTCATTCCGCCAGCTCTCTCATCAGTACACACCACTGGTGTAAGAGCCACTGGCAAGGGAGTGCGGATCTCTCTAATGCTGCACTGAAAAAGCAAGTCAGGGCAAGATACAGACTGACAGGAGTACCAAGGACAAGACTCATGTTCACATAGTCTCTTTTTAAAAAAATGGGAAAAAAAAGTTTGCCCAAGGAAGAGACCAACATTTATTCATATGTTTCAAAAAATCTGGTTGTGTATCATGTTAGATACAAAGCATCTGAGTGAGTGGCTCTTCTGGCCCGCACTCACATGAAGAGAAGAAATTCAGAACGTTCAAAGGGACCTCTCACCCAATTCTGTAGTATGCTCGCCTCTACAGAAAGCAAGCCCTTGACAAAAGGTTCAGAAAGAAAGATGTACTCACCGCCCTGCAGTATCCTGCAGCATATCTGCAGCACATAGTTATAACTTTCCCTGAACTATCCTAGCAGCTCATTTAAGCCATAATTAAACAGCTTCACTGCACCTATCCTCCTGAGAAAGGTGAAGTGCCCGCAGTGCAGAAAAAAAGAAGTGTTATTCTGAAAACACGATCCAACAGTAAAACTGCATATCTATGCCCATGGCTATGTTCTCGTCTGTGTGTCTATAGTTTGTTTATATTTAGTCTATATGTCTATAGAGTTCCACATAACGATTTTATGTATGTAAAACATTTTTACCTTTATGTCTATATTTTTGTTCAAATTTATATCAATATTTCATTAAGTTACATATGATTTTAATTTTGTATAAATGCACATATATTAATTTCTTGGTCGTGTGTGTGTGTGTGTGTGTGTGTGTGTGTGTGTGTGTGTGTGTGGTGTTGTGTGCACACAAAGCCACAAAGTAAAATCATGGCAT
This sequence comes from Physeter macrocephalus, assembly GCF_002837175.3. Taxonomy (NCBI): domain Eukaryota; kingdom Metazoa; phylum Chordata; class Mammalia; order Artiodactyla; family Physeteridae; genus Physeter; species Physeter macrocephalus. The sequence continues at coordinate 17,034,894 of NC_041224.1, forward strand.
TCTCGTAGTTTTATCAAGATGCAATTACAGACATATTTCTTCCATAAAGCAGTGGAATATAAGAAGAAAAGATCTATTCATAAAAAACTAATTTAATAGATATCTTGTGTGACATGAGAAAGCAATCTTTCATTGATTTAAAATTGAAGAAAGGTGGACAGCCACATGTAAATCAATGAAGTTAGAACACACACTCTCACCATGCACAAAAATAAACTCAAAATGGCTTAAAGACTTAAACCTAAGACATGACACCATAAACCTCCGAGAAGAGATCATAGGCAAAACATTCTCTGACATAAGTCAAACCAATTTTCTTAGGTCAGTCTCCCAAGGTAATAATAATAAAAACAAAAATAAACAAATGGGATCTAATCAAACTTACAAGCTTTTGCACAGCAAATGAAACCATATACAAAACAAAAAGACAACTTACAGAATGGGAGAAAATATTTGCAAACAATGCGACCAACAAAGGATTAATTTCCAAAATATACCAACAGCTCATACAACTCAACAACAACAAAATAAACAACCCGATTGAAAAATGGGCAGAAGACCTAAATAGACATTTCTCCAAAGAAGACATACAGATGGCCAATAGGCACATGAAAAGATGCTCAACATCGCCAATTATTAGAGAAATGCAAATCAAAACTACAAGGAGGTATCACGTCACACCAGTCAGAATGGCCATCATTAAAAAGTTTACAAATAACAAATGCTGGAGAGGGTGTGGAGAAAAGGGAACCCTCTTACACTGTTTGTGGGAATGTAAGCTGATGCAGCCACAGTGGAAAACAGAAGGGAGATTCCGCAGAAAACTAACAATAGAGTTGCTGTATGATCCAGCAATCCCACTCCTGGGCATATATCCAGGCAAAACTGTAATTCAAAAAGATACATGCACCCCTATGTTCACAGCAGCACTATTCACAATAGCCAAGACATGGAAACACCCTAAATGTCTACCAACAGATGAATGGATAAAGAAGATGTGGTACATATATACAATGGAATAGTACTCAGCCATAAAAAAAGAACAAAATCATGCCATTTGCAGCAACAATGGATGGATCTAGAGATTGTCATACTAAGTGAAGTAAGTCCAAAAGAGAAAGACAAAAACCATATGATATCACTTATAGGTGGAATCTAAAATATGACACAAATAAACCTACCTATGAAACAGAAACAGAATCTATTCACAATAGCCAAGACATGGAAACACCCTAAATGTCTACCAACAGATGAATGGATAAAGAAGATGTGGTACATATATACAATGGAATAGTACTCAGCCATAAAAAAAGAACAAAATCATGCCATTTGCAGCAACAATGGATGGATCTAGAGATTGTCATACTAAGTGAAGTAAGTCCAAAAGAGAAAGACAAAAACCATATGATATCACTTATAGGTGGAATCTAAAATATGACACAAATAAACCTACCTATGAAACAGAAACAGAATCATGGACACAGAGAACAGACTGGTGGCTGACAAGGGGGAGGGGGTTGGGGGAGGGATGGAGTGAGAGGTTGGGGTCAGATGTTAACTTTTACGTATAGAATGGATAAACGAAAAGGTCTTACTGTATACCACAGAGAACTATATTAAATATCTTATGATAAATCACAATGGAAAAGAATATTAAAATAGGAATGTGTATCTACATGTATAACTGAATCACTCTGCTGTACAGCAGAAATGGATACAACCCTGTAAATCAACTCTACTTCCATAAAATTTAAAAATTAAGAAAAAATACAATTGAAGAAAGGAAAACCGTAAACGAAGATAGAAATCATAGGTCTGGGTCCCCAAGAAACAGATTCTGAGATCAAAACGTGTTTGCATGAGGTTCACTGAAGTGTGCTCTTGGGAGGAGTGCTGTTCTAGGGTGTGAGGGCAGCAGGACCGAGGGGAGGGAGGAGCTGAACTTCTCCTTAGGGACCAAAGAAGCCTCAGTTGATCCCGGAGGAAGCTCTGGAGCTGGGGTGGCCTTTCAGAGACATCCAAGGGTGAGGCAGGGGCTTGGGCCTTCACACCTCAGACCTGACCAGCCACAGGACGCTGGCTGCCCCTGGTGTAAGAGGGCCTCAGCTGCGGGCCTTCAGCAGTGACGCGCCCAGCAGCTGGGGAGACGCAGCCTTTGGCCCGAAGCCGGGCCTGGGTGGTACACCTTAGCATCACCGCAAGGCATTTGTGAGTCCGTAACTTTTTTTTTTTGGCCGTGCTGCGCAGCTTGTGGGATCTTAGTTCCCCAAACAGGGACTGAACCCAGGCTATTGCAGTGAGAGCACCGAGTCCTAACCACCGGACCGCCAGGGACTTCCCAGTCCATAGCATTTTTTTAATGATGGCGATTACTGGTTACGCCAAATTATAAGTCCACTGTTCTATCAGAGATCCTTTCTAAACTTTATAATTTTAAAATATTCTGATATTCTGTCTTTTTAGGTCTTTGAGTCAACTGTAGCCCAGATTTTCCACATGGAAAAGTACCTTTGATCACCTTGTAGAGAAATCTGACTGGCATAAAACTTTGCTTGCGCACTTTGTGGGAAGGGCTTCAGTTCCTTTATCTGTACAATAAGGATGGTAATAACAGTAATAAACTCATGGGGTATGGAGAATAAATTAAATTATCCATGCAAAGGTCTTAGAAGACTACTGTCACACCATTAGCTATAACGCACATTATTATTTTTGGAAAGCTCCGTGAACTCAATATCACTCCGTGGTTACTAAGGCTTACTCAGAACTGCTTCATAAACCACTTCAAGGGTCAACGTCAGGAGCCTCTTTTCAGGTGGTAGACCAATGACTTCACCCTTTGGTTGACTTCCATGTGATTGATAAGAAAAAAGGCACGTTTCTCTTCTGGTCTTGGTTTTATTGTCAGGAGATATTGCTTCAATAGACAATTGAGAATAGCAGAAAGAACAGCGTGAGGTCAACTATTCTAAAATCAAAATCCCATCATCAATCTCAGAGATCCTCCAACCTTTAGTTGCTCAGATGCACTAATTCTAGGCAACAGGTCAAGTCAATCAGATATCTGGGGGCACATTTTGCAGAGTTCATCTAGGGAGGTTGCCAGGAAACCACACCATTAAAAGGAAGATACACGGTACGCTGCAGCTGCTTTACTGAAATTTTCGTATGGCCAACGTGGTGTTACTGGACAATTATTTCCTGGCTAAAATGGTTACTGTAGGCAAAACCACTGGAGCCTCAATCACGCATTCGTCCATGTGTTAGGACAGCCCTGAGCAGTTTTCTGCAGGGATTCCCTGGCCAACTTCTCTGCTTGTGCAGGGAGGGAGCCACCCACTCAGTGACCGTCTTCTAAACGTTATGAGAAGGACAACTTTCATGACAGGACTCTCACCTTACCCTCACCTTACCTGACTGTAAAAGCTCATGGACCTCTGTCCTTCACCTGCAACCTAGCACGTCTATACCCCGGGTGCCGCCATCGACTGGGGCCCTCGGCTCTCTGCTCTCCAGTCTCACAAAGTCCTGAGGAGAGAAATATTTCCAAGAATGTCCTGAATGACATTCCATCATTCAGTCTTCAGAAGCAGGGGCTCTTAATCTATTTGGAAGAAACTCAGAGACGCTGAGAACACTGTGAAGATGATATGCTGATTTTTGTGTGTATGCTCATGTGCATATTTTTCTGGAGAGGCAGCTTAATGACTTTAATCAGCTTATCAAAGGGCTGTCCTGGGCAGTTCTGAATGGTGTTTAAGGGCAGGCTGGACTCAGACTGCCTGAATCATACCTACTTGCATAAGCGTATGACCTCAGGTGAGTTGCTTATCTTTGGGGGCCTCAAGTTCCTAATCTGTAACAGGGGCATAATAACAGCACCTATGCCAGGTGTTGCCGTGCAGAGTAAACCAGATCATCTCAGGTGTCTGGGTAAAGCACTTTGAACAATGCCTGTCCACAGCAGCTGCTCAGTTTATACTTTCCAGTATTCTTCTTACTAAAACAGCCCATAAGCCCCACAAGATTCAGAAACGCTGCTCTGGTTATTCTCAGTTAAACCCTTAGATGGAGTCGGACCATCAGAAAGTTTGACTTGAACCATGTTTTTTGGACTTGGCTTTTTAAAAATTAGTTCTTAGTGTTATACCACTGGCCTCACTGAGGGATGACACAAGAAGTCAAGCACATGGTACCCACTACTCATCTACCAGCCCTGCCCATCATCCCAGTATCCTCTTTATGAGGCTCCAAGGAATAAATCTCCCTGCAGACAAGACTCGGGGAAGCTGCTCAGGTGAGGAGCTCATTAGCTGTGTAATCTTAGGGAACCCAGACACCTGTGATGAGTGCCTTGGCCACTGAGGAGACGGGTACCATCCATCTGAAGTCCACCTCCGACAAGGACACGGGACCCAGGTGGTATGCATTTCACTGTATTAAACCTACCCCTAGTTCTAGTTTTCTAATCACTATCACTCATGTTCTCTCCTGGACCCCCCATTCCCTCTATTGTTACTTAATCCTATTGTAATTTATGTGGTCTTATGTACCACATCAAATCCATTGAGGAATAAAGTCATTCTATACCTAGGCAGAGCAACAAATCCACTCAGAACGGATGAGTGGCTTGTTTCCTGTAACGTTATTTGCTCTGTTTTATGGGTGTTTTACATCCTGTTTAAATGAATTTTGATCTTCTACTGTTGTGAAAATATAAGAGGCTGGGGAAGGAAGGCGGATGGGTAGGTTGTGACCAGATGAAAAAGCAACCAAGGGATTTCTTAGACACCCAGTGGCGATAGTTTCCAAAGCAAACAAAATTGCTCCCCGAAAAATATCATACAAAGAAAAAAGAAATCACTTGAAAAGTAATCTTCTTGACATCTTAGAAAGGCATTTCTTATAGGGCTAATCTTAATTCTTAGTCTAATAGAACTCTACCCTGTTTTCTGCCTCTCTGAATATAAACCCTTTTCTATATTTTAAATGTGACATTCCAAAGAGAGTGGTTCTCAGGCTTTTTCATTCAAGTGTAGAATGGAAGCTGCTAGGTTTCCTGTAACAGAACATATCAATTTCATACATAATAAGCGCAGTGGCCTTGAGTACAATAGTCTTGGTAAGTCCAACAAATATTCTAGAGGAAGTTTCTTGGATTCCCTCAGAAAACCAGAAATTAATTAGTAGATCCTAATGATTTGAAGAATTATTCTCTCTTGTTTAATAATCCTGTGGTAGCAGAAACATTCTGCCTTCTTCATACTTTCTACACAGCCTACTCTGCAATGTCCAAACATCAGAGGAAGATGGGAAGAAAGAGGCTGAAAAACTGTAAAATACACAGCATTTAAAACAGCAGTAGCTCACATCTGTGTTGCACTTCACAGTTTGTGAAGTGCTTTCATAAACATATCTTACATGACCTTACTAAAAACTCTGACAAAGTCTCAACTTTCCTTTGCTGCTTTACAAGGCTGTTAGAAGTTGAACTGTTTCCCGCAAAATTCACATGTTGAAGTCCTAACCCCCAGTACCTCAGAACGTGACCTTATTTGGAGATAGGGTCTTTACAGAGGGAAGCTGGTTAAAATGAGGTCATCAGGGTGGGCTCTAATCCAGTGTGACTGGTGACCTGACAAAAAGAAGGAATCTGGACACAGACACGTACACAAGGAGAATGCCGAGATGAGGATGAAAGCAGAGGTCAGGCTGATGCTCCCACAAGCCAAGGAACACCAAAGACGGCCAGCAGACCACCAGCAGCTAGGAGAGAGGCAGGGGACGGGCTGACCTCAGAGGCCTCGGAAGGAACCGACCCTGCCGACACCTTGATCTTGGACTTCTAGCCCCCAGAACTGTGAGACAAAGGATTTCTGTTGTTTAAGCTGCTCCACTGTGGTACTTTGTTAGGGCAGCCCGAACAGACAGTACAAGGGTTCTTCATGATCTGCCCCTCTTTTCTCTCCGGCATCACCTCCCATCCCTCCTTCCCACAGACTCTACACTTTAGCTAAGCTGAGCACCCTAGTCAGGGCTCTGCGTGCAGAGAAGCTGCCAGCTATTGTTATGACGTTAATTGACAAAAGCAGAACACCTTGCCCGGCAGGGCTCACCTACACATTTCAGAATATGCTGGGATATAATAATCTACCCTTTCTTTCTGGTTTCATGAGATAGACAACAAACTCCAGGGAGCCTACATTCACTCCACCATTAAGTTTTCAGCTCGGTTCGTAGCAGAAGAAAAATGCTAAATTCAAGTGATTGCCTATGTCTTTAGCGCTAATGATTTAGGATTTTTTTTTTTTTAACACCCTGGAGCACATGGAGTATTCAGAGAGTCAGTCCCTCCAGCTCATGGATGGAGGTGGTGGCGAAAGGAACTCAGCAAGTAGCTCCTATAAATGTCCTCTGCCAGACACTCTGTGGCACTGCTTCCATTAGAGGCGGGGTCTCTGCCCTCCTCTTGAGTCTGGATGGACGCTGTGACCACCCGACCTACAGAAACCAGAATGCTGGCTTCCAGGCCAGGCCTTAATACACTGGCAACGTCATCTTCCTGTCTAGTATTTTATCCTCACACCTGATGGAGTGTGATCATAGACGTCACACTCCAGAGACTGCTGCTCTAAATAAAGGAAGAAGCAAAACGAGGAATAAAGAAATTCCTTTCGTGAGCACTCAGTTTAACTTGTGGCTGAAGAACTGGATTCACAGCCTCTCAAAATGCTGGCAGCGACCCTAAAGGTCACCTAACACCTCACTCCTCCAAGTTTACACCTCCTGCTGTGGTTCAAGGGAACAGGTGGGAGCAAAAAAGCATAGATGCTGCTCGTCTGCTAAGGTGAACGACCACCCCTACCCTCCCTTGTAATAATATAATAATGAGTTTTGGAGTCAGGCATTCCTAAGTTTGGAATCAGACGCACTTACCAACAGGGGCCTTGAGCAAGTTGCTTGATCTCTCAGAAATTCAGTTTCCTTCTTTCTGAACTAGAGATAAAAAATATCTTATCTTCATGGTGGTTGTAGGCAGTCAGGGGATAATGAGTTTATAAAACAGGCCCGGTGGCACCAGGTATGTGACTGTTCAATGAAGACACCCCTACCGGCATCCAGGGGGCCAGGGTTCCCCCCTTGCCAGCCTTCAGGCCTGAGAATGCCCTTATGTCTACTCAGGAGGCCCCCCGTGTGGAAGGGTGACGTGGCTGGAATATTCCAGACATACATGATAGCATGGCCAATATCTGTATCAAAATATGCATTTGACAAAGTGCTTAAGTCACTGCACACCAGGTACTCTGCCCCTCCGAAGGTCTCTTGTGTAAGGCCCTCGTGGGTGCGTAATACCCAATTTGTAATCTCATGGGCGTTTTGCTGAAGGCAGGGACTCTGGAGCCACTGAGCCCCCCAGGGTGTCAGGGGGACATGGGAGACAAATGTGGCAGCCTCTGAGGACGGGGACACAGGGGTTATTGTCTCTATTGTCCAAATGGGGAAACTGAGGATCAGAGAGGCCACATGACTTAGACCAGGTCACACAGAGAGTAAGAGGCAGGCCTAGTGGAACGCAGGTGTCCTGGCTTTCCCGGCGGGCTCGCTTCCCTAACACACATGGTGCCTCTTGGGAACCTAGGCTAAAATCTTTGCTCAGCATGTAACAAGATGGAGGTCGTTTTATACGCCAGATTTCCTTTGGGAAATATCTAGTGAAGCACCAGGGGTAGAAGCTGAGACCTCCAACAGGACTAGTGAGGGGAAGAGGGGTAAAGAGTTGTGGGAGGAATCAGGAGAGAGTGAGCACAGCCAGGGAGATATCAGAGGAGGGCCACTTCCTGAGTGATCCGTCCCCACCGCCCCAGGACTGTCAACAAAGGCTACTAAAATCAGGAAGTGTCACCAGTGGGGCTTTTCTTGTGAAAACTGACTACAGCAGAGGCTGTGTTTGATTGCCAGGTTGGGGTGTAGCAGAAGACCTGCACAGACCTGAAGGCACCGAGGCACCCTGAGGAAGGAAGCCCCAGAGCTTCCCAGCCCCTCCCACAAAGGATTCTGAGGTGTCATGAGCTGGGAAACTGGTCAGGCCAAGGGTAAGCAGCTCTTCAAAGAGGAGGAAACCCTCCTGACATCTGTGTTACAAGTGGTGAAACCACTTGATTGACAAGTGACCTCTGACAATCAGGTAAAAGAATACGTCTTTATATTTTTCTTATCAAAAGAGACTTGTGGGACTTCCCTGGTGGTCCACTGGTTAAGACTCCACGCTTCCAATGCAGGAGGTGCGGGTCCAATCCCTGGTCAGGGAACTAAGACCCCACATGCCACGCAGCACGGCCAAAAAAAAAGACGGGATATATGTACATGTATAACAGATTCACTTTGCTGTACAGCAGAGAGTTAACACAACATTGTAAATCAACTATACTCCAGTAAAAAAAATTTTTTAAAAAGAGAGACTTGCACATATACATTAAAATCAGCCACGTTGGCACATATATACAATGGAATATTACTCAGCCATAAAAAGGAACGAAACTGAATTATTTGCAGCGAGGTGGATGGACCCAGAGACGGCATACAGAGTGAAGGAAGTCAGAGAAAAACGAATACCATATGGTAAAACATATATATGGAATCTAAAAAAAGAAAAAAAAACTGGTCAGAAGAACCTAGGGGCAAGACGGGAATAAAGATGCAGACCTACTAGAGAATGGACTTGAGGATATGGGGAGGGGGAAGGGTAAGCTGGGACAAAGTGAGAATGGCATGGACATACATACACTACCAAATGTAAAATACGTAGCTAGTGGGAAGCAGCCGCATAGCGTAGGGAGATCAGCTCAGTGTTCTGTTTCCACCTAGAGGGGTGGGAGGGAGGGAGACGCAAGAGGGAAGAGATATGGGGACATATGTATACGTATAACTGATTCACTTTGCTATAAAGCAGAAGCTAACACACCACTGTAAAGCATTTATACTCTAATAAAGATGTTTAAAAAAATCAGCCACATTTTTCAGGGTATTTTCAGATCTTCTAGGGATCCCAGGTTCCCAGGTTAAGGTTATTAATTATGCATGTTTTGTTTATGTTGTGTAAATTAATATATGGGTCAGGTTTATTCTACATTGGGTAAAGCATATATCCCATGTTTATTTCAAGAAATCCAAAATTTTGTTCTGAAATTTGCTAGAATAAAAACCAAAGCATGTATTATATATGAAATGACTCACAGTTGTTAACAAAAATCAAATACTCCCTTAAAACAGATAGCTGCAATTTCGTCAGCTAAATGAAAACAGGAACAACAGCTTTTACTGCTCTTGTAAGCAAAAGCATGGTGAAAAAAAATGTGTTCTTTTTTAGCAAAAAGTTGAGCTCTGCTTGGTCCCTTATAATCAGAAGGAAGTACAAAGCAGAACCAGCTGGGGTGGCTTCCTTACTACTCAACTTACCCCCAAGTCAAGTTATTGTATGAAAACTTTTATCCCCCAAAACATCTATTTAATACGTGTTAGAATATTCCCAACAATATTTAAGTACTTTCCGATCCGTGATAGTGGACATCAGTGAGAAACGACCATCTCAGCGGGACTGGACATTGAACAAGCATCCACTTAAAAAACCAACTTCCCAAACAGGTGGGAAGGAATGATGTATTTCTCTGTGCACTTTGGTCTATAAATAAATGACTTAAAAAGCAACTTGGAAAGCAAAGTTTAAGAAGCTCTAGATGTAGAGCTGATTCACTTTGTTACACAGCAGAAACTAACACAACATTGTAAAGCAATTATACTCCAATAAAGATGTTAAAAAAAAAAAGCTCTAGAAAGTCTATGATTGTTAAAGGATGTTTTTTACATTGAAGACTATCTGAAAGCCCATAATTTCCTCTTAATAAGCATTTGCTTACTTTTAAAAGTGATGCTTTTACAGTAATAGCCAAAATGCCTTTGATGAGTGACTGTTAAGTTCACCTTCTGAAACATGGGGAGAAAAGGTCAAAATGAAATCATCTCCTTTTCGTTTTAAGTGCTTTTGCCGATAGAAGCCTAAATGACCTCTGTGGGCTTGGAGCTCACAGCTCATATGGACTCGCCCGCGGCCAGCCTGTGCCCTAGGGTAGAGGGAGGTGGCGTAGCTCCAGCACCACGGACAGCAAAGAGCCCAGGCCCCAACAGCAGATGCTTCCACACTACACACTTTACGTGCAAGACTGTGTATGGTTAGTAACTATCAGCGCATTTTAGGCAACAGATTACTGGCCAAGGCATTTTGTTCCCTTTCCAAGAATGTGCTCAGTAGAAGTATATGTAATAATGCTAAATATTCACAGAATGACTGAATATTCTCCTGGATGCAGTGCAAACTGTCCAGGAAGAAAACAGTACTACAATAGGAAGAAGAGGGGAGAAAGATGAAGGAAGGCACGAACAAGAATGTGGGTTCCTCACACAGACATCTAATCCTTAGCCAGAGAGTCAGTACCATAAGTTAACCGAGTGAACAAAGCACCAAGCAGATATTGTACACATAGTCTCTGGAGTGGCATAGGAAGGGGTTCTAGGTGATGCCAATGCCTGATGAGGACACCCTGTGAGCTGCTTTTCCATGGGTGGAAGTGGGTTCTCTGGGTCGCCACGCTTGTGACCACCGTGGTACAACTGAAGAGTTTGGGGTCTCATCCTGATGGTATAATATGCAGAGTAATGAGAATAAAATGCCCACAATTATTAATCAGTAGAAGAGAACTATGCACAAAACTTCACTCATTTCTTCCATGACATGACCTGGAGCTTCAGTGACCTTGCAAACTTAGTGCCATCCCTTCTCCCACATGGGAGGTGGTAGTATCTGGATAATCACTCAACCCACTGGTCTAACACTCTGTAAGACACAATGAAACAAGGATAAAGAATATCACTGGCTCCATTTCCACCTAACACTGGCTCAGAGAAGGAAAGTAAATGAGTCTCAGGGAAATGCAATTCTGTAAAACAGAGCAGTTGTAAGGCTATAGACGCTTAGAATTTTTACCCACATCCATTCTTACTTTAAGACAAAAAGAGTAAGAATAGGATAATATTTTAATAGTAGTGACATTCAAACATGATCCATCTGGAAAAGGCTAATATATGAACGCTTACGATAAGAGAACTAAATTGATACTATTTGTTCAAGGTTCAGAATAACGCATTCCTCACTTTGCAAAAGGATTCTCTGTAACTCTCCTTAAATAGCCCAGCTTCTATAGGCATCAACAGCATTGCTGGGTTCTGAAAGTATTCAATATGATTTACCAGCAACCAGTTTAGAATAGCTAGAAGTGAAAAGGCTTGTCCTTTTGCTAACCCTACTGGACAGACTAAATGTTTCTTTTGCCCTCTAGTGTCCTAGTTTACAAAGATAAAATGTATCAAAAAATGATCACCCAAAAAGAGAGAGTTTCTATTTAATTCATTTCTAGAGTACTCATCGCTTTTAGGGATGAAGGTCATGAAATCTTCCATAGACACCAATATTTTTCCAGATTGAATGTGGTACAGAAGGAGCTCAAATTGCAAAACAAAGGAAAAGTTTACAATAGGCTTCCAGAACATACAATTGGACATTTTGCACCAAATGGACCTAACAGACATTTATAGAACATTCCACCCAACAGCAGCAGAATACACATTCTTCTCAAACACACAAGGAACTTCTTCAGGACAGACAATACGTTAGGTCACAAAACAAGTCTTAGGGAATTTAAAAAGATAAAAAATCATACCAAGTATATTTTCCAAGAATAAAACTAGAAATCAATGACAGTAGGAAAACTGGAAATTTCACAAATATGTGGAAATTAAACAACACAGTCATGAATAATCAATAGGTCAAAGAAGAAATCAAAAGAGAAATCCAAAAATATCTTGAAACAAATGAAAATGAAAACATCACACCACTTAACGGGATGCAGCAAAAGTAGTTCTAAAAGGAAAGTTTATAGTTATGAATGCCTACATCAAAAAAACAGAAAGATCTCAAATAAACGGCCTAACTTCACACCTTAAGGACCTAGAAAAAAATAAAAGAATTAAAGACCAGAAAAACAATCAAAAGGATCAATGAACCTAAAAGCTCTTCTTTTCAAAATAAACAAAATTGACAAACCTTTAGTTAGACTAAGAAAAAAGACAAGACTCAAGTAAATAAAATTGGAAATGAAAGAAGAGACATTGTAACTGATACCACAGAAATACAAAGGATCGTAAGAGAGCACTATGCACTGGGACTTCCCTGGTGGCACAGTGGTTAAGAATCCGCCTGCCAAGGCAGGACACACGGGTTCGAGCCCTGGTCCGGGAAGATCCCATATGCCGCAGAGCAACTAAGCCTGTGTGCCACAACTACTGAGCCTGTACTCTAGAGCCCGTGAGCCACAACTACTGAGCCTGTGTGCCACAACTACTGAAGCCCACGTGCCTAGAGCCCACGCTCCGCAACAAGAGAAGCCACCGCAATGAGAAGCCTGCGCACCGCAATGAAGAGTAGCCCCTGCTCGCCACAACTAGAGAAAGCCCGCACGCAGCAACGAACACCCAACGCAGCCAAAAATAAATAAAAATAAATAAATAAATTTATATTAAAAAAAGAGGGACTACTATGAACAGATGTCAACAAATTGGATGACCCAGGAAAAAATGGATAAATTCCTAAAAACAGACAACCTACAAATATTGAATCATGAAGAAATACAAAATCTGAACAGAACAATAATGAGTAAGGAGACTGAATCAGTAATCAAAAACCTCTCAACAAAGATAACCTCAGGACCAGTTGGCTTCATGGGTGAATCCTATCAAACATTTAAAGAATTAACACCAATTCTTCTCCAACTCTTCCAAAAAAATGGAAAAGAGGGAGCACTCCCAAACTCATTTTACAGCCAGCATTACTCCAATACCAAAGCCAGATAAGGACACTACAAGAAAGAAAACTTACATCCCTGATGAACAGAGATGCAAAATAAAATATTAGCAAACCAAATTCAGTAGCAAATTTAAAAGATTATTCACCATGATCAAGTGGGATTTATCTCTGGGATGCAAGGATGATTCAACATAGGCAAATCAATAAATACAACACATCCCATTAACAGAATGACAGAAGAAATCATCTGATCATATCGATAGAAACAGAAAAGCATTTGATGAAATGCAACATCTGTTCATGATAAAAACTCTTAACAAATTAGGTATAGAAGGAACAAACCTCAACATAATAAACGCCATATATTACAAGCCCCTAGCTAACATCATACCTGGGAGTGAAAAGGTTTTCCTCTACGATCAGGAAGAAGACAAGGATGCTCACTCTTGCCTCTTTTATTCAACACAGTACCGGAAGTCCTAGACAGAGCAGTTAGGCGAGAAAAAGAAATAAAGGGCAACCAGATTAGAAAGGAATAACTAAACTTATTCTGGTAATCATTCACAATATATACATGTATCAAATCAGGCCACTGTTCACCTTAAACTTACACAATGTTGTAGGTTAACTGTATCTCAATAAAGCTGGGAAAGGAAGAATAAAACATTTAAAAGGACTGGCTATGTATTGCTAATTGTTGAAGTTAGGTGATATGCACATTGGAGGCTTACTATACTATTCTATTTTCGTACATGTTTGAAATCTTTCATGATGCAAAGTTCTTAAAAACAGCATTCAAATATTCACCTATTATTATTGCCAGAAGTCATATTATTATTAGCTTAAGAATATCTACATCAATACACCAAATTAAAGGACCTTTGAAAGAAGGCTACCCATCTAGAGATTTGAGATCTCACAAATAGTCCTTTCTCCCTCATTTTACTTGATAGTACAATGAGGAAACATCAATTATTCTTTGAAAATGAGCTACTTTCACCAAAGAAAATTTCTACGTGGCACATTTACTACAAATATCACCAGTGTGATCACTCATCGACAACTCAGTAAGTGTTAAAGAAATACATGCTTCAGTGACTGAAGTTGGCCACTTCTCAGTAATGGAACTCAAAGCACAGGTACAAAGTTTAAAATGGCAAATGCAATCCAGAAAATCTAAAAAATTTTACATAACCAGTCACATTATATTTTGATAGTATTTACTGAACTCTTATGATAGGCTTGGTACCTTGCTAAGAGCTTTATCCTTGTTATCCCATTGAATCCTCACCAAAACCCTGTGATGTGGACATGTTTTTTATCAGAAGAAGAAAACAAAGTTCTATTTTATTTCTCTGACAGTTAATTAAAAAGCAAACTCTAATTCTGTCATCAATATTATGCTGCAATGATTTAAATAGTAATTAAGCACAACGTAGTTCTCTCAAATTAAAAAAGAAAAGCCCGACATTTTAAAAAATATACACACTCTTCATGAGGAAAGGTACTAAGATTCATTTAAAATACGTGTATCTCTAGAACAACATGCAAGTGTTCAGATGACAGCTTGGCAAAGATGCTAGGGAATCTTTTTTATTTTTTGATGTGGACATTACTGTCATCCAATTGTACAGGTGAGAAAACTAAGTCTTAGAAGGTTTATGTAAACTTACCCAGTCTTTCAGATGTTAAGAGGCTAAGCTGGGATAAGAACCCCAAAATGTCTGATTCCAGAACCTGCATCAAAGGAGGTTCTGAACTACAGCAAAAGGAGAGCTTAGAAATGGCTGTTTCGGGTTACAGGTGTGACTAGTGAACTGTGTAATCCCAGATTACTCACACAGTGGTCTGTTTCAGAAATCAAGACACAAAAGTTAGATTAAAAACAAAGATCACCAACACTGAGAAGAATCACAAGCTTCTAATATTGATGACTTAACAAGGTCCAGTGTATTAAAAATACCAAACAAAATCAATAAAATAGAAGTTATTCCTCTTTTCTCTTATACACTTATTTGGCAATCAGAGGAAGGGAAACAGAAAAAAACAGTTTTCTCATTTGGTCTCAGCAACAGCTTTATTAAGAATTAAATGAAAAAAGAGCTTTGCATTTTATTCGTAATTGAGAGTTCATTTACCTCCTCACACTGTAAAGAAATTTATCAAAAATCGTCCCCTGTGACCCACAGCTCATCTCTTTAATGTCACTGAGTTCTATGGCCATCCGAAGCTTCAAGCAAAAGGACCTTGAGAATTGTAATAAGAAGTCACTTGGCTTTATCTAAAATGAGCCTCTAATTGTTTAGTCATGAAAGGGCCTAATTTGGGTGTTTTGTGTTATGTCCTTGGTGGCGTCTCCCTGTCCCTGTCCTGCCCCTACCCGACAGAGCTGGCTCATAAGTGCCACACGCAGTAATTAGCCATGGAAATGAGCGCTGTAAGGAAACTGCTGTCCCCAAAATGTGCACACATAATCACGCTCAACAATTCACAGCACAATCGCATCAGAAGGCAAATCATTTGTCACCTGACCTTTCATTAATTAATTGAAAGCTCCACGTGGGAAGGAGGGAGGGCAAAGCAAAGGATCATGTCACAGTAGACACTTTGCAAAAGAGTTAGCAAATCCCTACAAAGCCTTTGCTGGAAAATGTAGGACGAAACTTCAGGTGTTAGGGGAACTGCACAGGATGGGGATTTAGAAACCTGAACTGTAGACAGAATTCACTCTTGCTCTGGAGGCTGAGTGACCCTGGGCAAGGTGCTTCCTCCATCATGAACCTGGTGGCCTCCTTGGTGGACCAAGCCTTTTGAATTCCCTGAGGAATTCCAGCACAGACATTCCATGTTTCTCCCAACAGGCTACCTACAAATGGCATGGAAAGGGATTAACTCTCCAATAACCAATTACATTTTACGAAAAGATTTGCCAGTGACAAAAACCACAAACATGAGATAACAGACTTCTCACAAATTTCTGACCGAGGGACCTCTCTGGGGGTCCAGTGGTAAAGAAGCCGCCTTGCAATGCAGGGGACAGGGGTTCGATCCCTGGTGGGGGAACTAAGATCCCACATGCTGTGGGGCAACTAAGCCTGCACGCCACAACTACTGAGCTCACGCGCCACAACTAGAGAGCCCGTGTGCCGCAAACTACAGAGCCCACACGCCCTGGAGCCTGCGCGCCACAACTAGAGAAGAGAAAACCCGCACGCCACAACTCGAGAGAAGCCGTGACGAAGAGCCCTCAGGCCGCAACTAAGACCCAACGCAGCCAAAAAGAAATAAAATAATAAAATATTTTTTTAAACTATTTTAAAAAAATTTGTCCTAAAGAATATACTCCAAAAGGAATTCCAGTAGATTAACATTTTTAAAAGTATGTGTTTGAGTAAGCAGACAGAGCTGCAGTAAACACCTGAGAATCAAGATCCAGATAAAGGCACACTCTGTCATATTAGCAGGAGTATAAATAAAACTGTACGGCAAAATTCGTCAGAAGTCTTACAATGTGCTTGGGTTTCACCTGGTAATTCTGCTTCTAAGAATTTACTGTGAAGAAATGATGGGACAGAGGTACTGAGATATATATACAGGGAAGCTCATCATAACATTGTTCACGATTGTAAAAAATGAAAACAAAACCAAAAAATAAAATTATTTGTTTCACCGATGGGTTTAGAAAAGAAATATCAGTCAAGGAAGGCTATTTCTGTTTCAGAAATTCAATACGTGTATGGCACATTGAATATGGAAGCTGGGCGCGTGATGGATCTCGGTTTGGTTTGCTTTCGTTTTCTCACAGCTCCTGGTCATCTCCCTTGCAATATTGCTTTCTCTCACCTCTGAGCCTCCACATATGCTGTTCCTTCTGTCCCAGAACATTACCTCCAGCCCTTCCCTTTGATTTATTCTAACTCAATGGCCTTCTAGGGTCCCTTCCTTGACCCTCAAGATTGGGTTAAGCGCAAAATCCTGCAAAATCCTGAAGACACGGCTGTTTACCACTCTCTTTACCTACATGGCCCAGAATTGTGAGACCCTGCTTGCTTCTCCTGACCCTCCAATGACACCGTCAGGGAAGTTTATGCACTATTTTATCTCCAATACACAGCCTCATACCAGATGTAGCAGCAGGTAACCAGTAGTTATTGAAAGCTGACAACATAAATCTCTTAGAATCTCATATATTCTCATTCTATCATCTAACAAGAGTATTTCCATTTATCAAACTCTATATTTACATTACCCCAGAGAATCCATGTGAATGGTGAACATTTGGAAACAGGAGATAATTCATAAAGATCAGGAAATTGTTTTTTTCATACTATTTAAAAAATATATTGAGCTTCCCCTTTTACTATCTTTTATATGATTGCTTATAATACACACAAAAAAATGATTCAGAGATCTACTTTAAATTTTAAGACGTTACTAGAAAGAAAAAGATGCTATTACACTTTAACATTTTTTAAATGTCTATAAAACAGAAATCATTTTTTCCCTTTCTCACTGTCATACTCAGTCTCCTCTGACGAGGACCTGTGAGCAGCACACAAAGACAGCTGCCGTGACCATTAAACATTAGGGTTTGAGGATTGGAAAAATATTCTTTCTCCACAGGAATTTAGACTTCTGAGCGGCCCAGGTAGAAGGTGCAATTCCACAGGGCCAGGCACAGTCACACTTCTGGGTTCGCTGTGCCTGCTGATCTTAGCACCTCCTTTAGCCTTTGCTTTATTTTGGTTGAGGAACTTGCACTCCTAATTAGGGAACAAGGCTGTGACAGCTCTGCCACCACCATACTAGGGAGCTCTCCTCCTACCCCCAACATTGCATGTAGCAAGACTGGAGCTGTAATAGTTATCTGTCACTAATGTTCTTTTGGCTACCTCTGAATACATTTTTAAGCTTTTAGAGCGGTATCAATAGTATTTGATGGCTATCATTAACAGTAGAAAAGCCAAGATGAGTAAATAATATGTATCTAAATTTGTTAAAATTTGGAACGAGAGAGGCATAGCCACCCTCGCTGTGAGTCATCAAAACTGAACTGTTTGGCCAAACTGGATTAATCTCAGCTTCCATGCATTCCTCTTCACGCGTCACTCTGCTTAGAATGTTCCTCTCCCCATCCTCCCTAAGAACTTCATCCATACACCTATTTGTTCATTTATGTGTTCACTCAATGGACTTTTACAGAAGGCCCACTGCCCCAGACAATTCTCACCCCTTGCTTTGTAATTCTGTGTAGACACATGTTTTAACTTCCCTTACTAGACAGAAAGCTCCCTGGAGGCAGGTTGCACATCGGATTCATGTGTATCCCACACGACATTTTTGGTGTGGATCCTATTAGTTGCTCGCCCAGTATCAGTTTCCTCCTTTTGCCTCTTTTCCAACAGAACTCCGTATTGTTCAGGTAACCCCTCGCCCATGCAGATCTCAAGAAACGTCTCACATCATCACATGCTGCGTTCCTTCACCCTTTTTCCTTCCTTCCTCCCTCCCTGCGCACTGTCCTTCCTCTTTCACTCCTTTCTTCCCTCCAGTTATTCAACAGTTACCAAGTCAGGTATTTTGGGTGTGCTAATGATAGAAAAGGGAGTTAAGAGAAATAGTCTTTTCTGGGTGAATCTTTGGTTGAGATTTCTAATGACTCTTCCAAAATCCCCACACCTAACTAAGCTCAACTTCCTCATGAGGAACCTGAAGGCTTGAGGTTCAATCACATGTCCAAGTTCAGAAAGCAAGTGGCAGAGAGGAGTCAGGTACATGTCTGCATATATACGTGTGTACGCACGTATATATGTGTACACATTTTTTTAATCTTAATTCACAACTGAAAAAGCAAAAGAGATTAGCATTGCAAGACAGTACCTGCCCTCAAAGAGCACACAGTCTAATGGGAGAGGCAAACATGTTCTTAATTACAAAAGAGAGGGGAGGGGACCTGATTCTGCGGGCAAGGGAGCAGCTTCATAGAGCAAGGCACTCTGAGTCCTAAAGGGTGAGTTAGATAAATAGGGGAAGGAGGGCTATTCCTGGCAAAGGGTCTAGGACCCTGCAGCATCTTTGGGAACCCCAGGGTGTAGGTGAAGAATAGGGCTGCCTGGTGTGTAGCTGTGCTGGAAAGTGCCAGTGTGGGGCTTAGAGAGGATGCATTCAGTGCCTTTCATATCAGACTAAGCAGGTGTTACTTTATCCTATAGATGATAAGAAGCCTTAATGGATTTTAAACAGGGGGGTAATTAGATGTTCATTTTAGAAAGATCGCTCTGATCACAGTTGGAAAAATAAACTGCAGGGGGTAAGCCCAGAGACAGCAAGACTTGTTAGAAAGTGTCTTTTTGTTTTTAAATCCAGGCAAAAAATAAGGGAGGCAGTGGAATATACCAAAGGGAACAGGCTTGTGAATTAAGAGATTGGGTTTTTAAAACTTGATCACAAAAGGAAGGATCAAACTTCGTATTTTTTCTATCAGGTATGTTTTAAAAATTTTGTTTTACAATTTCTTTGATATAAATACTATTCACATGAGTGCCCACTAAGTGATCACCTGGAGTGAATAGAAAAGCTATAAAAATCCTACAAAGCATATACACGTAAAAGGTCGTATTACAATATTAATGTTCAATACACAGTAGAGCTTTTAAAGGAGAAGGTAAACACAAAATAACAACGCTGACAAGTACTCAGTAGCAGGGGTTCATCTTAGAACTTGGGATCAATTTAACTTCTAGTTAAGTATCTATTAGTCACCTGGCCTTGACCGTAAACCTTCACAGTGAGTGAGCTTTATGTGATATAATGTCCTGAATACGCAACACTGGAGGCTAGTTATAATGGCTAGCTTCAAGAGGTTCCCATCCTGGTGAAGTGGTGAAGTTGCCACTGACTAATTCCAGATGAAGAGGAGAGAGAGAGGAAGAAGAGGTGGTAGAATTTGTATTTTTGCAGAAAGAGGAGCAAAAGTGATTTTTTTTTTTTAATCATAAACATTTCAACACCAGGCAAATGTGATTTGCTGGCCTATCTCTGTAGGCCCTGGAAGTCAAAGACAAAGTTTACTAATTCTAGCAATCCTTGATTCAGCTCTTAAAGTATACAGTACATTAGATTTGACCAAAGGGAAAGACATGAGTTATAAAACATCATCATTTCTTTCTGGCCCCCAAACAGAAAGCAGATATATACCAGGAAAGTCATGGTATGAAGCACTGAATAAAAGTATTTCTTCTACAAGCAGACATGAATATTAATTGCAGCACTGTTCATGATGTTGTAAAAAGCTGGGGTCCAAGTCTATCAGCCGAAGAATGGATAAGTAAATTGTTGCATAGTTATACAATGAAATACCATTCATCGGGTAAACATGAATAAATTTGAGGTTTGAGTATCATGAAAGACTGAATATACAAACAGACAATGGCCAGCCCTTATGTAAAAACAGAACTCTTACCCACAACCTACAGCCACCTGCCCAGGAAACTAACCCCTTCTCTCCAATAAACAGCCCAGGAAGCCAGCCTGCTTTAAGTCAGACTTGCAGGAAGCCAGACAGCTTTCTTTGGTGACAATCCAGGGGGCCACACAACAACTTCTGTAACAATCAGCCCGAAATGTCCAGGACTTGATTAATAATTGACAGTTTCCCTAATTTTCGCCCCACTTTCAACTTAGGATCCATCAAAGAAAGCCAAGTATGCACTCCTAACCAATCACAGAGGAGGCCCTACTTCCGGTTAGCCTGCCCGCAATGTCCCCATGCCAACAGCCTCCAATCAGGGCACACCTGAAGTCTTCCCTTGTTTCCCACTATAAAGATGTAAATATTCTACTTGACAAGACCAACACAATATCTGAAGCGATTGAGCAAAATGCCAGGTTTTGACAAAGTTGGACTGTAGGCTCATGGCCATTTCATTTTTCTCTATGCTTAAATCTTTAATGATACTAAAAAGAAGTGGTAATGGTAAGTCTTCCAGTTATAAAGAAAAGATGTATCTTATGCAGCAATGGATGCTTCTACCTGCCACAAATACATCCTGAGTTAAGACTGCTAGTCAGTGACATTTTAAAGAGAGAGACAGAAAGCAAGTATTTTCTGTAGTTCAACTTCCTTTCCATTTCAGAGGGATGGCAAGATATTGACAGCTGCTCTCTTTTTTTCCTTTTTCTTGGCTTTATTATTTCCTTTTACTGAATGTATGAGTGTGCACACACGTGAGCCTTCATATGACCTCTTATGACCTCATCACTCTGTTCCTCAGCCATATATGACCCTCATGCATCCTTTTCCTTAAAAAAAAAGACATATTTCCTTGTTCCAAATATAAGAATTGTGTGTTCATTGAAGAAATTTTGGAAAATACAGGATATGTGTAAAGAAAGAAAAAGTATCCATTTCATACCATTCAGTACACATACTAGTAATTCCAATGTATTTTTTCCAGTAATTTTGTCTATATGTCTTAAAATAATGTCTTTAGATTTTTAATTAGTATTAGTAAATATTTCATTGAGATACTAACCTCAGGTAATAATACCTATAGCAAAAAATGCCCCTTATGGTGTAAACAACTGTAACCTGGGAGAAGAGGTTTACATAGAAGAATACTATGAATAAATGTATGAAATAAATGTGTGAATAAAGCAATAATAAGTTAGGCACAAGAGTATCATCATCTATATTTTTCTAGATGAAAAATGTTAAATATATATATATATATATATATATATATTTCCCAATAGTTCCCCAAAGTTCACATAGTTAACACTGACTAAATTCCTTAAAGAATCATGTTATAAACTACAGTGTTGCCAATGTCCTTTAGGGAGGCATCTGAAGAACTAAGCTTACTGTGAGGGATGCTATATTAAGCAGACATGATGTGTATTCAAGCTCAGTGGAAACCAGGTGATCAGCTTCAATGGTCTCTCAAGAATCTGGGCGCTGATCCAATGTCATTCCTCTGCTTAATATTTGATTCCTTCCTGAACATGACCTGCCCTATAATTTTAAAAGAAATCATTAGAGCTCTTTACCTCACTCAGTGAAAGTCATTTTGATTCAATGTTACTTTCATAACATTATCTGTTATGTCTGAGGGACAATTACGTTTTATAGTTATAGAAGTTAACAGGGTTACAACACAAAATGGTTTAAATTAAGAATAAATAAAATACAGAGAGAGGTCACTGACCACTGGGGAAAAGTCTGTGATGAAAAGGTCTTGCTCTACAAATCAGTCATATCAAAGGAAGAAAATGCAGATTTATCCCATTTTAATGCAACATGTCTAGACAGGTAATTTAATCACCCTGAAGTTCCATGTGATATGAAATACTAGAATGACCTAAAATGTTAAGTCTATCATAAACTAAGCTTAAATTCTTAAGTTAAATTGAACATTTAGTCTGTTTAGTTTAAGGAAGCATTAATGTTGGTCTTTTTTTTTAACATCTTTATTGGAGTATAATTGCTTTGCAATGGTGTGTTAGCTTCTGCTGTGTAACAAAGTGAATCAGCTATACATATACATGTATCCCCATATCTCCTCCCTCTTGCGTCTCCCTCCCACCCTCCCTATCCCACCCCTCTAGGTGGTCACAATGGTCATTCGTTTTGGATGACATGTTGATCAACTCTCACGCTACAATACATGTTTGGCTTGGAGGGTGAAGAAGGACAAAGGTCTAGAGGCAGCTCTAGACCTCTCTGCCCAGTGTGGCTCCATACTACCCACTGCCTGCTGCACACCCACCGCTGCCACGTAGGGTACCTGAACCTGAACTTGACTCTCCCCCAAAACCCTCTCTGCCTTCCAATCTCCATCAATGGCATCACCATCCTTACAGTTTCCCAGACAGCAGAGTTAAGTCCTTCTCAGTTCCTCCTCTGAGTTTTTCTAACTCTCCATCTCCCATTCTGTCATTCTACCCATTAGCCTATTAAACAGCAAACCTCACTGATTCCACCTCATAAAAATCCAGATCCTCCTCATCATCCCACCTGTACGTTCACTGCCTTGTTCTCTGTGACCTAATTGTCTGCAACAGTCCTTAACCCTAAGCCTGAAGGCTGGCGCAGCTCATGCCTCACCTTTGCCCTCAGAGTTGTCTTTTATAAAAACTCATCTCATCGTGTGACTCTTGAAAATGTCTGTCAGCTCCCTGTTGCTACTTGGCCTGACGTGTCAAGATCTTCATCATTTGACTGCAACCTATCTCATCAGCCTCATGTTCTGCACGACGTCGACCCTTTACACCTATGGGGCCCAGACACGAATAGAAATGGAGGCCCATATGCATGAAGACAAAAACTTATAAATAAACCAAGCTCATAAACTGTTAAATATGCTCAAGCTTCCTATCTTAACAAACATAACTGCTTAACAGGCTTGGAGACAAGGGTTGAATTTAAAATTCTTGGGCTGCTCAGAGTCTCACATGGGAAACAGCAGCACAGGAAGACTCCGGGCCCCCAGCCTGCACCCCACTCCCCTTTTCTTCTAGTCCTGGGTTCGGGCCATGAACAGTATGGTGGGCAGGCTGTGGACAGCCCTGGCTGATGTCAGAGCTCATCCACACTCCTCTGCAAACAGCCACCCCTTGGGCCAACCTCGGGCTTCGGGATGCCTACATCCACCACGCTTCCCAAACCTCAAGGGAACTGCCAGTGCAGGTCTGCACAGACCTTGGAAGTGAACCTGGGGGTCATCTGAGCAGGCATGCCAAGGTCCCCAGGACCTGGAGCACAGGGGGCATGGCCTCCAGATTGGCAGGTACCCTGGGCCCTAAGGACCTCTTGCCAGAGTGACACTCCGCAAGGTGCAGGAGCCAGAACAAGGCGCCTATAACCCAAGTTTAAGGCCAGCACATCAGTCATTAAAACCATCATCAGAGATTCCAATGCACAGAAGGAATTTTATGATTCACGTTATACCTACTGGGGACGGTGGGTATTTCTGGTATCAGGTAAGGTGGAACCTCCAACTGTCAAGGGCATAAATGCTTTATAATTTGCTTGGCCAGCCAACTTTGAAATTACATAATTCAGATGATTTTAAAATTTGGTATATTTTTTTCAAATTTTAAACATAAAATGAGATTCTGCTAATATTTACCAACAATTAAGTCACACTTTAAAAATTCACATAGTTTAAAATTCATAAAATTTGACAGGGTTGTATATTTTTAGATGCTTTCATAAATTTCCAACACGTGGGCTATACCGCAAAACTTTACACTGCAGAAGTAAAAAAGGCTAATTGCAAAGGAATGGAAAGGCTGTAAAGGAGAAGAGGAAACAACTGTGACAGAGATGAGCTAGCCATGGACCACAGCTGTGTCCTCTTTCATCTGGGCACACAGCTGGACCTCAGTCTCAATTTTCTCACATGTGACTGAATTCTGCCCAAGGAAATGTGAGTCAGAGTGATGTGTGCCATGGTCCTTAAACATAATCAATCCTTCATGCCCCTTCTCCCTTCATTGTAACTTGGAAGCCTTGTATCAAAAATGGCAAAGCCACAAGATGAAAGAAAGCTGAGTTTCCAAATCATTGCCTGGAAGGGTACCACCCACTAATCAGAAACACACATTATATGACCAAGAAATAAACTTCTATTGTGTTCAGCCCTTGAGATTTTCAAGTTTATCTGTTGTACAGTGGCCAGGGTTACCATATACAATATAAATGACATAAAATATCATCAAGAAGCACCAGTACCTTGATTCACAAGCTTGGATCGGAGTAATATGTTTTGGGGGATTTGATAGCAAAAACATATACTTTTTCATTTCTATCTTACTTGTGCTAGTATTAAAAGTTTGCCTGCATTTTCTAAATCAAAACCTATAGTACAAGAAAGTGGTTCAAAATCATACTGTATGAGAAGGAAAAAACTAGGTTCTAATATTCACTGCAGAAACTCTACAAATTGGGAAATTTATATTAGGGGAGAGCTTTATTCAACCTGAACCACATAAGAAACCATACCTGCAGTGGCTCCAACAATGGCATAAGAAATATCATTAAAAGAATGAAATTTTGCCATTTGCAGTAACATGGATGGACTTGGAGGGTATGACACTTAGTGAAATAAGTCAGACAGAGAAAGGCAAATACTGTATGTTATCACTCACATGTTGAATCTAAAAAAACAAAACAAACTAGTGAAAATAGCAAAAAAGAAACAGAGTCACACATATAGAGAACAAACTAGTGGTTACCAGTGAGGAGAGAGAAGGGGAAAGGGGCAGGATAGGAGTAGGGGACTAAGAGGTACAAATTTACTGCGTATAAAATAATAAGCTACAAGGATATATTGTACAGCACAGGGAACATAGCCAATATTTTATAATAACCACAAATGGAGTATAATCCAGTTATAAAAGTTCTGAATCACTATGTTGTACACCTACAACTAATAAACCAACTATATCTCAATAATCAATTAATTAATTAATTTTAAAAAGGAAATATCATAATCAAACCTGGTGGCATCATTTCAGTGATAGCTCTGCTCTTACAAAGGACACTTCTTTAGGTTTCCCTGGTGGTGCAGTGGTTAAGAATCCGCCTGCCAATGCAGGGGACACTGGTTCAAGCCCTGGTCCAGGAAGATCCCACATGCCACGGAGCAACTAAGCCCGTGCGCCACAACTGCTGAGCCCACGGGCCACAACTACTGAGGCCACATGCTACAACTACTGAAGCCCACGCGCATAGAGCCCGTGCTCTGCAACAAGAGAAGCCACCGCAGTGAGAAGCCCACGCACCACAACGAAGAGTAGCCCCAGCTCGCCGCAACTAGAGAAAGCCCGCGTGCAGCAACGAAGACCCAACGCAGCCAAAATTAAATAAATAAAAAATAAAAAAGTAATAAAAAAAAAAAGGACACTTCTTTAGAACTTCCGAGCACTTGAAGACTTCTATCAAGGTGATGAAAGGAGGGACAGGATAATCACAGAAAGAGTGCCAGGTTAAAAATATGCTACATTATGTTGTCACATCGAGGAGTGCCTCAGACTGGACCAGAAGTACCTTGAATGTGCAGCACTACTATTACCAGTCATAAAAAGGTGACCTGTTTTCTGTAACCAATATATTCCTTAACCCCATCAGGTTTCCTACTCCATGGAGTTCCATGATATTGGGAAAAAAGATAAGCTCTTGGGAGCCAGTGGAGACACAGAGTGGTCTATCTGTGCACGGACGCTACTCCTATGTCCTGTTTACTTTGGGGACACTGGGAAGACCTGGTACACCATAAACACACTAGAGGACCCAGATTGACTCGGGTGAATAAGAGGAAAACTAGTATCACTCCTCAAAAAGAAAACTGTAACTAACTTTTTAGATGGCAGCTACAATATAATAACTTTCTTCACAGGATCATCTCCATCCCTGGGAGCCCATGTAGCAACATTTTGATATTGCTTTTGAAGTGGTATGGCACAAACTCCTGTTTTTCCCCTTCTATCACCACAACTGAGCAAACTAAACTTTACCTACCAGCGAGTAGTTGGTGAAAATGCAGCTTAGATGGAAAGGATCTTTTAACCAATCATAGACAATGTGTAACTAAACAAAATGCAACTCAACTGAAGCCTAAACAAGGCAGACAGCAAGAATCAAGACTCATCCAGTGTGTAACCACTTGAGAAATAGGATTTGCACATTTTAGGACAGCCTCTGGCACAGAAGACATGAAAATCACCAAGCCACGCGGGAGTGGGTTTGGAGCACAGTGAGAGAGATGGGTACGTATCCACCATGCATCATTACCAGAAGTAGAAACCACAGATCAAATCTCCAGGCATGATGTCAGAATGGTTCTCACCAGACTCCCAAGGGTTTCTAATCTTCTCAGATTCAAAATTATCTCCACTTACTTACCACTGTACCTAGGGAAGGATAGCGGAAAAAAGAAGCATTGACTGACTACCAGTTAATCAGGTCTGATAACCCATTTTGGTTACTGGAAATATAAATGCCTATAATTAATTTTGAGTTTAAAGGGAGCCAGTCCCCATGGCAGGCACTGATTGCATATGTCGAAGCCAAATGTGCTCCAGAGTTTTGAACAGAGCTTAGAATGACTCTAAGGTCATTATAGCAAAGCCAATGAGAGTTGGTATGAAAGAATGATGTAGTAGCAATCAACGCTCTCTCACCTCTTTCTCCATTACACTAAGTCCTCACTAGACTTGAAATTCTGTGGGAATGAGGGTTGTGCATCATCTAGCTGAGGACCCCCCAAGCCCCCAGAAGCGTGAATAGCACAGCACAGGCATCAATGCTCATGTATCTGGCATGGTTCTGGAAGGTTTGCTAGAGATCTGTGTGGCTCCAGAAGATCCAGGCAAACCTGAACCATCCTTAGCTCCAAGCACCTCCACGAGGGAAGTTCAGCCCAGGATCCTTGAATTAACCCATCCCTGGGCTGCACTAAGTGGAAAAGAGCCACGTCTAGGTTATTTTCCCAGCTCCTCATCTCTTGTGACACAGATCACAGTGAAGCACAATTGTTGCATTCAAAAATCACGACTACTTCCCCTGCAGTGAACATTGTGGTACATGTCTCTTTCTGAATTATGGTTTTCTCAGGCTATATGGTAGAAAACCGTAACTCAAAAAGAGTCATGTACCACAATGTTCACTGCAACACTATTTACAATAGCCAGGACATGGAAGCAACCTGAGCGTCCATCGACAGATGAATGGATAAAGAAGACGTGGCACATATATACAACGGAATATTATTCAGCCATAAAAAGAAAGGAAATTACATTATTTGTAGTGAGGTGGATGGACCTAGAGTCTGTCATACAGAGTGAAGTTAAGACAGAAAGAGAAAAACAAATACCGTATGCTAACAAATATATATGAAATCTAAAAAAAAAAAAAAGGTTCTGATGGAACCTAGGGGCAGGACAGGAATAAAGACGCAGATGTAGAGAATGGACTTGAGGACACGGGGAGGGGGAAGGGTAAGCTGGGACGAAGTGAGAGAGTAGCGCTGACATATATACACTAGCAAATGTATGTACACATATAGCTGATTCACTTTGTTATACAGCAGAAACTAACACAACATTGTAAAGCAATTATACTCCCAATAAAGATATTTAAAAAAAGAGTACTTCCCCTACATCCTAAAAATGGTAGTTTATACTATCCTCATAAAGAGTTCACAAATATACCTTTGTTCCTCAACCACAAAATGAAAGGTTAAGTATCTTTCAGTAGACAGGAATAGTCCAAGAAACTTCACCAACAGATTCGACAAATATTATTTACTGAACGTTTACTATGTGCATGACAGACACCAGGTTAAGTGCTAAAAACACAATTATGAGGAAAACCAGACAGGATCCCTGCCCTCATGTGGCTTTCAGTCTAAGAGGAGAGACAAGCATTAAACAAATAAACATGAAGAAAAACATGTAGTTGCCAATGGTGACAAGTGCTCTGAAATTCAAGAATAGATTTAGGAAGTGATGAAACAATAAAATAGATGCACTTAATTGAGATTGAGGCTTCTGGGGAACGTTACTTGAGGAAGAGACATATAAGATGAGCAGGAGTTGGCAGGTAAAGAGGTGGAAGTACGGAGAAGCACAGATGTCAGGTGGGAAAGGGGCTGCTCACCTGAGGCTCCAGCTCACCTGGAGCTCTGGCTCCCTCCTCCCACCTTTGCCAGCATCTCCAAACTTTGCTCCTTTTATCCCCACTGAGCCCTGCATTTTCAGCCTTTTCCTCTCTCCTTTCCCTTCGTGTGCACAGAACTGTCTTCTTCCCCCAACCATCCATGGACACTACCAGTTACCTGTGGCCCCAACTTGAAAACCTCAGTGAGCACTTTTGAAACCTGTGTGACCTGATGTCTGCAGCTCTTGACCCTATTCATGGTCCCCTCCTTTTTGGCACCTACTCCTCTCGTGGGTTCAATGACAATGCTTTTTCCTGTTTTACTTACCTCTCTAGATACCACTTCTTTGGTCTGTCACTTAACTATCGGTGACCCCATATTCCATCCTCCATACACTTCCCTTCCCATCATGAAACATTCTTCCCAGAAGATTTCCCCCACTCCGACACATCTAACCACAGCCAACATTCTCACGATTCCCAGTCTGCAATTTCTCTCCAGAGCAAGAATCCTTGCCATGCTTCCTCTTGGTTGTTTCAAAGCCTCCAGAGTCACTGTGTCCAGAGTTGGAGGTGGCTGTGTGAAAGGAACATGCTCTGTCACTGTCCCCATGCTTTTACCTCTGAGCATGGAAGAGACAATGACCCTGCCCCACTGTTCCACCACCTCACTGTTTCTCCCCCAAAGGAAAAGCTACAAATTTTATTGGTCAGCTCTTGAAACATTCACTGTGCCCCATTTTAAGAATGGATGAGGTGACCGTTCTTTGGAGACAGAATGAGGCTTCACCCACTTGGTTGCCATTTTCTAATTCAGAGGTAAGTTTTCTCCCAAGTCTTGCTTTTCCAGGGAAAGTACTTGTGGGCAGGACCTGGCCCTGGGGGGCAACCAGCCAGCCCCCTCCTTCTGCTCTCCTGACTTAGAGAACCTGGCATCTGCCTCCCAGGAGGAAAGAAGAAAGCCGCACTTGGATTCCCAGATTTAAGCCTCATCTCTGGGCTTGCTTTGGGGTGCAGGATGATTACCTTATTGCTACTAAAGCAGTGCTTTCTGTCTTCTTAGAGTTTTTCTTACATACACACTTCTGTGCTAGGGAACTATGGACAGGAGAAGGGTATTAAAATCCTACCCACCCAAGTGCATGTCGGTCCTTTGTTTTCTTGGTGAATGGCACCTCCCCAGCTGAATAAGTAACTGCCTAACCTGAGTGGTCCTAGCGTCTTCCTTCTCCTTTATCCAAGGTCAGTTACCTTGACCTTCCAATCCTTTTTTTTTTTTTTTGCATTTTTTTTTGTTTATTTCCCTCCCATTAGAATCTTTGTCTGCATGAGATCAGACATTCATCATGGGCTTGTTCAGACCAATCTAGGATCTCCAGGTTCAAATTATTGCTCATCATTCCTGGCTCTTCTTAACTCTAAAAAAAGACTCAAGGAGTAAAACTGTCCTTCTCATCTCTGTTTCCTCAGTTGGGGCTCCAGCACCCCACATGTGGAACACTGCAAGCCCCAGCCTCAGCCTTCCCTCCAGACCAGCCCACCTCCAATCCTTTGTCCCAACTGATCTCTACATGAAAACTCGATCATATTACTCTCCTGCTTGAAATCCTCTGTCTCCCCAAAGTTTCCAGGGCAAAGGCCAGCTCTTCCGTGACACAGACCTCTGCGTCCTCACCTCCTCCCAGCCTCAGGTGTAATTTTCAGGGTAGACTACACACATGTTCATGTCTCTCCACCACCACACTCACTGCCTTCTTTGTCCATCTTTTTGGAAACCATTTCTGACCACCCTCTCCCACCACTTACCTAATTATTCACTGCTTCCCTGTGTTTCCATAGCGCCCTGGATGCTCCTGTGTCTCCCAGCTAATCCATGAGGCCCACAGGAGATAGGACTCTGTATTCCTATCTCTGCTTCTCTTGGGCTTAGCACAAGAGATGAATATTTGCTGAATGAATAACTGAACAGAGGCCAGAGTAAGAATGACATGCTCCTGAAGAGGCAACTTAAGCACATAGTGATAACCACGGCTCTGGAGACAAATGGCTTCTGTGAGCCTAAATGTTGGTTGAATGAACTTACAGTTAACATTGGGGTTGAAAAATAAATGACTCTTCTTTGCTGTTAAGCGGTGCCTACAGGAAACTACATGGTAATAAACTTGATCAAACTATTAGCTGTTTATTTATACGTCAAGATCGTTCCCATGAATAAAAGCTACCATTTAAATATCACGAAAGCAAAAAATCAATATTTGCTACATTCACTCTACCACCCCCCTAATGACAACTGACAACTTGGGACCTTTTTTCTTTTTTTTTTTTTTTGGCTGCATTGGGTCTTCGCTGCTGTGCACGGGCTTTCTCTAGTTGCGGCGAGTGGGGTCTACTCTTCGTTATGGTGCGCAGGCTTCTCATTGTGGTGGCTTCTCTTGTTGCAGAGCACAGGCTCTAGGTGCGCAGGCTTCAGTAGTTGCGGCACACGGGCTCAGTAGTTGTGGCTCGCGGGCTCTAGAGCACAGGCTCAGTAGTTGTGGTGCATGGGCTTAGCTGCTCCACTGCATGGGGGATCATCCCGGACCGGGGATTGAACCCGTGTCCCCTGCATTGACAGGTGGATTTTTAACCACTGCACCATCAGGGAACTCCAAAGGCATGAAACCACACTTGATTTAGAAGATAGAAAAATCTCTTAAGGAAGGACCCAGTTTTCTTTTAGAATACGTGATTTTCAACTTACCATCTGACTCAAATCTCCTACAGAGTAGAAGAATACTGAAATCATTGCTAATTACAGAAATTTAACTACTGTCTACCTTCTCATTAGTCACATTTTCCTCTGCAAGTCACCTTCAAATTACTCCTTACTGCGATAATTCAGAAAAATTAAAATTACCGAGTAACCCTGATAAGACTTGGAAATTTGAAAGTAGCAAGTATTAGGTAGGATAGCAAATGAATGCTTTTTTTCTGAAGTTTAATACATGTTGCTGGGGTAGGAAAAGGGTGATAGAGAAGGAGAAGGGAAAACAAGGGAAAGAGTTGTCTGTCCAACTGTCCTACAGTATTTATCAAAACTAACATTGCAATTAACAAGGAAGTTCAACCTAAATGCCCAATTATATTTTTTTAAATCAATATTTAAGATTGAGTGACTGAATGTGGGACTAGATCAGCCTTGAAGTGGATACTTGTTCAACTCTCTGAACTTTTCTTTCTTTACCAGCTGGTAAACTATCTCAACATAAGTATTTGTAGAGCCTTGGTCTTAGTAAACTTTTGACTTTTTTTTTCATCCTCTCATGTTGCTACCTCTTTTTGCCTTTACTGTTATTCTTCTCCTTGTTATTAGGAAAAGGTTAAAAAAAAAGTTCAGGATGCTAATAGAGACACCCTACTCTGACTCCTAGAATTCAACTACTGTCCCACTGTCCATTCCAGACACCTGTGCTTTGCTCATTCCTAAATGTTTCCGTCTCAGTGCATATTGATGCAACCTTATAATGCAAATTCTTTACTAACTTCACTTTCAGTCCTATTCAGCTGAAGTGGGAACATCAGGGACTAGCCAATCAGCAGGGCGGTGAAAAGAGTTACTTTCATCTGCCCTGGCCATGCACTGTAGCATGTACATCATCACGGCCAGTGCTCTCGTTCTCACAGCCTTTGCGCTGGTGTGAAAGGGAGCTTGACCCACGGAGGAGCAGGCAGGGCTACATGATGGGATGCACCTTCAGCTCCTCATCGCTCGATTACTCTACGCACGCCCACCAACCTGTCCGTGCCATCTCCTGCAAAAATATGTGAGGGCCTCAGCAGAGAGTTAAAACTTCCCTAAACCTAAGGAGAAAGAAAAGTCTCAGAATAAAATAAAACTGGTTAGTTGCCTACATGTATGTACGACATGAGGCAAATGGAAGAAGTGAGCTAAATGGGGATACGGTATCAAGGAAATAATTTCTCCCTCCTTCTACTGCAAGGAACACAGAAAAGTAGTATACTATTCATATACAAAATGCAGGTGTGGATATAGAAGCACCTGAAACTTTTATAGCATGCGTACAACTTTTTGAGGGAAATTCCACAGACAGGAAACTGGAGGCTCATAGAAGTGAAGCACCTTGTTCAAATCCAATAACCATAAAATCGAAGAGTTTTGAATCAGCCTAAGGTCTGTCAGACATAATTATCTTCTCTCCACACCATCACCTGATCATTACGAGTGCTGCTGTTGTTCCTGTTATTGCCTTTTACACAATAAAACTATCTATCCTGAAACCAGGCCTTCAGAGAAACTGTAACATTCAAAATTAAACACTGATATACCTCAACAAAATAAAAGCCATATATGAAAAACCCACAGCATGCATCAAACTAATGGCGACAGACAGGAGGCTCTTCTGTAAGATCAAGAACAAGGCAAGGGTGCCCACTGCTGCCACTTATATTCAGCATAGTACTGATGTTTTTGTTATTGAGTTGTATGAGTTCTTTATTTTGAATATTAATGCCTTATCAGATATATGGTTTGCAAATATTTTTCCCATTCCATAGGTTGTCTTTTCACTCTGCTGATGGTTTCTTTTGCTGTGCAGAGCTTTTTTTGTTTGCTGTAGTCCCACTTGCTTATTTTTGACTTTGTTGCTTGTGCTTTGGGTGTCAGTTCCAAAAAATCATTGCCAAGACCCACGTCAAGGAGCTTCTTTCCTAATATTCTTCTAGGAGTTTCCTGGTTTCAGGTCTTAAATTTAACTCTTTAATTCTTTTTGGGTTAATTTCTGCGCGTGTAAAAGGTACAAAACTCCAGTTATAAATAACTACGAGGGATGTAATGTATAATATGAGGACTATAGTTAACACAGCTGTATGATACATAGTAAAGTTGTTAAGAGAAGAAAGTCTAAGAATTCTCATCACAGGGAGAAATTTTTTTCTTTTCCTTTTATTGTATCTGTATGAGATGATGGATGTTAACTAAACCTACTGCGGTCAACATTTCAAAATGTATGTAAATCAAACCATCATGCTTTACACCTTAAACATACAGTGGCATATGTCAATTATTTCTCAATAAAACTGGGAGGAAAAGGAATTAAAAAATAGTACTGGAAGTCCTAGCCAGACAAATTAGGCAAGAAAAAGAAATAAAAGGCATCCAAATTAGAAAGGAAGAAGTAAAAATACCTCTGTTCACAGGTAATATGATTTTCTATGTAGAAAACCCTAAAGATTCCACACAAAAATCTGTTAGAACTTGTAAACAAATTCAGCAAAGTAGCAGAATACAAAGTCAACACAAAAAAATCAACTGAATTTCTATTTACTAACTATGAACTATCCAAAAGGAAAATTAAGAAAACAATTTCCATTTACAATAGCATCAAAAAGAATAAAATACTTAGGAATTAACTTAGCAAAGGAGGTGAAAGACTTGTTCAATGAAAACTACAAAACATTTCTTAAAGAAAGTAATGAAAACATAAATAAATGGAAAAACATCCCATGATCATGGATTGGAAGACTTAATACTGTTAAGATGTCGATACTACCCAAAGCAATCTATACATTCAGTTTAATCCTTATCAAAATCTAAATGATATTTTTTACAGAAATGGGAGACCCCATTCTAAACATTATATGGAATCTTGAGGGACCTTGAAAAGTCAAAACAATTCTGAAAGAAGAACAAAACCAGAGTTCAAACATTTCCTAATTTTAAAATTTACTACAAAACTACAGTAATCAAAACAGTGTGGTATTGGTATAAAGACAGCCATATAGACCAACAGAATAGACTAGAGAGCCCAGAAATAAACCCTCACATATACAGTCAAATGATTTTTGACAAGGGTGCCAAGACTATTCAATAATGAAAGAACAGTCTTTTCAAAAATGGTGCTGGGAAAACTGGATATCCACAGGCAAAATAATGAAGTTGGATCCTTATGTAACACCATATACAAAACTCAACTTTAAATGGATCCAATACCTAAATATAAGACCCAAAACTGTTTTAAAAACTCTCAGAAAAAACATAGGGCAAAACCTTTACAATACTGGATTTTAAAAAAATATAACACCAAAGGCACAGGCAACAAAAGGAAAAAATAAACAAATTGGACTTCATGAAAACTGAAAAATTTTGTGCATCAAAAGACACCATCAACAGAGTAAAAAGGCAACCCACAGAATTGGACAAAGTATTTGCAAATCATATATCTAATAAGAAATTAATATCCAGAATATATAGAGAACTCCTAAAATTCAACAACAAAAAACAAACTAATTCAAAAATGGCTAAAGAATTTGGAAAGATATTTCTCCAAAGAAAATATACAAGTGGGCAAGAAACACATAAAAAGATGCTCAACATCAAAGTGAGAGAGTGGCATGGACATATATACACTACCAAACGTAAAATAGCTAGTGGGAAGCAGCCACATAGCACAGGGAGATCAGCTCAGTGCTTTGTGACCACCTAGAGGGGTGGGATAGGGAGGGTGGGAGGGAGGGCTCAACATTACTAATCACTAGGGAAATGCAAATTAAAACCACCTCACACCCATTAGGATGGCTACTACAAACAAAAACCCCATAAAACAGAAAACAAGTTTTGGCAAGTATGTAGAGAAATTGGAATCCTTGTGCATTATTAAATAATTCTATTTAAAATTGAATTACCATGTGATCCAGCAATTCCACTTCTGGATATATACCAAAGAACTGAAAGCAGGGTCTTGAAGAGATATTTGTACACCCATGTTCATAGCTGCATTCTTCAAAATAGCTAAAATGTGAAATCAACTCAAGTGTCCATTGATGGATGAATGGTTAAACAAAATGTGTATATACATGCAAAGAAATTCTATTCAGCCTTAAAAAAGAAGGAAATCCTGCCAAATGAGACAACATGGATGAAGCTTTAGGACATTATGCTTAGGGAAATAAGCGGGGTTTTTTTTTAAAAAAGAGACAAATACTGTATATGATTCCACTTATATGAGGTGCTTGGAGCAGTCAAAATGACAGAGACAGGAAGTAGAAAGATGGTTGCTAGGCAATAGGGGGAGAAGGGCATGGGAGTTACTGTTTAATGGGTACAGAGTTTCAGTTTCACAAGATGAAAAGTGTTCTGGAGATGGATGGTGGTGATGATTGCACAACAATATAAATGTGCTTAATGCCACTGAACTGTACATTTAAAAATGGTGAAGATACTAAATTTTATGTTACGTGTATTTTACCTCAATAAAAAAAGAATTAGAAAAACATGTCCAAAAAAAATGAAATACTGATACTCCAAAAATTGATACCAGTCCTTTCAAAAAGGAACACTAAAAGCACAGTATAGTTAACCATCAAACTCATCTTTAGCATTCCCAATATTATTCTTCAAAATATTAACCCACATCAGTTCCTCTTTATCTACAGGTTTCTATTTTTTTTTAACCTTATACTTTAAGGCAGGCCTGAGAATCACATAATAGACGAAGGGAATATAAATATGTGTGAATGATTAGAAAGTAAAATGAAATATCAGTGCAATCATGTACTGGTTCATAACTGTGACCGACATGAAGCACAGACCGTTACCGGCCGCGAACTGGAGTCATTCTTGTAAATCATTAGCTCGCAATCAGCCCATTAGGCTCTCGGAGATACACAGCATGGCCAAGCATCTTGTTTTGACTACTGACTTTTCTATTTTCTCCTGCTGGTATTGCTATTCCACCATAACCTATTAAATCTTCTCCCTCTAGGCTTATTATTTTCTGTTTCTCCTCTCTTTTCATTCCTCATTTGTTGTTGCTTTGCATTCATGTAGTTACAAGTATTTCACTCCTCACTCGAGGCCGCTTGAGAGAAAAGACGATCTACA
Source organism: Physeter macrocephalus (assembly GCF_002837175.3). NCBI lineage: Eukaryota > Metazoa > Chordata > Mammalia > Artiodactyla > Physeteridae > Physeter > Physeter macrocephalus. Next base: position 17,071,347 of record NC_041224.1, read on the forward strand.
TTCATCTCTACGTTGCACATTCTGTACACTCTTACCAATAGGATCATAGTATACTAAATTTTAGAGCTATTAGGGACTTTTATGACTGCTGAAGGTGGTAGAGATAAGAGACTTGGCCAAGATGATATAGACAGTTGGAAACTGAATTGGGACTAAACCAGGAGTCTTAATTCCCTGGATCATGGCAAAACGTCCGTGGTTAGGAACAGCCATATATACTTCAATTTTTTTTCCTTTGGGTTCCTAGGATTTCGTCAAGATTTTAAATTCTCCTAGTAAGCTCCAAGGGTCTAAGCTATCTTCTCTTCCAAACTTTTTCCTCCATTTGCTCTATGGCTCAGCAAAGAATATGGGCCACATCCGGAGGCAGCTGCGCCTAGAAGAATCTGCATGGGGGTGGTATAGCTGCAGACCTCTGGATCAGGAGTGCCAGCCCTGATGGCTACACAGTCTGTGATTTGCCTGCATATTTGTATAATGAGGATGAAATTCAGTTTGTATTTAATTATTGTTTTCATAATCTGGTGGTTTTAAATCATTTGCCAATGGTATTTTAAAATTCCTTTTCCTTTGATTTTATCTTTCCTCTTAATGTGGCTATTAAATACCACTGATTAAGGCTCACAAATGGAAAAAATTAGCAATGCTCATAAAAAAAATTGTAGGAAATGGTACAATGGACGTAACAGCTCCTTCTCTCGGAAGATGCCCAGAGATGAAGGAAACTTGAGAAAGCAAAAAAAGAGGAGCATTTAGGAATTTCACAAGCTGAATGTCAGGATGCAAGGGCCCCAAAGAGAAGCTGGAGGGTAGAACCAGAAGGGGAGGGACACTTTATGCTTGAGACCCGGGGACATTAAGGATGAAGGGGGTAGAGAGCAGTGGGGGACGATATGGAGGCAGCAGTCTTGACAGCTGCCCCCCCAGGCCTCCATCATGCCCCAGTAAATGCTGTCAGGATCACAGGATCCAACAAGAGCCATCAAAGTTCATAAGAAAAATGGAAGGAGAGTCTGGCCATTAGACTATCTGGGAAAATGTTGGGAAGGTTCCTTCCAGAACAGGTGAAACTTTGAGTTCTAGTAAATTTTCAGTCTAAAGAGACTCCTTACGCAGGTCATACAGGGCCAGGAAGGCTGCTGTGAACGGTCATCATGTTTCCTCGCAGAACAGAGACGATTAGTCAACGATGGGATCCTTCTCTCTTTGGAGTTCTTCTGGGCCACTTCCTCTTCCATTTCTGCTTCTTTTTAACAAGACTGTCCACAGTACACACATTTTGCCTACCCTGTGTTATTCATTCATTTTTTTTTTAGTAAACACTGAGTGCCTCGTATGTACCAGGCACTGTACCATCCCCTGTGGAGTGAAGATGAATGATCCGTCCACTACTCCCTAGGCCCTCACAGCTCAGCAGAGAGGACAGCCAGTAAGGCCAGGCATTAAATGATGTACAGGAGACACAGGGGAGGGTTTAACTCTGAATGCGGCAGGGAAGAAGGAACAGTGCGCGATGGACGTAATTAATGGAGAATTTATAGGAGAGAATTTACAGATGAGGGCATTTTGAGCTGGGTCTTGCAGGTAAAGAAGAGTTTGTCAGGGAGACAAGGAGGGGTTAGATTAATTAAGCAGCAAAGGTGGAGTTGAAAGGGAAAGTCTGAAAGTTTTAAGATCTATGATTTCCTTCCTGTTCTAAAAAACAGATGTTTTAAAACTCAGATGGGGGCTTCCCTGGTGGCACAGAGGTTAAGAACCTGCCTGCCAATGCAGGTACATGGGTTCCAGCCCTGGTCCGGGAAGATCCCACATGTCACAGAGCAACTAAGCCTGTGCGCCACAACTACTGAGCCTGCACTCTAGAGACCGCGAGCCACAACTACTGAGCCCATGTGCCACAATTACTGAAGCCCGTGCACCTAGAACCCGTGCTCCACAACAAGAGAGGCCACCACAACGAGAAGCCCGCGCACCACAACAAAGAGTAGCCCCCGCTTGCCGCAACTAGAGAAAGCCCGCACACAGCAACAAAGACCCAATGCAACCAAAAATAATAAATAAATTTAAAAAGTAAAAAAAAAACTCAGATGGGTTGGTACATCAAAAGCTCCTAAAGATTTTTCATTGATTGACTGTTGAGATTAGTGTGGATTTGCGACAAATAGTATTTTCAATCATTAAAAAATATTAATTGGCTTATTATTGAATAGACTCCCATTCTGTTCTCCAACATTCTTCCAGAAACTGGAAGTCTAGATAATGCTTGCTTCAATCAGAAGATTCCTGTTTCCAAATGTTTTCAGAATACATTACAGAGAGCTGGGTCAACCCAGCCACGTGCAAGCTGCCAAGCTCCAAATCCAATTCCTAGCTTGCATCCTAAATTTTCTAAAATTATTATGGCTACTTCAATCAAAACAATGGTGGGTGGCTATTTGACCTTTGATTATATTCACAAGCAAAATGTACAGATGAAGCAGGCATAACAGAAATAGCATGTTACAGTACAGAGCTCTCAAATTATTTCTATTAACAATTGTGAGCTTAGTGGTCATGCTTCTTGGGGTACAAATGGTCTCCTAATCCTTGTACTGAGGATGCTATCTTTCCGTTCTATAAGGCTTCCAGGGTGTCCTCATGGACATTCTAACTCTAACCAGAGCCACTGGTGTTAGCCAGTTCTTCCTCTATTATTGTTTCACATCCACTTCACTGGCTCCACTGTCTATCAAATCTAGAATCTTTTTCAGCTAAGCACAAAACACTTTCTATGTAAAGACTGAAGCTCTCATAGAAAAAAAAAAAAAGAGGCATTAGATTGGACAATTGACGTGCAGAGCATCTATCTAATTTCAAAGATCTACAATCCCAAATCCACCAATTGCTATTTATGTGGACCAGGGTTAGGTACTTAACTTTGTGCCTCAGCTTCCTTCTATGTGAAACTGTAAATATTAATACTCTGTAGGGCTCTTGTATAGTTTAATTCAATAACATATATAACACATAGCTTAGTGCAGACCTGACCCATAGAAGGCGCTCAGTAAATGCCTATTTACTTTGGCTCATGATAGAAATTTTTTAAGCCAACAATCTAAAGACATGGAATAAAATCTAACGGTAGGAGTTAATAAAAATGCCTTTCCTTTATGCTTACTTTCATTACTGACAAGTCATAACTAATGCTTTTGATACAAGAGAAAAAACATTTCAAAATAAACCTAATCAAACATAAAATACCTATGGGAAATAGAGAAAGTGCAAGATTGCATGAATAGTGGAAAATTATATTTATAACATACTTCTTAATTCTGAGTTAATGAAAATAAAAGTGAATGTCACATGTGGTTATTTTAATGGGCGCCTACATCAAAGTGGTTAAAAATAGTCAAATTTTCAGAAACACTTCTGCATTCAATTAACATTTGGATCAAAGTACAATTTTTTCCCATGCAATTCAAAGCAATAAAATCAACCTATCTTTGGAGCAAACAAATATTTTGTTCACTGACTTCCACTCTAAAAAAGGCCTGCTTAAGCCCACAGCTAAAGAGTAAATAAAATGTAAAGGTCTTAGTAACCCAAAGAAGGGGAGACAAAGTTAATACTATTTCAATTCATTAAATCACTCCTGACACATGACACATAACAACTCCAACTGCTAATTAACGACATTCTGAGATTCTAGGAAGTGACAAAAATGTTCCCCATGCAATTCAATGTTTCTTTTTTTTTTTTTTGGCTGTACGCGGGCCTCTCACTGTTGTGGCCTCTCCCGTTGCGGAGCGCAGGCTCCGGACGCGCAGGCTCAGCGGCCATGGCTCACGGGCCCAGACGCTCCACGGCATGTGGGATCTTCCCGGACTGGGGCACGAACTCGTGTCCCCTGCATCGGCAGGCGGACTCTCAACCGCTGCGCCACCAGGGAAGCCCTCAATCTGTTTCTTTATGAAAACTATTTTGGGCTTCACGTGCACCACAGGATAATTGAACAAGGATAGTAACTGGCGTCCAACTGGCTCTACCATGGGCTCACAAACACCCACAAACTGCCTCTTGTCTTCCCTCTAACCTGAGGGTGGGTTTCAAGAAATGTGAGATACGGAATCCACTGTCAGGAGCAAAACAAATAATAACACACCAGACCACTCTGTGCCTCTAAAAACAATTTTTCCAGAAAATTTATTTTAAAAGTAGACATCATGAAAGATGTCGGCTCATATGCCCTCACCCCAACATTTTTCAAAACCTGTACCTGAACTGTATCTCTTCCAGGTTCAATTGCCCATAATTAGTCACAAATATTTTCAAGACATACAATCTAACAAGGAGCCCCTGGAGATGTCTCAGAATATAGAAAAGGAAGCCAGGAGGTTAAAACTTTCTCTTCACACTTTTCTTCCACCAGGTCGGCTATGAACCAAGGGAACTATTTTCATTTGCGAGACCATTAGCCACACAAACAAATTGATTTCATCCATCATGGTAAAATGGGGTGAAACTGAATATTTTTTCATACTGATAGTAAATTCCAGGCCACCAGGGAAGAGATGGAGAAATGGGATCCTAACATCCAAAGGACATTTTAGCTCCTCTAAGGACTTCGTGACTCATAATGCGGGGAAGTGAAAAGTAGGAGACCCATGTTCAGCATATATCTCAAAATGCTTCAGCACACATAACTCTCATCGGTTTCAATTATTAAAATCGGCGAATGAATAAGCCTCCCAAATGCATCCATTCCTGTGCACAGGATGCCTCACATATTACTGGAGAGAGAGTTCAGCCTATTATGAGTAGGAATGAGAAGATGCATACTTGCTGATGGACTATGAAACTTCACCTCTTTCTAAGTTAAGAAAGGACTTGGGGCTTCCCTGGTGGTCCAGTGGTTAAGACTCCATGCTTCCACTGCAGGGAGCGCAGGTTCAATCCCTGGTCGGGGAGGTTCTGCGTGCCACGCGGGGTGGCCAAAAAAAAAAAAAGAAAGGACTTGAATACATTAATGACACCATAAGACAAGACCAACAACTTCATTCAGCCGAGATGCTGCTATTGGAAGTCTCTTGCATTTATGCCAGGCTTGGTAACAGCCTCTCATTCAAGCTCTTAAATTACTCATTTATGAATTCAGCAAGTATACTGTGAGACCAGCAATGTCCTGGGCGGTGGGGAAGTGAACCGTAAACATGATTTGAGTGCCTGCCGTCAAGGAGCGTTCTGTCTAGTGATGGAAACAAAAGAAGCAAACAGGCAAATACGACACGTAGGCGCAATGCAGGGAAAGCAGCAGAAGCACCAGGGCCACCGAGAGGGGGAGAGCATGTAAGCAGAACCAAGAAGAGGTGGTTGGAAGAGCGGCAAAAGGAAGGCTGCTTTCAGGCAACTGAAACAGAGGTGAATGAAAGAACGGCCCATGCTCACATTCTCAGGGCTGCTAACAGTCCAGCAGGGCTGTAAGTTAGGGCTGAGTTGAGAGAGGAATGGCAAGAAACAAAGCAGAAGAGGTCAGCGTGGCTTAGGCTTCTGAAGGGTTGCATATGCCATGCCAAAATGTTTAGACTTTTCTTAAGAGTAATGCAGAGAAACTGAAGGGTTTTAAGCAGGAGAATGACGTGAGCACATTTTCATTTTAGAAAGATGACAGTTTGGATCTGAAATTGGATGGAGTTTGGAGTGGATAGCTGGAAAGCTGTGTAAAGGAACGACTGCAATAACCCAGGCAATCAATGACAATGGCCAGAAGAAGGCTGTGGCAGTGGAGGTGGAGAGAATGAAACAGAGTCAAGATACAGGAGGAAGGGAACAAAACAAAATAAAAGAAATACAGGGGACAAAGAGAGAGATGGTTTGAGAGAGATGGTTAGGATACCACATGTTTTGGAAAGATGGTTAGGATACTACATGTTCCATTTATAACAGGCTGGCTTTGAGGTCAATATTAATCCCTCATGTACAATTAATGAGTGCACAGCAGTAAGGTACCTACCTGGTCCCCAAAGCTGGTTTGAGGTGGGTCTAAAGTTGGAAGAATCTCTAAGGCAAATGATTATTCAAGGGGTGGCAGAGACAGCACTGGTAGAAAGCACAGAGTTAAGAGAAAAAAGAGCAGAAGACAAAAGACTAAGGAACAACAACAATTTAGAAATGGGCGTCAATGGAGGAGCATAAAGAGGGATGGCTAAGAAGAGGCAGGAAGAAACTAGGAGTATGAGGAAGCCAAGGACAAACATTTCAAGAAGGCAGTCATCGTCACAATCAGCAAATGCTGCCAAGCTATTAATTGAAATTAAGACAGGGAAACGCAGTGGATTTAATAAAAAAGAGATGGATGATAGACAAGGGGGCCCCTGGTTGTACAAATGCCTGGTTGGACTCTGTCAGGATGCATATCTAGGAAGTGAAGAATTGGAGATAAGAGTGTAAAGACCATTTTCATGAACTCTGAAGGTCCGCTTCTGGAAACTGAGGCCCATGGAAATAAAAATGTCGGACGTGGCATCACTCCAAGTGGTGACGAGCTCCAGGATGAAGTCAGGAGGTTGGACGGTTGCAGAGAAGTGAAGGTGAGGGTCGCTGGTATTGACAAGGTCAAGGAACCAAAAAGCTAGAATGCTGAGTGCATCATCTTAGCTGCCACTTAAGTTACTCCAGATTCGGCGTAGCAGAGAGGATGGAGCCAGAGAGCAAAGCCTTTATGAAGAAGGGGACAGAAGTGAGGACAACTGCTGAGGATGTTTCTTCCAATAATGCTAATGTTTAAATGGCTGGGCTGAGAGGGGACCTTCAAGATGGGAGAGGAGTAAGACGTGGAGATCACCTTCCTCCCCACAAATACATCAGAAATACATCTACATGTGGAATAACCCCTACAGAACACCTACTAAACACTGGCAGAAGACCTCAGACTTCCCAAAAGGCAAGAAACTCCCCACGTACCTGGGTAGGAAAAAGGAAAAAAGAAAACACAGAGACAAAAGAATAGGGACAGGACCTGCACCTCTGGGAGGGAGCTGTGAAGGAGGAAAAGTTTCCACACACTAGGAAGCACCTTCACTGGCAGAGACGGGGCGGGCGGGGAGGAAGCTTTGGAGCCACAGAGGAGAGCGCAGCAACAGGGGTGCAGAGGACAAAGCGGAGAGATTCCCGCACAGAAGATCGGTGCCGACCAGCACTCACCAGCCCGAGAGGCTTGTCTGCTCACCTGCCGGGGCGGGCGGGGGCTGGGAGCTGAGGCTCGGGCTTTGGAGGTCAGATCCCAGGGAGAGGACTGGGGTTGGCGGTGTGAACACAGACTGCAGGGGGCTGGTGTGCCACAGCTAGCTGGGAGGGAGTCCGGGAAAAAGTATGGAGCTGCCGAAGAGGCAAGAGACCACTGTTTCAGGGTGCAAGAGGAGAGGGGTTTCCTTCCCCGTCTGCCCACAGAAGGCAGAGCACCACCTAAGGGAGCGCCAGAGACGGGCACGAGACGCTAAGGCTGCTGCCGCTGCCACCAAGAATCCTGTGTGCAAGCACAGATTACTACCCACACCCTGCAGCTCGCCACTGCCAGGGTCCTGAGATGGGGGTACAACTTCCCCGGAAAACACACAGCGCACCTCAGGCTGATGCTGGCCTCTGTCACCGCAGGCTCGCCCCGCATTCCAATTATGACTACCATACCCCTCCCTCTCCCCAGCCTGAAAGAACAAGAGAGCCCTAATCAGTCACTGCTTTAACCCCATCCTCTCTGGGTGGGGAACAGATACCTGAGGGTGAGCTACATGCAGAGGCGGGGCCAAAACCAAAGCTGAACCCCAGGAGCTGCGCAAACAAGGAAGAGAAAGGGAAATCTCTCCCAGCAGGCTCAGGAGCAGCGGATTAAATCCCCACAGTCAACTTGATGAACCCTGCATCTGTGGAATACCTGAAGAGACAATGAATGTTCGCAAAATTGAGGCAGTGGATTTTGGGAGCAACTGTAGACTTGGGGTTTGCTGTCTGTAACGGATTTGTTGCTGACTTTTATGTTTATCTTAGTATAGTTTTTAGCACTTGTTATCATTGGTGGATTTGTTTTATTGGTTTGGTTGCTCTCTTTTTTAAATTTTTATTATTTTTTATTTTATTATTATAGTTCTTATTTTATTTTATTTTATTTTATTCTTCTTTTTTTTTCTTCCTTTTTTTCTGAGCCGTGTGGCTTGACAGCATATTGGTGCTCTGGCCGGGTGTCAGGCCTGAACCTCCGAGGTGGGAGAGCCGAGTCCAGGACATTGGAGGACCAGAGACCTCCCAACCCCATGTAACATCAATCGGCGAGAGCTCTCCCAGAGATCGCTGTCTGAACACTAGGACCCAGCTCCACCCAACAGCCAGCAAGCTCCCATGCTGGATGCCCCAGGCCAAACAACTAGCAAGACAGGAACACAACCCCACCCAATAGCAGAGAGTCTCCCTAAAATCATACTAAGTTTACAGACACCCCAAAACACACGACTGAATGCAGCCCTGCCCAGCAGAAAGACAAGATCCAGTCACACCCAGCAGAAACAGGCACCAGTCCCCTCCACCAGGAAGCCTACATAAGCCAGTGAACCAACGTAATCCACTGGGGGCAGACACGGAAAACAACAGGAACTATGAACCTGCAGCCTACGAAAAGGAGACCCCAAATAGTAAGTTAAACAAAATGAGAAGACAGAGAAATATGCAGCAGTTGAAGGAGCAAGGTAAAAACCCACCAGACCAAACAAATGAAAAGGAAATAGGCAGTCTACCTGAAAAAGTATTCAGAGTAATGACAGTAAAGATGATCCAACATCTTGGAAACAGAATGGAGAAAATACAAGAAATGTTTAACAAGGACGTACAAGAACTAAAGAGCAAACAATGAAGAACAACACAAAAAATGAAATTAAAAATTCTCTAGAAGGAATCAATAGAAGAAAAACTGAGGCAGAAAAACAGACAAGTGACCTAAAAGATAAAATAGTGGAAATAACTGCCTAAGAGTAGAATGAAGAAAAAAAGAATGAAAAGAATTGAGGACAGTGTCAGAGAACTCTGGGACAACATTAAATGCACCAACATTCGAATTACAGGTATCCCAGAAGAAGAAGAGGAAAAGAAAGGGTCTGAAAAAATATTTGAAGAGATTATAGTTGAAAAGTTCCCGAACATGGGAAAGGAAATAGTCAATCAAGCCAAGGAAGCACAGAGAATCCCATACAGGATAAATCCAAGGAGAAACACACCAAGACACATATTAATCAACTATCAAAAATTAAATACAAAGAAAAAATATTAAAAGCAGCAAAGGAAAAGCAGCAACCCCGATAAGGTTAACAGCTGATCTTGCAGCAGAAACTCTGCAAGCTAGAAGACAGTGGAAGGACAAATTTAAAATGATGAAAGGGAAAAACCTACAACCAACATTACTCTACCCAGCAAGGATCTCATTCAGACTTGATGGAGAAATTAAAACTGTTACAGACAAGCAAAAGCTGAGAGTTCAGCACCACCAAACCAGCTTTACAACAAATGTTAAAGGAACTTCTCTAAACAGGAAAAACAACAGAAGGAAAACACCTAAAAAAAAACCCAAATCAATTAAGAAAATAGTAATAGGAACATAATATAGATAACTACCTTAAATGTAAATGTATTAAACGCTCCACCCAAAAGACACAGGCTTGCTTAATGGAAACAAAAACAAGACCCAGGGTTTCCCTGGTGGCACAGTGGTTGAGAGTCCACCTGCCGATGCAGGGAACACGGGTTCGTGCCCTGGTCGGGGAGGATCCCACATACCGCAGAGCAGCTAGGCCCGTGAGCCATGGCTGCAGAGCCTGCACATCCAGAGCCTGTGCTCCGCAACAGGAGAGGCCACAACAGTGAGAGACCCGCGTACCACAAAAAAAAAACAAACAACAAGACACATATATATGCTGTCTACAAGCGACTCACTTCAGACCTAGGGACACACACAGACTGAAAGTGAGGGGATGGAAAAAGATATTCCATGAAAAAAGAAATCAAACAAAAGCTGGAGTACAATTCTCATATAAGACAAAATAGACTTTCAAATAAAAACTATTACAAGAGACAAAGAAGGACACTACATAATGATCAAGATAAATCCAAGTAGAAGATATAACAATTGTAAATATTTATGCACCTAACATAGGAGCACCTCAATACATAAGGCAAATACTAACAGCATAAAAGGGGAAATCGACAGTAACACAATCATGGTAGTGGACTTTAACACCCCACGTTCACCAATGGACAGATCATCCAAAATGAAAATAAATAAGGAAACACAAGCTTTAAAAGACACAGACCAGAAGGAATTAATTGATACTTATAGGACATTCCATCCAAAAACAACACAATACACTTTCTTCTCAAGTGCTCATGGAACATTCTCCAGGACAGATCATATCTTGGGTCACAAATCAAGCCTTCGTAAATTTAAGAAAATTGAAATCATATCAAGTATATTTTCCGATCACAATGCTATGAGACTAGATAACAATTACAGAAAAAATTTGTAAAAAATACAAATACATGGAGGCTAAACAATATACTACTAAATAACCAAGAGCTCACTGAAGAAATCAAAGAGGAAATAAAATACCTAGAAACAAATCACAATGAGAATACGATGACCCAAAACCTATGGAATGCAGCAAAAGCAGTTCTAAGAGGGAAGTTTATAGCAATACAATCCTACCTCATGAAACAAGAAACATCTCAAATAAACAACCTAACCCTACACCTAAAGCAAGTAGAGAAAGAAGAACAAAAAACCCCTAAAGTTAGCAGAAGGAAAGAAATCACAAAGATCATATCAGAAAGAAATGAAGAAAACAAGAGTAAAGATCAATAAAACTTAAATCTGGTTCTTTGAGAAGATAAACAAAATTGATAAACCATTAGCGAGACTCATCAAGAAAAAAAGGGAGAGGACTCAAATCAAAAGAATTAGAAACGAAAAAAGAGAAATTACAATGGACACCACAGAAATACAAAGGATCATAAGAGACTACTGCAAGCAACTATATGCCAATAAAATGGACAACCTGGAAGAAATGGGAAAGTTTTTAAAAAGGTACAACCTTCCAAGACTGAACCAGAAAGAAATGGAAAATATGAACAGATTAATCACAAGTAATGAAATTGAAACTGTGATTAAAAATCTTCCAATAAACAAACAGACAAAGATGTCACAAAGAAAGAAAACTACAGGCCAATATCACTATGAACATAGATGCAAAAATCATCAACAAAATACTAGCAAGCAGAATCCAACATCACATTAAAAGGATCATACAGAGGAGGAGCCTTCAAGATGGCGGAAGAGTAAGATGTGGAGATCACCTTCCTCCACAGAAATAAAGCAGAAGTACATCTACATGTGGAACAACCCCTACAGAACGCCCACTGAACGCTGGCAGAAGACCTCAGACCTCCCAAAGGGCAAGAAACTCCCCACATACCTGGGTAGGGCAAAAGAAAAAACAGAGACAAAAGAATATGGACGGGACCTGCAACAGTGGGAGGGAGCCGTGAAGGAGGAAAGGTTTCCACACACTGGGAGCCCCTTCGTGGGCAGAGACTGCGGGTGGCGGAGCGGGGAAGCTTAGGAGCTAGAGAGGAGAGCACAGCAACAGGGGTGCGGAGGGCAAAGCGGAGAGATTCCCGCACAGAGGATCGGTGCCGACCAGCACTCACCAGTCTGACAGGCTTGTCTGCTCACGCGCTGGGGTGGGCGGGGGCTGGGAGCTGAGCTTGGGCTTCGGAGGTCGGATCCCAGGGAGAGGACTGGGGTTGGCTTCGTGAACACAGCCTGAAGGGGGCTAGTGCACCATAGCTAGCCAGGAGGGAGTCCGGGAAAAAGTCTGGAGCTGCCAAAGAGGCAAGAGACTTTTTCTTGCCTCTTTATCCCTGGTGCGCGAGGAGAAGGGATTAAGAGCGCCACTTACAGGAGCTCCAGAGATGGGCGCGAGCCGCGGCTATCAGAGCTGACCCCAGAGATGGGCATGAGATGCTAAGGCTGCTGCTGCAGCCACCAAGAAGCCTGTGTGCAAGCACAGGTCACTCTCCACACCTCTCCTACTGGGAGTCTGTGCAGCCCACCACTGCCAGGGTCCCATGATCCAGGGACAACCTCCCCGGGAGAACACATGGCATGTCTCAGGCTGGTACAACAACACGCCGACCACTGCCACCACAGGCTCGCCCTGCATCCGTACCCCTCCCTCCCCCTGGCCTGAGTGAGCCAGAGCCCCCGAATCAGCTGCTCCTTTAACCCCGTCCTGTCTGAGTGAAGAACAGATGACCTCAGGTGACCTACACACAGAGGTGGGGCCAAATCCAAAGCTGAACCCCAGGAGCTGTGCGAACAAACAACAGAAAGGGAAATATCTCCCAGCAGCGTCAGAAGCAGTGGATTAAATCTCCACAATCAACTTGATGCACCTGCATCTGTGGAATACCTGAATAGACAACGAATCATCCCAAATTGAGGAGGTGGACTTTGGGAGCAAGATATATGTATTTTTTCCCCTTTCTTTTTTTGTGAGTGTGTATGTGTATGCTTCTGTGTGCAATTTTGTCTGAATAGCTTTGCTTTTACCATTTGTCCTAGGGTTCTGTCTGTCCGGTTTTTTTTTGGTTTGTTTTTTGGTGTTTTATTTTTAGGGTAGTTTTTAGTGCTTGTTATCATTGGTGGATTTGTATTTTGGTTTGGCTGCTCTCTTCTTTCTTTCTCTCTTTTCTTTTTCTATTACTTTTAAAAAATTTTCTTTTTAATATTTAATTTTTATTTTTTATTTTAATAACTTTATTATATTTTATTTTATCTTCTCTTTCTTTCCTTTTTTTTTCCTTTCATTCTGAGCCATGACGATGACAGCCTCTAGGCGCTCCATCCAGGCGTCAGGGCTGTGCCTCTGAGGTGGGAGAGTCAGGTTCAGGACATTGGTCCACAAGAGACTTCCCAGCTCCATGTACTATCAAATGGTGAAAATCAACCAGAGATCTCCATCTCAACGCCAAGCCCAAGATCCACTCAACAACCAGCAAGCTCCAGTGCTGGACACTCTATCTCAAACAACTAGCAAGACAGGAACACAACCCCACCCATTAGCAGACAGGCTGCCTGAGATCATAATAAGGCCACAGACACCCCAAAACACACTGCCAGACGTGAACATGCCCACCACAAAGACAAGATCCAGCCTCATCCACCAGAACAAAGGCACTCGTCCCCTCCACCAGGAAGCCTACACAACCCACCGAACCAATCTTAGCCACTGGGGGCAGACACCAAAAACAATGGGAACTACAAACCTGCAGCCTGTGAAAAGGAGACCCCAAACACAGTAAGTTAAGCAAAATGAGAAGACAGAAAAACACACAGCAGATGAAGGAGCAAGGTAAAAACCCACCAGACCTAACAAATGAAGAGGAAATAGGCAGTCTACCTGAAAAAGAATTCAGAATAATGATAATAGAGATGATCCAAAATCTTGGAAACAAGACGGAGAAAATACAAGAAACGTTTAACAAGGACTTGGAAGAACTAAAAAGCAAACAAACAGTGATGAACAACTCAATAAAATTAAATTTAAAATTCTCTAGAAGGGATCAATAGCAGAATAACTGAGGCAGAAGAACGGATAAGTGACCCGGAAGATAAAATAGTGGAAATAACTACTGCAGAGTAGAATAAAGAAAAAAAAATGAAATGAATTGAGGACAGTCTCAGAAACCTCTGGGACAACATTAAACGCACCAACATTCGAATTATAGGGGTCCCAGAATAAGAAGAGAAAAAGAAATGGACTGAGAAAATATCTGAAGAGATTATAGCTGAAAACTTCCCTAACATGAGAAAGGAAATAGTTAATCAAGTCCAGGAAGCACATAGAGTCCCATACAGGATAAACCTGAAGAGAAACATGCCAAAACACATATTAATCAAACTATCAAAAATTAAATACAACCAAAAATTATTAAAAGCAGCGAGGGAAAAACAACAAAAAACATACAAGGGAATCCCCATAAGGTTAACAGCTGATCTTTCAGCAGAAACTCTGCAAGCCAGAAGGGAGTCGCAGGACCATATTTAAAGTGATGAAGGGGAAAAACCTACAACCAAGATTACTCTACACAGCAAGGATCTCATTCAGATTTGATGGAGAAATTAAAATATTTACAGACAAGCAAAAGCTAAGAGAATTCAGCACCACCAAACCAGCTTTACAACAAATGCTAAAGGAACTTCTCTACGCCAAGAAACAGAAGAAAAGGAAAAGACCTATAACAACAAACCCAAAACAATTAAGAAAATGGTAATAGGAATATACATAGCGATAATTACCTTAAATGTAAATGGACTAAATGCTCCAACCAAAAGACATAGACAGGCTGAATGGATACAAAAACAAGACCCATCTATATGCTGTCTACAAGAGACTCATTTCACACCTAGGGACACATACAGACTGAAAGTGAGGGGATGGAAAAAGATATTCCATGAAAATGGAAATCAAAAGAAAGCTGGAGTAGCAATTCTCATATCAGACAAAATAGACTTTAAAGTAAAGACTATTACAAGAGACAAAGAAGGACACTACATAATGATCAAGGGATCAATCCAACAAGAAGATGTAACAATTGTAAATATTTATGGACCCAACACAGGAGCACCTCAATACATAAGGCAAATACTAACAGCCATAAAAGG
>NC_041224.1:17086093-17086645 GCF_002837175.3 Physeter macrocephalus
TAAGGAAACACAAGCTTTAAATGATACATTAAACAAGATGGACTTAATTGATATCTATAGGACATTCCATCCAAAAACAACAGAATACACTTTCTTCTCAAGTGCTCATGGAACATTCTCCAGGATAGATCATATCTTGGGTCACAAATCAACCCTTGGTAAATTTAAGAAAATTGAACTTGTATCAAGTATCTTTTCCAACCAAATCCTGTAATTGATTTCCTAGATATCATTTACAGGAAAAAATTTGTAAAAAATACAGACACATGGAGGCTAAACAATATACTACTTAACAAGCAAAAGATCACTGAAGAAATCAAAGAGGAAATCAAAAAATACCTAGAAACAAATGACAATGAAAACACGACGACCCAAAACCTATGCAATGCAGCAAAAGCAGTTCTAACAGGGAAGTTTATAGCAATACAATCCTCCCTTGAGAAACAAGAAACATCTCAAATAAACAACCTAACCTTACATCTAAAGCAATTAGAGAAAGAACAACAAAAACCCCAAAGTTAGCAGAAGGAAAGAAATCACAAAGATCAGATC
>NC_041224.1:17086694-17087142 GCF_002837175.3 Physeter macrocephalus
TATGCCAATAAAATGGACAACCTGGAAAAATTGGACAAATTCTTAGAAATGCATAACCTTCTGAGACTGAACCAGGAAGAAACAGAAAATTTGAACAGACCAATCACAAACACTGTAATTGAAACTGATTTAAAATCTTCCAACAAACAAAAGCACAGACCAGATGGCTTCACAGGCAAATTCTATCAAACATTTAGAGAAGAGCTAACACCTATCCTTCTCAAACTCTTCCAAAAGATAGCAGAGGGAGGAACACTCCCAAACTCATTCTACGAGGCCACCGTTACTGTGATACCAAAACCAGACAAAGATGTCACAAAGAAAGGAAACTACAGGCCAATATCACTGATGAACATAGATGCAAGAATCATCAACAAAATACTGGCAAACAGAATCCAACAGCACATTAAAAGGATCATACACCATGATGAAATGGGGGTTATCCCAG
>NC_041224.1:17087448-17088766 GCF_002837175.3 Physeter macrocephalus
ATGCAGAGAAAGCTTCTGACAAAATTCAACACCCATTTATGATAAAAACTCTCCAGAAAGTGGGCATAGAGGGAACCTAGCTCAACATAATAAAGGCCATATATGACAAACCAACAGCCAACATCATTCTCAATGGTGAAAAACTGAAACCATTTCCACTAAGATCAGGAACAAGACAAGGTTGCCCACTCTCACCACTATTATTCAACATAGTTTTGGAAGTTTTAGTCACAGCACTCAGAGGAAAAAAAAGAAATAAAAGGAATCCAAATCAGAAAAGAAGAAGTAAAGCTGCCACTGTTTGCAGATGACATGATAGTATAACAGAGAATCCTAAAGATGCCACCAGAAAACTACTAGAGCTAATCAATGAATTTGGTAAAGCTGCAGGATACAAAATTAATGCACAGAAATCTCTTGCATTCCTATACACCAATGATGAAAAATCTGAAAGTGAAATTAAGAAAACACTCCCATTTACCATAGCAACAGAAAGAATTAAATATTTAGTAATAAACCTACCTAAGGAGACAAAAGACCTGTATGAGGAAAATTATAGGACACTGATGAAAGAAATTAAAGATGACACAAATAGATGGAGAGATATACCATGTTCTTTGATTGGAAGAATCAACATTGTGAAAATGGCTCTACTACCCAAAGCAATCTACAGTTTCAGTGCAAACCCTATCAAACTACCACTGGCATTTTTCACAGAACTAGAACAAAAAATTTCACAATTTGTATGGAAACACAAAAGACCTCAAATAGCCAAAGCAATCTTGAGAAGGCAATACGGAGCTGGAGGAATCAGGCTCCCTGACCTCAGACTATACTACAAAAGCTACGGTAATCAAGACAGTATAGTACTGGCATAAAAACAGAAATATAGATCAATGGAGCAGGATAGCAAGACCAGAGATAAACCCATGAACATATGTTCACCTTATCTTTGATAAAGGAGGCAAGAATATACAGTGGAGAAAAGACAGCCTCTTCAATAAGTGGTGCTTGGAAAACTGGACAGCTACATGTAAAAGAATGAAATTAGAACACTCCCTGACACCATACACAAAAATAAACTCAAAATGGATTAAAGACCTAAATATAAGGCCAGACACTATAAAACTTTAGAGGGAAACAGGCAGAACACTCTATGACATAAATCACAGCAATATCCTTTTTGACCGCACCTCCTAGAGAAATGGAAATAAAAACAAAAATAAACAAATGGGACCTAATGAAACTTAAAAGCTTTTGCACAGCAAAGGATACCATAAAGAAGACCAAAAGACAACCCTCAGAATGGGAGAAAATA
>NC_041224.1:17089407-17100317 GCF_002837175.3 Physeter macrocephalus
TGAGCCTGCACGTCCGGAGCCTGCGCTCCACAACAGGAGAGGCCACAACAGTGAGAGGCCCGCATACCAAAAAAAAAAAAAAAAAAAAAAGAGACAGGTACCACAATATTCATTGCAGCACTATTTACAATAGCCAGGACATGGAAGCAACCTAAGTGTCCATTGACAGATGAATGGATAAAGAAGATGTGGCACATATATACAATGGAATATTACTCATCCATGAAAAGAAATGAAATTGAGTTATCTGTAGTGAGGTGGATGTACCTACAGTCAGTCATACGGAGTGAAGTAAGTCAGAAAGAGAAAAACAAATACTGTATGCTAACACATATATATGGAATGTAAAAAAAAAAAAAAGGTTCTGATGAACCTAGGGGCAGGACAACAGGAATAAAGATGCATACGTAGAGAATGGACTTGAGGACATGGGGAGGGGAAGGGTAAGCTGGGACGAAGTGAGAGAGTGGCATGGACATATATACACTACCATATGTAAAACAGATAGCTAGTGGAAGCAGCTGCATAGGACAGAGAGATGTGCTCAGTGCTTTGTGACCACCTAGAGGGGTGGGATAGGGAGGCTGGGAGTGAGGCGCAAGAGGGAGGGGATACGGGCATATATGTATACATATAACTGATTCACTTTGTTATACAGCAGAAACTAACACAACACTGTAAAGCAATTACACTCCAATAAAGATATTTTTTTTTAAAAAGCAAAAAAGAAAAATTGCTTGGCTTTGAGGAAAGCAGATTACCCTCCATAATATGGGTGGGCCTTACCCAATCAATTGAAGTTCTTAATAGAACAATGCCCCACCTCCCCTGCGCAAGAAGAAATTCTGCCTGTGGATAGCCTTTAGACTTGAACTGCACTATGGCTCTTCCCTGGGTCTCCAGCCTGATATCCCTCCTTGTATGTATGTGCTATATATATAAACACATATATATATATATGTAAATATATATACACACACACATAGAGACAGAGTGAGAGAGTATCACATGATGGACTCAGGGCGTGGCCCCATCTGTGTTAACAGTATCAAGGAAAGCCTACTCTTTGGAAGTCCCACGTTTGGCACCTTCCCCTGGCATCCCCTCAACATCACTCGTTCTGGTTTGTTCTCTGAGAAATCACCCAGTTCAGCTGGCTTTAGAGGTCACCTGTGAACCTTTCCAAGATCAAGAGTCACTCTTCAGATCGCAGAAACACCAGTTTGGATCTTCTGCTGGGGTCATGCTCATGTCAAAAGCAGCAAGAAAGTGCCACAGTAAGAAATGGCAGTCAACTGGTGCAGCCACTATGTAAAACAGTATGGTGATTCCTCAAAAAACTAAACATAGAACTACCATATGATCCAGCAATCCCACTCCTGGGCATGTATCTGGACAAAACTTTAATTTTAAAAGAGTCATGCACCCCAGTGTTCATAGCAGCACTATTCACAGTAGCCAAGACATGGAAACAACCTAAATGTCCATCAACAGATGAATGGATAAAGAAAATGTGGTTTACATATACAATGGAATACTACTCAGCCATAAAAAGAATGAAATAATGGCATTTGCAGCAACATGGATGGACCTAGAGATTATCATATTGGTACTAAGTGAAGTAAGTCAGTAAGAGAAAGACAAATACCATATGATATCACTTATATGCAGAATCTAAAATATGACACAAATGAACTTATCCATGAAACAGACTCACAGACATAGAGAAGAGTCTTGTGGTTGCCAAGGGGGGAAGGGGTGGGGGGAGGGATAGACTGGGAGTTTGGGATTAGTAGATGAAAACTATAATAATAGGCTGGATAAACAACAAGGTCCTACTGTACAGAACAGGGAACTATATTCAATACCCTGTGATAAACCATAATGGAAAAGAATATGAAAAAGAATGTGTGTGTGTATATATATATTTAACTAAAGCACTTTGCTGTATAGCAGAAATTAACACAACACTGTAAATCAAGTATACTTCAATAAAATAAATTTTTTAAAAAAAGAAAGAAATGGAAGTCATACCGCCTCAGGGACAGCAGGCCACCTAGTTGCTCATGCACTTGCTAACTGGAAACTTCCGACACCAGAAAGTCCAGCTCCTGTTTTTAAAGTCCTGCTCCTTAATTCCAAGGCCATCCTCTTCCCATTGGACTCAGCCTGGACCCAAGCATGTCAGGCAATTCCGCTAGGTCTTGCCTTTGCTCATGCTTTCCCTGTACATGGAATGCTTTCTTCCCTTCTTCTACCAGAAAACTATTCATCCTTCCCACCTTGCCTCAAATGTTATATTTTTGTCCAGTCTTTCTTGACCCCAGCCAGAAAGAAATTAATTACTCCTTTAACTGTGTTCCCAGAGGCATCTATTTCTTCTGAAGATTAAAAAGGACACAAAAAACATGGTCATATTAGCCAAACATTCAAACACCAGCCCAATGAAAGTTGTTCTAGAAAACTAGTATAAATATGAGAAGGCGCAAGTTTTACTGGTTCTCTTCTATTCTGCTTTCAGTTCCAGTCTTTATAAATGCAATTTGTAAACAGGTTCACAGCACTGAATAACTCCAAATGATAGGATGCTTCTTAGAGATTAGTTAGCTCCTAAATCAGACATAACCCTTAAATACAAGAAATCGCAGTTAGAAAAACTTATGGTGCAGTGTTGGTGCGGTGGGTACTGGTCATTTTTCTCAAGACAGCAGGGTGTGAACTCCATGATTATAATAGTTTATATTATAACCTACTTAATTACCTCTATACTTTAGAGCCTTCATCCACGAAAGTGAGTGGAATTGTACTGTCTTGAAAATAGTTCAAGCAACTATCAATTTATTCCAGTGGAATGTCTGAATAAAATGTCCCCTCTTGCTGGGAATTTTCAAAACTAACACAGGTCAGATCCATTTAAATGTCAGAGAAGTTGTTCTCCCTCAGGCAGATTTTAGCACATATCATGCGCTCAACTTAGAGGTGATCTGCACACGAAATCATAAAACTGAGCTCCCCATGGAAAGAGACATCCGATGGGATTAACAATGGACTGTGGTAAGAACTACCATGAACACTGATTTTTGCAAAGTACATCTCTCGCCTGGAGCCCCCAGGGGACAGTAATAACAATAACACAGATAACATCTGTGCAATAACACAGATGATTCATAGAAATATCACACTGCAGAAGAAGTAGCAAGTTATGTAGAGTAGGAAAACAATTTTTAAAAATTATTTTAAAAAGCAAAATTGATCAAAATATTGCTCAGGAATACAAACATAAAAACTTTTAAAATAACTTCAAAGAGAATGATAAATCCCAAAGTAAGACTAGTGCTTACAAAGAAGGAAGGGCTAGGAATTGCACACAACTGGAGGGATTGGTCGGGGTTAGATTCTATTAAGTTAGGTGCAGATATTCTGGTTAAGCTGGGTTCCAGTTCAGTTGCCTGGTTCCAGTTAAGCAGGTAATATAAGAATATAGATTTGTTTTTATAACTTACACGTCTGCTTCCATATTCTGTATGTATCAAATGCTACAAGATAAAAACATTTGAAAGAAAAATGTTATACTTCTTAGCAGGATAAGGAGCAGTCAGTTATATACAAATACACAAGGAAAATATTAGAAATGCAGCAGATAAATTGTCAGGTAACAAAGAACAATTTACAAAAGACAAAATGCAACTGGAAAATAAACATGGAAAAAGATTTGATCTTAACTAACAACCAAATAATTGCCAATTAAAGCCAATTAACACCTTTAAAAACATTCAGTATCAGCTATTGTATAGTTTAATTTGTATCACTTAAAATCCTGGAAGTACCTCATGCTGGGATACTTTTGAAAAGTGAATTATCAAAACATTTTAGCAGTCTAAAAACACACAGTTGAGTTTTGAATAATGCAGGGGTTAGGGGACCAACCATCCAGACAGTTGAAAATCAGCATATAACTTATGGTCCTCCATATCCATGGTTCCTCCATATCTGGGGTTCCAGATCCACAGATTCAACCAACCTTGGATTATGTAGCACTGTAGTATTTAACACTGAAAAAAAAAATCCACATATAAGTGGACCCATGCAGTTCAAACCCATGTTGTTCAAGGGTCAACTGTATTTAATCTCAATATCCTACTCTGAATAATCCTTATTTTTGTAGTTTACTTACAAGAGAGAAAAGTAGTGTTCAATGATACAAAAAAATATTGTAAATCATCATATGTCTCCTCAAAGGAATGTTTACAGGCATTAAAGCTGATAGTTTTGAAGATTATGTAACAACAAAAACACAATGTTAATAAACATTAGGTGAAAAAGAATACTAAGATGTGTGTATATCATGATGACAACTATATTTTTAAAAAGAAACAAGCCTATAAAAAGGAATGGAATTAAATACAGTGGCCCTCCATAACCAACAACTGAATTTTGCTGATCTAGTTGGTTGAATCCATGGAAGTGAAACCAAGGATACAGAGGACCAATGGTACCATGCATTTTAGGAATCTGAGCATCTGCAGAGTTTCGTATGAGCACAGGAGAGCTGGGGCGGGGGAGTGGTTCTGCAACTAATCCCACAGGGATACCGAGGGACAACTGCACTCCAAAATTATAATAGTAGCTTTGTTGTGTTGATAAGACAAGTAATTCTACTTTTCTCTATATGCCAACATTATCACATGTGATTATATTTCTTTTATAACTTAAGGAAGTCAACAGGAAAATGAAAAACTAATGCTCAAATATTAAGCTTACCTTTTCCAAACAAATTAGTTTTCCCTTCCCCCAAAGTCCTAGGAACATTACCCAGGTTGGTACTAAAGAAAAGCAAGCATCATGAAAAAAAATAAAGTGAATTTAAAACCCCATAAGAATTTAAAAAGAGAGAAAGCTAAATTTAGCTGAAACTGTGGATAAAATTACTAGAGAAATATTTCCCTGAATCCAAATAAAAGGACAATATGAAGAAAAAAAACTGCAAAACAACATTTCTCCCCACACAGATTGGTTCTTTTTTTTTTTTTTTTTTTTGGAGAAAAGAACACCAAGTCCTAAAGCACATTTTTCAAATGAGAAATTACATCAATCTGAACTTGACTTTTGAGGTACAGACATTTTAAAACAACAGGACACAGAGGTAGGGAGTTGGTGTGCTCATCTATTAGCAGACAGCTGCTTATAATTTTGGTTTAGAGCTGGAACACTATTCTTGGAAAAACCAATTGCATTCAATTTATAACAGATGTAACCAAGTGTTTATTACAGTAAAATGCTCGTTTCCATAAGTCAAAAGTTCAATGAATAAACAAGCCCTGTATGTAAGCAGAATGACATTTACTGTTCCAAACCAAAAAATTCACTCTAATCAGAGGTGGACGTTAATTATTCCATTGACTACAGTGTTCTGCTTTTACTCTACTTGGAAGGAACTGGTGGTAGGGACAACTAGCTCCTTTGCTGTGTTATATTTAATTATGTCTCATTCACATAGATCCCAAACATGATTGCAATCAAAAAGTTAAACGTGGGAAAATACGTAAACATGTCACTTCAATCAACATTTCACCCACGTAACAGTCTTTAAAGAGGCAAAAAGGTAGAATTCAAGACCTAGTTCATGGTTTCTGTAGTCTTTACCTTGAACATCAAATCGTGCCAGCCTTCCTGACAAAATGGCTTTCTCTGTGCCTTTAATGGGTGTCCCCAACTCTGCGGTTCTCCACTTAAATCCTTTTCACAGACCACTCTCAGGGCAAGTTTCCACAAAGACTAGAGTATCAGTCACACTAGAGGCTCCTCAGAAAACTAAAAATAGAGTTGCCATATGATCCAGCAATCCCACTCCTGGGCATATACCCAGACAAAACCATAATTTGAAAAGATACATGCACCCCTATGTTCATAGCAGCACTATTTACAATAGCCAAGACATGGAAATAACCTAAATGTCCATCGACAGATGAATGGATAAGGAAGATGTCGTTTACATATACAATGGAATACTACTCAACCGTAAAAAGGAATGAAATAATGTCATTTGCAGCAACATGGATGGACCTAGAGATTATCATATTGGTACTAAGTGAAGTAAGTCAGAAAGGGAAAGACAAATACCATATGATATCACTTATATGTGGAATCTAAAATATGACACAAACGAACTTATCTATGTAACAGAAACAGACTCACAGACATAGAGAACAGACTTGTGGTTGCCAAGGGTGGGGTGGTGAAGGAGGGATGGATTGGGAGTTTGGGACAAGCAGATACAAACTATTATATATATGTATAACTGGATCACTTTGCTGTACACCAGAAACTAACACAACATTATAAATCAACAGTGCTTCAATAAAATAAATTTTAAAAATAAATTTTAAAACAAATCTTCAGTTTTCAGTCTCACTCCATGGAATAGGATGAACCAGGGTGCTGATGGCAGGATAGCAAGAGTCCAAATTCAGCTTTGAAGGGAAGAAAAATGCCAGAAACATAGAAGCGGTATATAGTTGAAGACATAAGAGTGAAGGAAAACTGTGAGGTCAGCAGCACTGTGGAAGAAAGACTTTTGTAAAATACTGGGTGTACGGAGGCTCGCATGGTAGAGAACTAAGGCAGACCCAATGGCTTCAAGTGCTGGAAGAATTAACTTGGAGAGCTTCACGTGCACAAGGTTATGGTCAGATATGCAAGTCCTCCTGGGTATGGAACAGACTGAAGGCAAAAGTCATCAGATAAACATGGCGTATCTTCCTGGTGCATCAATTAACTCCATGACAAGCAATCAAAGCATAACTCATATTACAAATAATTACACACATTATGGTGGGGAATACAAAATTTACATAAAGTTTTAAATCGCAACACAAAAGCTTTGATGGGCTTTTGGGAACCATTTAGGGCTAATAACCACACAAGTGATGGGATTATGCCTTCGTTCTCTTCAACCTTTAGGGATACTTAGGGATAAAATTTGAGAGAATCTGCTAGGTTATCCAGCCTGGCAACAGAAATCTTCCACAATCAGCTCCTTGTCCACCTTCTGACCTTATCTTCCACTACTGATAAATCACGTATCACTGTGAAAAAGAGCTTGGATAGCATCTTAAGAACGCTAAAAATTCTAATTCTACTAATTTCATAATAGTTTTGAAAAACATAGAAGTATGATATAGTCTTCTGTATAACTTCAAATATTCACAACTAGAAGTCACTCATAAGCCAGTCTCAACAACTGAGAAACTTGAGAAGCAGTAAATGTGCAAAAACAAATCTGAACAACAAAAAGTGATGATACAAGTTGCATGCGTCAAAGCTCGTGCATTTTTTTTTGCCTTAGGAGAGACCACCATGCCATTACTATTAGTCTCTCTTTACATTTTTATATAAAAGCCTAATAAAGTAATATTTTTTTCATTTCCCCAGGTCACAGCAGCTAGATAATCAAATAATCCGAGGAGAAATGGGCATACTGCTGGAAGGAAACACACTAACAGAAACTGGAAGTAGCAGTTTACAGGGTCAGCTAGGGTTAGAAACTGTAATAAGCCAGATACAATCATGCAGGAAGCACAGAAGCATAGGGCCATTCAGCGCAGAAGCAGATTGAAAACATTAAAAGCCCTAAGAAAGTGGCATGGGACATGAGAATCAGACAGGCTAAAACAGCCACGTGACCCCAAATTATAATTTAAGTTCATCATTTTCTGCTGGCGAGTCTAAGAATGGGCTTGTGAACGAACCCAGGCCAACGAAGTGTGTGCTGAAGTCTAATGAAGGACTGTCTGGTGATATTCAAGAATTCCTTTCACAACTTGCCGCCAGTCTGAGAATGGGGCCAACACACTGTGTAGGGCAGAATTAAGGGAGGAACAGAGGAACAGCTAGATCCAAGATTCAAGACCCAAAACCTGCCCGTTAGGAACTGGAATATATGAATTATATTATCTCCTTGTGGAAGCCAATTTCCATGGGGATTTCTGTTACATGCAGTCAGTCCAAAGCCTCTTATTACACAGACTAAGCTCAAGTCCCAGCTTTGGCATGGGGTGATTTGGAGTAAGGCACTTAATTTCCTTGAGCCTCGGTTTCCTCATTAATAATTGTGAGGATTTAACGAGAAAACAGAGCTAAAGCATACTGCGTCACTTGCGGTCTGTTACTCCAAAGGATGGCTCACCATGAAAACCAAGACTATAAATAGACTATATTTAAGAACCTAGATACATCTGGAAAATATTTTTATCCAGAATTATTTGAATTTTAAAATAATTAATTAAAAAATACTGGCAGGGGCTTCCCCGGTGGCACAGTGGTTGAGAGTCCGCCTGCCGATGCAGGGGACGCGGGTTCGTGCCCCGGTCTGGGAAGATCCCACATGCCGCGGAGCGGCTGGGCCCGTGAGCCATGGCCGCTGGGCCCGTGGGCCATGGCCGCTGAGCCTGCACGTCCGGAGCCTGTGCTCCGCAACGGGAGAGGCCACAACAGTGAGAGGCCCGTGTACCGCAAAAAATATATATATATGTACAGGCAAAATTTTTTCTTTAGCATGACAATGAGCATTTATTCTAATCCAAGAGCTAATGATAGGCTTCATGGAAAAGTGCTAACACTATTTACATATGCATATATATACCTACACATACATACACACACGTATATACAATTTTAATTGTAAAATACATATAAAATTTCTGATTTTAACCATTTTTAAGTGTACAGTTCCATGGCATTAAGTACATTCACATTGTTAGGCAACCACTACCACCAACCATGTCCAGAACTTTTCATCTTTCCCATCTGAAATTCTGTGCCCATTGAACACTAACTCCCCACTCCCCCTGCTCCCCAGCCCCTGGCATCCACCATTCTACTTCTGTCCGTATGAATTTGACTACTTTAAGTACCTCACACATAAGTGGATCACACAGTATTTGCTTTTTTTGTAACTGGCATCTTTCACCTCAGCACAATGTCGTCAAGGTTCATGCATGTTGTAGTACATATCAGAATTTCCTTCTTTTTAAAAACCGAGTAATATTCCATAGCATATATATGTATATGTGTGTGTGTGTGTGTATACACACACACACACACACACACACACACACACACACATCCCACATTTTATTTATCTATTCCTCTGTTCACCGGAACTTGGGTTGCAACAGCAAAATATTTTTAAAGCATAAAAGGTAAATCTGAATAGAAACAAGAATAATAAAAGAAGACAAAATATAGGAAACCTGTGCCTGATTTCATGGAAAAGCAAAATTTCAAAATTTCATTAGAAGCACCCACTACATGTGCTAGGGTTGATTTCTTTTAAACTCCAACAGGTGGGTTTTATGCTAATTTCTCATATTGTCTCAGAAGGCAAGTAGTCTGGTTTCTAAATGAGGGAAATTTTTCTGGAAAATTTGAACAACTTATTTATACTGAAGGTAACACACACACACACACACACACATCCCACATTTTATTTATCTATTCCTCTGTTCACCGGAACTTGGGTTGCAACAGCAAAATATTTTTAAAGCATAAAAGGTAAATCTGAATAGAAACAAGAATAATAAAAGAAGACAAAATATAGGAAACCTGTGCCTGATTTCATGGAAAAGCAAAATTTCAAAATTTCATTAGAAGCACCCACTACATGTGCTAGGGTTGATTTCTTTTAAACTCCAACAGGTGGGTTTTATGCTAATTTCTCATATTGTCTCAGAAGGCAAGTAGTCTGGTTTCTAAATGAGGGAAATTTTTCTGGAAAATTTGAACAACTTATTTATACTGAAGGTAAACATACTCAGAGAACATTTTTAATTACCCCCGTTAGTTCCAACTGGTTTAGGTAACCAAGAACATGGATTATTTATTTACTTATACTTTTATACACATTGA
Organism: Physeter macrocephalus; assembly: GCF_002837175.3. Classification (NCBI taxonomy): domain Eukaryota; kingdom Metazoa; phylum Chordata; class Mammalia; order Artiodactyla; family Physeteridae; genus Physeter; species Physeter macrocephalus. Next base: position 17,099,314 of record NC_041224.1, read on the forward strand.
AAAGGAATAGCCTACACCAGAAGTGAAAGCAACAGCAGTAGTTCATCACGTTTTTTAAAAAAGGAATAAAAGATGTTATTTATAACAGTAACCCTAACTCCTACAGATGATAACGCTTTACCTATTATTTTACCCACATGCTGTGCAATGCATGGGGTTTGTCAGAGCCACTCGGGTGAAAGGTGACAGCTCTAAGATATTAAATTAAAATAATCCTGGGGACAGGAAGCTCTAACCCACTTTCAAATTTGCCTAGTGGTTGCACTTTTTGGGCAGAGTGGTCAGAATGGGATGATGGCAATTTGGAATTCCCAGAGTCACTTTGGAAATTCCACCTGACTTTTCAAAGGCACTCTCTCGGGGAAACTGGCTAATTTCCCAGGTGTTTTACAAAGTCCTCACATATTTCATTCTACAAATGATTTTTTAGTGGGCCTAGAAAAACAGTACTTAAAGATGACAAAAGCCTATACAAAATTGGGTGCACAGAAGCTATTATTAAGGCCCTGAATCCAAAAATATTCTTAGGGTATTCGATACATTAAAAAGGTGTCAGTAGGATTCATACCTTTCATTTTAATTTTCTAAGCAAAACCTAGACTCACAGATTATTTCTCCCTTAGAGAACATGAGCCAGTTCTATATGGATGTCCTGTGCATGTTCGTGGAATAATTCTAGGCTTAAAGTAGTTAATATACTTACATTGAATTTTTATCTATGAAATTTAGGAGGGATTTTCCTACCCCAGAACAGAATATTCTTACAGTAGTTCCAAGATGTAGCTGTGAGATTCCAATATCCTTTTTTGTTTGTTTGTTTTGTTTTGTTTTTACATCTTTATTGGAGTATAATTGCTTTACAATGGTGTGCTAGTTTCTGCTTTATAACAAAGTGAATCAGCCATACATACACACATGTTCCCATATCTCTTCCCTCTTGCGTCTCCCTCCCTCACACCCTCCCTATCCCACCCCTCCAGGTGGTCAAAAAGCACTGAGCTGAT
>NC_041224.1:17100656-17101916 GCF_002837175.3 Physeter macrocephalus
TTATGGCTGAGTAATATTCCATTGTATATATGTGCCACATCTTCTTTATCCATTCATCTGTTGATGGACACTTAGGTTGCTTCCATGTCCTGGCTATTGTAAATAGAGCTGCAATGAATATTTTGGTACATGACTCTTTTTGAATTATGGTTTTCTCAGGGTATATGCCCAGTAGTGGGATTGCTGGGTCGTATGGTAGTTCTATTTGTTGTTTTTAAAGGAAACTCCATACTGTTCTCCATAGTGGCTGTATCAATTTACATTCCCACCAGCAGTGCAAGAGTGTTCCCATTTCTCCACACCCTCTCCAGCATTTATTGTTTCTAGATTTTTTTGATGATGGCAATTCTCTCCAGTGTGAGATTATATCTCATTGTAGTTTTGATTTGCATTTCTCTAATGATTAATGATGTTGAGCATTCTTTCATGTGTTTGTTGGCAATCTGTATATCTTCTTTGGAGAAATGTCTATTTAGTTCTTCTGCCCATTTTTGGATTGGGTTTTTTGTTTTTTTCTTATTGAGCTGCACGAGCTGCTTGTAAATTTTGGAGATTAATCCTTTGTCAGTTGCTGCATTTGCAAATATTTTCTCCCATTTTGAGGGTTGTCGTTTGGTCTTGTTTATGGTTTCCTTTGCTATGCAAAACCTTTGAAGTTTCATTAGGTCCCATTTGTTTATTTTTGCTTTTATTTCCATTTCTCTAGGAGGTGGGTCAAAAAGGATATTGCTGTGATTTATGTCATAGAGTGTTCTGCCTGTTTTCCACTAAGAGTTTGATAGTTTCTGGCCTTACATTTAGGTCTTTAATCCATTTTGAGTTTATTTTTGTGTATGGTGTTAGGGAGTGTTCTAATTTCATACTTTTACATGTACCTGTCCAGTTTTCCCAGCACCACTTATTGAAGAGGCTGTCCTTTCTCCACTGTACATTCCTACCTCCTTTATCAAAGATAAGGTGACCATATGTGCGTGGGTTTGTCTCTGCGCTTTCTACCCTGTTCCATTGATCTATATTTCTGTTTTTGTGCCGGTACCATACTGTCTTGATTACTGTAGCTTTGTAGTATAGTCTGAAGTCAGGGAGCCTGATTCCTCCAGCTCCATTTTTCGTTCTCAAGATTGCTTTGGCTATTCCGGGTCTTTTGTGTTTCCATACAAATTGTGAAATTTTTTTGTTCTAGTTCTGTGAAAAATGCCAGTGGTAGTTTGATAGGGATTGCACTGAATCTGTAGATTGCTTTGGGTAGTAGAGTCATTT
>NC_041224.1:17103164-17149255 GCF_002837175.3 Physeter macrocephalus
GTTTTCTTTCTTTGTGACATCTTTGTCTGGTTTTGGTATCAGGGTGATGGTGGCCTCGTAGAATGAGTTTGGGAGTTTTCCTCCCTCTGCTATATTTTGGAAGAGTTTGAGAAGGATAGGTGTTAGCTCTTCTCTAAATGTTTGATAGAATTTGCCTGTGAAGCCCTCTGGTCCTGGGCTTTTGTTTGTTGGAAGATTTTTAATCACAGTTTCAATTTCAGTGCTAGTGATTGGTCTGTTCATATTTTCTATTTCTTCCCGATTCAGTCTTGGCAGGTTGTGCATTTCTAAGAATTTGTCCTATTCTTCCAGGTTGTCCATTTTATTGGCATAGAGTTGCTTGTAGTAATCTCTCATGATCTTTTGTCTCTCATGATCTTTTGTATTTCTGCAGTGTCAGTTGTTACTTCTCCTTTTTCATTTCTAATTCTATTGATTTGAGGAAACACAACCTTTAATGATACATTAAACAAGATGGACTTAATTGATATTTATAGGACATTCCATCCATAAGCAACAGAAAACACATTTTTCTCAAGTGCTCATGGAACATTCTCCAGGATAGATCATATCTTGGGTCAGAAATCAAGCCTTGGTAAATTTAAGAAAATTGAAATTGTATCAAGTATCTTTTCCGACCACAATGCTATGAGACTAGATATCAATTACAGGAAAAGATCTGTAAAAACTACAAACACATGGAGGCTAAACAATACACTACTTAATAACGAAGGACAATGGAGACACGACAACCCAAAACCTATGGGGTGCAGCAAAAGCAGTTCTAAGAGGGAAGTTTATAGCAATACAATCCTACCTTAAGAAATAGGAAACACCTCGAATAAACAACCTAACCTTGCACCTAAAGCAATTACAGAAAGAAAAACAAAAAAACCCCTGAGTTAGCAGAAGGAAAGAAATCATAAAGATCAGATCAGAAAGAAATGAAAAAGAAATGAAGGAAATGAGAGCCAAGATCAATAAAATTAAAAGCTGGTTCTTTGAGAAGATAAACAAAATTGTTAAACCATTAGCCAGACTCACCAATATCCTTTTAACCAAACAGAAAATTGAAAGCAAAGCAAGTGTTTAGAGCAAGTGAAAAACAAAATAGAGAGGAAGTAACCAACTTTTGAATTCCTGGTACCTCCACATACATCTTTGGGTAAGTTCTTTCTACGATGCTCCAGTACTTCAGCTCAGTCCCTCTGCATGTCTCACCTCGTTGTCCCCCGCCCACCCCCGCCAATTCATTTCATTAATCTAGTCACCTCAGCCTCGAAGTCCAGCTCAAAACTCATTTCCACAGAGATTTCTTTAAATAACCCTCAATATTCTAATGGGTTTTTACTCAATATTTCTCCAGGATTTAAACTAACACAACATTGTAAATCAACTACAGTTCAATAAAAAAAATTTTTTTAACTTCTCCAGGATTTAGATATTTCATTATTATTTACTGTATATTATTATAAAATCTTGGTAAGCGAACACTTTTTAAAATTTTTAAATTAATTTCATCAAGTGACACACATAGTTTAGCAAGTTAAATGCTATTGCAAAGTTGAAAACAAAAATACTATGACACTGTCCAACCTCTCCACAAACCCCCATTCCTCTGTCCTGGAGGCAAACACTTCTGAATTTTTTGACTGTTTAATCTGGCATATATGTATTTCCTTATTCTCACATAATATGTAAATATGGCTATTTCCTAATCTATTGAGGTGAAATTCACATAGCATAAGTTAACCATTTTAAAGTGAATAATTTATTGGCATTCAGTACATTTACAATGGTGTGCAACCGTCACCTCTATCTAGTTGCAAAACATTTCCATCATCCCATCACGCCTACCCATTACACAGTTGCTCCCCCTTCATCTTTCCCCCTGGTCCCTAGCAACCACCAACCTGAATTTGGTCGCTATGGATTTACCTATTCTGAATATTTCATTGAGATGGAAACACATAATATGTAACCTTTGGGGTCTGGCTTCTTTCACGCACCCTAATGTGTTTTGGAGGTTCATCCATGCAGTAGCATGCATCACTACCGCACTCCTAATTATGGCTGAATAATATTCTATGGTACATATATACCACGATTGTGTATCCATGCATCCCCTGACAGACATTTGTGTTGTTTCCACCTTTTGCCTATTGTAGATAACACTGCTATGAATGTGTGTACATATATTTGTTTGAACCCCTGTTTTCAATTCTTTTGGGTATATACCTACGAGTGGAACTACAGAGTCATATCGTAATTCTATGTTCAATTTTTTGAGGAACCATCAAACACAAACACCTATTTTGCATGCACATTCTATCTAACTAAATAAGTTTCTTGAAGGGGAGGAAATCCTGTCTTTAATTATGTTTGTATTTTGCTTTCTTTTTTTCCATCCTTCCCTCTCTCTCTTTCTGTATCTCTCTCTCCAAGTTATATGGCTCCTAGTTTAAAAAAAAAAATAAGGTATAGATAGGAACTTTCCATCTCTGTAAATTTATTTCAAATCAGACCAGTCTTGATGTTTCTCCATCCACATACTCTTCTCCTCAGATAAAGGATTTATCAGTAAGTAAAAAATAATGCAATTTAAAAACTATTTTAAGCTTGTGATGAATAACAAAGCAAACAAAAAATTATTTAAACATGGAAAAAAACTTGGGACAAATCCTGAATCACAGAACATTTCCCTGTGATGCAAAACTTGCTTATAAACAAGTGACTCTTCAGAATATTTCTGCTAACCTGTAAACCACATTTAAATAGTTTGAAAAAGAAAAATGAGAAATGAAACTATTCTTATAAGGACTAAGATATTTAATACATGAAAGGCCATGTCAAAGGCAGTCACTGATTTTAACTACTGGCACCACAATTTGTACTGAGTATATAATAAGGTGGGGAGGAAGAGAAAACTCACATTTATTCTGCCCCTACTGAATCATTCACTAGTAGGCTAAAATGGAAAAAAAGAGGATTTAGGATAACCAATAGGAAAGCCTGATCATAATGGCTTTGGACACTAAAACACAGCTCCAGAAAGCCGGAAAACCCATATGAAAAACTTTTTGAAAAGATACACATATTTTAAGGGGATTTATATGTAATTCTCTGTGATCATTGCTATGAGGGTCTGGGTCTCATTATCAGGATAACTGCACTTTTCCTGAAGAGCTGCTCTGTTTTCAGATTGTAGACGCAGTGAATGACATCACCGATGACAAGTTTACCTTTGCATTGGCTGCAAGTGAGTTTGGAGCCCGATTTTCTGATCCACATCTCCAAGGGTAGAGGATTTCGTAGCATACATTTTGTATACTGATCTCATCATAAGTTCATTTTTTTTCTTATCCCTATTTCTACTCTCATTGTATATATCTCCTTTGCTCTGACTTAAAATCTATTAGGAACAATGTAACAATAAAGAAATCAGCCTCTCTAGCCATTCCACTCCCAAGTGGACTTTGATTCTAGGACTCTAACCTTAACTGGCACATTTCCAGCAATCTGTAATTGTTCAATAGGTTGGGGTGATCTTAGGGTAACCTGTATTATCATGCTTGAGAGCATGGGCACAACTTACTGTACCTCATTTCACTTAGTTATCAGTGGACAAAATTCTTACCTCCTCATGTGGTTGTGGAGCATAACTTACCATAATTCATGTAAAGAGTTTGGCACATGGCCTGGACCATAGTAAGTGCTCAATAAAAATCAGCTCTTATTGGCTACTGTGTCCTCCTGTGAGCTTAATTTAGAACAAACATTTGTATATGCATAATTCAAACTACTTCATTTTAAAATGCACTAGCACAGGGGTAACCAAGTATTTCTTAATACCAAGAAGCATTTTAAGTTCACCAACCTAGAGGTGAAAATAAGGTGAAGAAGTAAAGATAACGAGTGCAGAGAACTCTTCCAAAAAGTCAGGTGGTGAAGAGAAGGGGCAAACTAGGCGGGAGGTTTTGGTATTAAGGAGAATTTAACTGTATATATTTAATTAATGCCTTAATTTATAATCCAAAATTTTTACATATTGCATTGATTTAGCACAAGGGATGCGTAGCACAAAAGGATGATGAGTTTACCTATTTAGAACTACTACAAAATGTGTGCGTAAGAATTCAATACCAAAGGGATTCAATGATCCAAAACTAAGCCTTATATTGTAAATCAGAGTTTTGTTTCAGATGGATTTAAAGAAAGGTATTGCTCATTTATTTCATAAGGAGAAGGTTTCCAAATGCCCTGAGCAAATTTTGTTTCATTTTGTGTGCACAGAGTCTATTATGTTCCTATATTTTAATGACATATCCTCATCTAATGGAAATATGAGCATAAGTTTCCTATATACAGCATTAGTCAGAATGCTTCCATAAAAGCTATTTAAGGCATAAAAAGAACAATAATGTCTTTCAAAATTGAAACATACATTTATATCATTTGTGTCACAGTTTCTGCTTTCTCATCACTGTTAAGGCAAAAATACAACCATTAACTTGCAAATTGGGGCAAAGTGTTCCCCTTTAAAACAAAACCCTCTCTTTTTTAAAGATCCTGACTTTCAGAGGTCATTTTGGCAGACTGAGTAATGACATTTATCTTTTAAATGAAGTGTTGTAAAAGTTAAAGTGTCATATAAGCTTTGCCTTTTTCTTTCACAGGCAAGTTTAATTGTTAAAATTTGGGTAATGTGACTACTTCCTTTAGAATCAGTTCTACCTTATTTTTAAGAAGATAATATTTATAGATGAGACAAAGTGAATATATATGTTTTGACACTGAAATTCCCAAAGTTACATGTTAGTCATATGCTTAATGCTCATTTTAAATCTCTCTGGTATATACTTGAAACTTCACATTGTGAGTCACAAAATACTAAAGGTAAACTCTTACAAGCTACACTGAAGAGACTCTAAAATTGATACAACTTTTACCATTCGGTCACATAATACTCAATAGTAAAGAGGAAGTAAGATAAAAAAGGAATCTCCTTGTTAAGAAATCATCAATGTTTTTTAAAAAATAAAATTTTAAAAGCTTCTGAGCCACAGAATTTAAAAAATGAACAAAATTAGAATCTAAGGCTTATATTTTTCAAATGAACATTTTGAAACAGTGGTTAATTATTCTGGAAATAGAGCCAATTTTAAAAAACAGATCCTTTAACAGTAATTATATCAAGAAATTTGGGGACCTATAGGAGGGGGATCAAGATAGCGGAGTAACATGACATGGAGCTCACCTCCCCGGACCAAAAAAAAGAGAAAATAGGAATAGCAGGCTCAATAAAATAAATTATTTAGGACATAATATGGACAAAATCTGGTCACAGTACTTTCATCCAATTTAGTTACTCTTTCACTCGCTTCACTGACTTAACAAATTTGGGGCTAGCCACCAAAGGGATAAAATGAAGTCTCTCTCCTCCACCATCAAAAGGGAGAGACAGTCATGCAAACAGCAGCTGTAATACAATAAATAACTGTTATAATCAAGGTGGGTACCTAGTGTTAGCGGAGCATAGGGAAAAAAAAGGTAGCTTGGGGTAAGAGGAACCACCCAAGCCTGAATTGACAGGTCTTTGCAACTAATTGCATATGGAGGTGAAGTTAAAGAAGAAATCGAAGAAAAGTTTAGATAGCTGACTGAGACAATCTCTTGAGTAAGGAAATATAGAAAGGGGAGCAGATCTGGAAGAGTGCAGATCTGGAGGGATGATGATTTCAGACTGGTACGGATTAAGTGTGAGGTGCCTGTGAAACAACTGGGTGGGGTACCTAACAATCAGCATAGATACAAGTCTGCATTTAGAAGGGAGTTCTGAGCTGAACAGATTTGAGAGTAGGTTTGAAGTCAAGGATATAAATAAAATTGCCTAGAGATACCAAGAAATAGGAGATCATGAAGCATTAATTTTGCTGGGGAACAGGGTAAACTAAATTGACTAATTTTTAGAATGCCTTCAAGTCCAGAATCACATCACATATTCCAGTGCGAATTAAAGCTAAACTTTATTAGAGATACTAAAGAGTTTTAGTAGGTGTCTTGTGAAAGAATAACTACTACTGATAACAAGAATAATGATAATAATATCAGCATGCAAATCAACACAGGTTCCTAGACGGAGAAATTAGGCAGAACCTTAAAAATGGAACTCCATAGGGAATTCCCTGGCACTCCAGAGGTTAAGACTCAGCGCTTTCACTGCAATCCCTGGTCGGGGAACTAAGATCCCAGCAAGCTGTGCCGTGCAGCCAAAAAGCAAAAAAGAAAAAAGAAAAAAAAAAGGGACTACATTAGAGCAAAACTTCCATATTAACTGAAAACATGATTTGCACAATGGTCACTACTATTGACACCGTCATCCCTATGAGGCTGGTAAACATGCAAAGGACTTTTAAAATGTTTGCTGACTGATGCATTTTTAGAGAAGAACAGTATTTAGACCTACATCTGTTCAATGATAGTCTGCCTGGGTAGGCGTCAGACTAATCTGTTGCAGGTACAAAAACAAAATCTCAAATGACAAAATAACACTGAAACCATTAGTGACTGTAACCGGAAAACAATAGCTCTTGATATGGGCTTTGAGGTCTTAGAAATGGAGAAATAATGCGAAGTGCCACATGAACACAGGTTTACAGACCAGAACATGTGCTACATGGGCTTGCAAGAGCCAACCTGGGTACCTGAGCAGGTAAACGGAACCCAAAGTATGACAGCTTCAAACTGTTCAAACATTCAGTGATGCTCTAGCAACTTGCTCCCTGCCCTCCTAACTCCTGCTACCTCAGTTAATCCATGACACTTTCCTCCCTTGCTATTTTCCAAACGCTTAGTTCATGGTTAGAAACCTTGGCTTTACTTGGCCCCCTCTCCACTCAATTTATAGACATTCCTACTGACCCCCTAGTGTTAACTTTGGCTGTTCCCCACCTTCATCCTCTGAGATCACATATAGAACCAAATATCTGGCTACTACACTCCACTCTAACCACTTCATCCTCTTTGCTGCTTTTGGCGGAACATAAGCAATTCTATACTCTTAAGAGGCAATTAAAGATTGAACTAATAGGTGACATGCAAATCTTCTAAAAACACTTGATTGAGAGCAAAAGAAATAAGGCATGCTGGCTGAGTTCATTCCTGCATTATTTAATTAAATGGTATTTACAACTATTAATAATTAGATAACAGTTACCTGCGCAACTTTATCAAATTTTTAAAAGTAGAAATCATGGCATGATAACATTTTATCTCTCCCAGTAAACAAAGAAGTTCAAAGGCCCTATGAAAATAAAATTCAACTGCTTCTGACATTTGCAATTAATATTAATTTCGCTTAAATTATTTATTAAAAGCTTCGAAGACAAATGTCCTTGAAATAATGTAGGTTCAAAATAGATACCTGGTAAATTGTAGTTAAGTAATAACACAATCATTTTAAATTTATCCATTAATATTCAATTCCACATCCATCTCCAAACTCTTGGGTACCAAGTTCACTGCACAACTGTGCAGTGACTTAAAGAGTTTGCCGGTATGTCCATTGACTGGGCCCATAATGGTGGCTACAGCCCCAAGGTCAAGAGAACAAAGGGACTGGGGGTTGTAAGGAGGAATGTTTATGTTCCTCTCCCCGCGTTCCTCCCTCAAACTAGAGAGAAGCAAACTTCTGTCGTCGTTTCCTCTTCACCCTCTGTGCCAGATATTGTTGATACCCTGTATACTTCACCCTGGAGCTTCAGAGGAGTCTAGAAACTACCTTTCTCCATTGCCTGCAAGGTCCCTCTGACAGTCTGTCACTGAGAGGGCCTCCGATGAGGTTTGGAAGGTGAAAGTTTTTGGTTTTGTTTTTGCCTTTTTTTGGAGCAAAGTTTATTGCAGGGCCATGCAAGGAGACGTGGTGGTTCATGCTCTAATAAAACCCTCAAGCTCCCCAAACTGTTTCCACAAAGCATTTTTAAAAGCCAGGTGAGGGAGGGGGGTCACAAGGTATGTGATCAGCTCGAGCACAGTTCTCTGATTGGCTGATGTCGAGGAACAGGGCATTGTCACAGGGGCTAACGTTATCAGTCCTTCGGCTCCAGGAGCCCTGGGGGGCTGGGTGCTCATGGTCATCAAGTACTTAACATCTGCCATTTGGCGGGGGCAGGGTTCACATCTGTTAAACAACTCAGGAAATGGGCAGAAAGTAATTTTTTTTTTGATGGTGGCTGCAGGCAGACAGCAGAAGGGGAGGAATGCCCTATAGAACGGCACCCTCTTGAGACTTCTGCTTCCGGACATCCTAAGAGTGGTCACCGTGTGCTTGGCTCTCCCGCCTTGCCATGGCTGTGTAAGTCTCGAATTCTCGCAGTTAAACTTCTTCCCACTGAAACACTTTAATTAGTTTCTGTTTTCCCTCACTCACTCTTTCCCAAAAGAGGGGAGTAGTTGGTTTGATCTGCTGAAGTTTGCCATTAACTGGACAATGGCTTACTAGCGGGCAGGGTTACTTCATCTTTCACTTTCTGGGATGGGACCCAGAGGGCTGTCCTTTGTTTCTTGTTCCCTTCTGGTAAACCCATCTGAGCAGGTCCTCCAACCTTCTGTATTCGTTTCTTAGGGCTGCTGTAACAAAAATCACAGACGGAATGGCTTGAAGCAGCGCAACTTTATTATCTTAAGAGTTCTGTTGGTCAGAAGTCTCACTGGGTCAAAATCAAACTGTCAGCAGGGCTGCAATCCTTCTGGAGGGGAAAATCAATTTCCTTGCCTTTTCCAACTTCTGTAGACTGTCCACATTCCTTGGTGCGTGGCCCTACATCACTTCAACCTCTGCTTCTGTCGTCACATCTCCTTCTGTGACCCTCTTGCCTCACTCATATGAAGACCATCATGATTATATTGTGTCCACCCAGAGAATAATACCCAAGATAATAATAAAACCCAAGATAATCTCCCCATCTCAAGATCCTTAACACAATCAAAGCCACAAAGTCCCTTTTGCCCTGTAAGTTAAAATATTCACAGTTTTGGGGAATTAGGATGTAGACAGTTTGGGGGTGAGGTGGCCATTATTCCACTTACGACACTTTCTTTCTGGAAACAGCCTGCCAGCCTCATCCATATTCAAGCAAGTGGTCTTGGAGTCTGTCTGAAGAGCTGGTCCCTCTCTCCCTCTGCAAGCACACCTGAGCTTGTGGGGTCCAATTCTAAATAAAGAGTAGGAGTAAAAAGTCCCACTTTGGATAAGCCTAAAGCATATATTCTAATACAGATTTCACAAACCTCTGCATTGAGGATTCTACAGACAAGCAAAATCACTATTTATATTTTCCATCAGGCTAGCAATCTTGCTTGGCTGGTTTGCTTTATTGATCAGAACCTTTGAGAATGAGAAGGGTAGATGGTGACCCGGTCCCCTAGACTCATTATACCCACTCCATAGACATTTGATGAACTACCTGACGGTTCTTTTGTAACAGACTTTGCACTGTATATATTCTGCAATTCGAATTTTATACAACAAATTTTTCAAAATCAAGGCACACCTGCGTAAATCTATATTTGAGTAAAAGTTCAATGTAACTTGAATCATCTGCAAAATATAAAGAGTTTTTCAGAAATACCCTCACCAATTGAGTTATTTGTAGTGGGGTGGATGGACCTAGAGACTGTCATGCAAAGGGAAGTAAGTCAGAAAGAGAAAAACAAATACCGTATGCTAACACATATATATGGAATCTAAAAAGTAAAAAAAAGTGGTTCTGAAGAACCTAAGGGCAGGACAGGAATAAAGATGCAGACATAGAGAATGGACTTGAGGACACGGGGAGGGGGAAGGGTAGGCTGCGACGAAGTGAGAGAGTGGCATGGACATATATACACTACCAAACGTAGGGTGGATAGCTAGTGGGAAGCAGCCGCATAGCACAGGGAGATCAGCTTGGTGCTTTGTGTCCACCTAGAGGGATGGGATAGGGAGGGCGGGAGGGAGACGCAAGAGGGAGGGTATATGGGGGGGTATATGTGTATGTATAGCTGATTCACTTTGATATACAGCAGAAACTAACACACCATTGTAAAGCAATTATACTACAATAAAGATGTTAAAAAAAATATACCCTCACCACTTGACACTAAAATACAGTAAAATCATAGCACCCAATATTTTACAACTTCATGTCAGCACAGAATGAAAAGCCTTGTGAACGCTCATCAAGGAAGCTACTCTACTCATTCACATTGGATTAACAAGCATACACCGTACTGTTCACACGGCCGATTTCTGCAGCCAATACAATCCTCATTAGCTATAAATAAAGCCGTCTTCATCACATTCATAATTGAATATTTAAATCAATATCAGATGCAGAAATGTCCTTGGTGACAGCACAGCAACTGTGTTTAAAGAGCATAATACCTGCCAGTGCAGGAGCTGCATAATCTTTTTAACTGAGAATAGCATTATTTGATTAGAACACATCAAAGGATTAATGGAAATTTTAAAATCGTATGATGGCAAAGCTACAAATTACACTGGCCTGAATTATAATGCAGCTCAGGGAGTCTCTGGCCTAGAAAAATGCTGCCTGCATAAGGTGACAGAAAGCCTCATCCCCCTCCTGCCACTTCATTTTCTTAGTCCTTCAGCCATGCATTCGTTCACTCACGTTCATTCATACCTTCATTCACTCATTCTGCATCTATCATGTACCCAACACTGGGGATATGAAAATAAACAACACACGGACCCTGCCTTCAATTTGTTCACTCTCTACCGGAGAAGAAAAACATTCAATTCACTCTTTGCACAACATAAAAAGAGCTACAACAGAGGTCACGAGAAGCAAGAGGAGGGGTCAGGAATTCTGCCCAGAGAGCTCCCAGCAAGAGGCAGCATAGCCTCATATCACCATGTGCTAAACAGAGATACGACAGCACTTGAGGCAGAATAAGGGCTATCTAGTAATAAGGGCTAGAGAGACAGAATAAGTTTCACAGAAGAGGTAATATTTGAGACCTGCTTTGAAGAATACGTAAGCACATGTCCATCAGGAAAGAAGAAAGGGCATTTCAGGTGGAAGGAAGTTTCTTTTTCTCCATGAATTTTCACCCACTACTGGTGGGTGAGGCAGCATCTGGTCAAAATACCTGGAGAACAAGTCATGAACACCTTAACCCAAAACTCTGCACTTCTCAATACATCTGTTTCCAGAATAACCCATCTCCCTTGGAGGGGATCCACATGACCCTCCTTCTCTAGTCTAAACACACCCAACTTCCTCTTGGAATTCCCACCAATGCCTTAAAGGTCACATCTGCAAGTCCTGTCGATTCTAACTCCAAACCAAATCTCTAGTCTGTCCGTGTCTCCTCACCCATCTCACCTCTGCAGAGTCACACCTGGACGCTCCACCATGACCCCACTTAATCTCTCCAAAAGTAGCATGTCATCTTCGTAATACACAAATCTTTCTGAGTTGCTCCCCTCCTGAAAACTGTTCACACTGCACTTGGAATAAATCCACACTCCTTGCCAGCCCCCAGGACTCTGTGATGAAGCCCCACCCAACTCTTCCACCTCGGTTCTCACTGTCTTCTCACTCAGGGCTCCAACCAGAGCTGCCATCTTTGAAGCCTCCAAACAAGCTCTCTCCTACCCCAAAGTCTCTGTATATCAGGCATCCTCTACCTGAAACCTCCTTCACCTCATTCTTTACTTGACCAGAAACTCCTTATCCTTCAGAGCGCAGCTTGAGGGATAGTGCTGACCAGTGGAGCACCCAAAAGGGAGGTGGGCAGGTCTGCCTTGTGTACTGGCCCTGATGCCTCAGGCTACGTGAGAAGGAAGTCATCCCGTGTTTCTGGGCCTGTGTGTCCACTAGAAAATTAGGAGATGGGACCAAATGCATGCTCATGTTTCTCCCATCCCCATCCTCCTTTTTCTACTGTTCAACATAATCTTGTTGCCCTCTTACTCCCTTCCTTCTCCCCATGACCAGCCTAAAACCATTTTTTCTTCCCTCACTCTACTCCATTTCCCTCTCATCTCCACTTTGAGTTTCATAGAAGTAAAGAGCTAAAATGGAAAGAGCAGAAACAATGAGTGATAGCACAACAGACATGGAAAAAGTGCTTCACAAAATCCAATACCATTTTATGATAAAAACACTCAACAACCAGGAAGGGAAACGGAACTTCCTCAACCTGATCAAAGGCACCTTCGAAAAACTTACAGTTAACATTATACTTGATGGTGAAAGACGGAATACTTTCCCCCTAAGACCAAGGACAAGACAGGGATGCCTACTCTCATCCCTTCAATTTAACCTTGAACTACAGGTTCTAGACAGAGCAAATAGGAAGGAAGCAAGCAAGCATCTAGATTGAAAAGGAAGAAATACTAAAGAATAATTTTTAAAAATATGTGCAACACTTATACCCTTAAAATTACAAAACATTGTTGAAAATATTAAGGAAGACCTCAATAAATAGACAGCCATGGCATGTTCATGTATCAGAGAATTAATATTGTTAAGATGGCATTATTCTCTAAATTGATCGACAGATTTAACACAATTCCTACCAAAATCCCAGCTGGATTTTTTTAGCAGAATTTGACAAACAAATCCTAAAATTAATATGGAAATTTAAGGGAGCCGGATAGCCAAAACAATCTCAAAAAATAAGAACCAAACTGAAGGACTCACACTTTCCAATTTAAAAACTTACTACAAAGCCACAGTAGTCAAAGCAGTGCAGTACTGCCATAAGAATAGACACTTAGATAGATCAATGTAATAAAATTGAGAGTCAAGAAATAAATCCCACATTATAGTCAATTAATTTCAGCAAGGGTGCCAAGAAAATTCAACCCTTTTCAACAAATGATGCTGGAACAATTGAATATCCACATACAAAAGAATAAAATTGGACACCTTCCTCACACTATGCACAAAAATTAACTCAAAGTGGATTAGACCTAAATTAAGCAAGAGCTAAAATTACAAAACACTTAGAAGAAAACATAAGAATAAATCTTAATGAATTTGAATTTGTTGCACAAGTGATGAAAGAAAAAACAGATAAATTATACTTCCTCAAAATGTCAAAACTTCTGTGCTGCAAACTAAACCATCAGAAAAGCGAAAAGACAACCCACATAAAGGGAGAAAATATTTGCAAATCATATATCTGACAAGGGACTCGTATTTAGACAACTTACAAACCAATAATAAAATGACAAATGACTTTATTTAAAAATTGACAATGTATCTGCATAGACATTTATTTCTCCCAAGAATATATATAAATGCTCAATAAGCACATGAAAAGATGCTCAACATCATTAGTCAATAAGGAAATGTAAAATCAAAACCATGATGAGATACCACTTCACATCATTAGGATGACTATAATCAAAAAAAGAGACAAGTGTTAATGAGGATGTGGAGAAAATAGAACCCTCATATACAGCTGGTAGGAATGTAAGATGATGCAGCCCCTTTGAAAACCAGTTTGGCAGTTCTGCAAAATGCTAAACATAAGAGTTATCATATCACACAATAATAACTCCACTCCTAGATATCTACTCAAGAGAAATTAAAACATATATACATATAAAGACTTGTGTGTGACTTTTCTTAACAGTATTACTCATGTTAGCCAAAAACGGGAAACAACCCAGATATCCATCAACTGATGGATGGACAAATAAAATGTGGTATATCCATACAATGCACCAAGAAATGAAGTACTGATACATGCTACAACATGGATGAGCCTTGAAAACATTATGCTAAATGAAAGAAGCCACTCACAAAGGCTATACATTGTATGACTCCATTTAAATGAAATGTCCAGAATAGGTAAATCCATAGAGACAGAAAGTAGGTTAGTGGTTTCCAGGGGCTGGAAGGTAGAGAGGGAATGGTGATTGTCTGGTAAAGGTACGGGAGTTTCTTTTAGGGGAGATGGAAATGTTCTAAAATTAGAATGTGACGATTGTTGCACAATCCTATGAATACACCAAAAAAAGCTGAACTGTATACTTTAAATGGATGTATTTTAAAATACATTAAATTTTATATCAATAAAACTGTTTTTTTAAAAAAGGAAGGAAGAAAAAAGATGCCCTGAGACCAAGCTTCTCCTTAGTCATCACTGAGACCACCATTCGCGGTGTCATCACCTCCTCCCACCCCAAGCCCCAGAGCCCTCATTCTTCCAACAGAGACCCAAGCTTGGCTCCTATGGTGAAATGCTCAGGATAACCTCACTCAGTCTGGGCTTTTCCTTTGAAATGTATGTATATATATATACAAACATATATGTATGTGTATAGTTTATATCACACAATTTATGTTATATAAAGAAATTTAAAATTATAAACTTATAAATTATAAATTTCGAATTTCTAAAGTTCAAATTTCCAAAGGCGTACCCTGATCATCTATTCCAGGGGTCAGAAGACCCAGAGGCACCATCTAACCCTCAGCTTGTGTTTTGTTTTCTGTACTGCCCTTTAGTTAAGGATAGTTTTTACATTTTCAAATGGTTGTTTAAGAAAAAAAAAGAATACGTGACAAAAACCAAGCATGGATTGCAAAGTCTAAAATATTTATTTACCATCTGGGCCTCTGTAGAACAGATTTGCTGACTCCAGGATGTATACATTTTTTTCTACTATTCACAGAGTTAAAAAGGAGAGGGTTGTTTATGGTTTCCTTTGCTGTGCAAAAGCTTTTAAGTTTAATTAGGTCCCATTCACTTATTTTTGTTTTTATTTTAATTACCCTAGGAGGTGGGTCATAAAAGATCTTGCTGTGATTTATGTCAAAGAATGTTTTCCCTATGTTTTCCTCTAAGAGTTTATAGTGTCTGGTCTTACTTTAAGTCTTTAATCCATTTTGAGTTTATTTTTGTGTATGGTGTTAGGGAGTGTTCTAATTTCATTCTTTTACATGTAGCTGTCCAGTTTTCCCAGCACCATTTATTGAAGAGGATGTCTTATCTCCATTGTATACTCTTGCCTCTTTTGTCATAGATTAGGTGACCATAGGTGTGTGGGTTTATCTCTGGGCTTTCTATCCTGTACCATTGATCTATATTTCTGTTTGTTTTTTGTTTTCTTTTTTTTTTTTTTGCGTTACGCGGGCCTCTCACTGTTGTGGCCTCTCCCATTGCGGAGCACAGGCTCCGGACACGCAGGCTCAGCGGCCATGGCTCACGGGCCCAGACGCTCCGCGGCACGTGGGATCCTCCCAGACCGGGGCACAAACCCGTGTCCCCTGCATCAGCAGGCGGACTCCCAACCACTGCGCCACCAGGGAAGCCCTATATTTCTCTTTTTGTACCAGTACCATACTGTCTTGATTACTGTAGCTTTGTAGTATAGTCTAAAGTCGGGGAGCCTCATTCCTCCAGCTCCATTTTAATGGAATATTACTCAGCCATAAAAAGAAATGAAATTGGGTCATTAGAAGAGATGTGGATGGACCTAGAGTCTATCATATAGAGTGAAGTAAGTCAGAAAGAGAAAAACAAATATCATATATTAACGCATATACGTGGAATCCAGAAAAATGGTACAGATGAACCTATTTGCAGGGCAGGAATAGAAAGGCAGATGTAGAGAATGGATGTGTGGACATGCGGGGGAAGGGGAGGGTGGGATGAATTGGGAGATTAGATTTGACATAAATACTCTACCATGTGTAAAATAGATAGCTAGTGGGAACCTTCTGTATAGCACAGGGAGCTCAGCTCGGTGCTCTGTGAAGACCTAGTTGGGTGGGATGGAGGGGGAGGGAGGTCCAAGAGGGAGGGGATATACATATACATATAGATGATTCACTTCACTGTACAGCAGAAACTAACACAACACTGTACAGCAATTATACTCCAATAAAAAATAATTAAATAAAAATAAAATTAAAAATTTTTAAAAAGGAGAGAGATGGGGGTGTGTAGGACAAAGGACAAGAGGAAAACTTGTATCTTTTCTTTTACACCATTGTTTGCAATAAGAAGAGTAGAATACAGACGACAGCTTGTACAGATTTCATTAGAGTCAATTGTTAAATTTTGAAGGGTTCTGAGAGCCAGTTGACGTCATGCCAAAATAAGCTATGACAGAAATATTTACAACACAGGAGTCAACAAATGCAACAAATCAGAGCTTTTTGCTTCTCCAGGGAGCCAGCACACCTCTAAATGAAAACCTTCTGAAAATGTTCTCACCTCTCTACTTTTCAGAAATCAGAGGGTAGGGAAGAAGCTTTGAATCTGCTTTTGGGTCTACAGGGAATGCGTTCATGCAACACCATGGAACAAAGCTAGAAATGGATAGGGAAGTACTAAGGGCAATGTATGAGGTCCTCCAAAGAAAAGATACCTCAGAATCTCACAGTGACTGTCTCTCATCTGCCCTCTCCCTGTCCCTACTGTGCTGCGACCCCCATTCTCTGCATGAGTGACCAGGACAGTCTCCACTCCCAGGTCTCTGGAGACTGTTGTGAGGGGAAGGGCCAGCTAACTGCCCGGACTGTAGGTAAAACCAGCTCCTGGCATTAACCAAGGCAATGGATTGCCAAGAGAGTAGAGTTTAAATGTTCTCACCACAGAAAAGAAATGGCAAATATGTGACACGATGAAGGTGTTAGCTAAACCTATGGTGATAATCATTTTTCAATATATGTGTATTAATGGACTGTCAATAGAGTAGAGCTTAAATGTTCTCACCACCAAAAAAAAAAAAAAGAAAAAAAGGCAATTATGTGATGTGATGGAGGTGTTAACTAATGCTATGGTGGTAATCATTTGTCAATATATAAGTGTATCAAATCAACA
The DNA here is from genome assembly GCF_002837175.3 of Physeter macrocephalus. Taxonomy (NCBI): domain Eukaryota; kingdom Metazoa; phylum Chordata; class Mammalia; order Artiodactyla; family Physeteridae; genus Physeter; species Physeter macrocephalus. Next base: position 17,120,019 of record NC_041224.1, read on the forward strand.
TATTGTACACCTTAAATGTACACAATGTTACATGTCAATTATCTCAATAAAGCTGGGGAAAAAGGCAACAAAGAAGATTTCCTGATCACCACTAGAGGCAGCATGGGTCACACTCTGTGTAAAGGTGTTTGAGAGACCTGAATGCTGGGGTTTAACCACAGAATGAGGACAAAAGGAAGGAGAGGCGATGAAGACTGTAGGAAGGAGAGAAGGAGGACGAAGTAGGAAGGAAAGGATCATTGTTTGTTACTTCTACAAAGGGGGTGCCAGATGCCAGCATCCAATATTAGGGGTCTGGCGAGCAAAGGACACAGGTGTGTTTGAGAAAAGTGGGATCAGGACCCTCAGCAAGTTTCCAGCAAGCTAAGCACTCTTCTCCTGTGCAGAACAGGGCCACAGCAGAGGCCTCAGGGTGGGAGACTAGGAGAGCCTCTTATTCCTTCCAAAACCATGAGTGACACTGATGGGTGGGATACAGCAACACTGAGATTTGCCTTGTGTGCCGCTTAATTCTCAAGGATGTCTACATACTCAATGTTGATTATATAGTTTTATTTACGCTTTATTAATTTAACATGAGTTTATAAATTGATTTTTTAAATTGGTAAAAACGGGATCCAACATTATCTATTTAACAGAATAACGATATATATTTATTATATGTATATATAATATATAGTATATATAATTATAATATATAGCATAATTATATACTATAATACATATATTATAGCATATGTATTATATTACACTATGTATTTTACATATAATATATATATACTACATATTATATGTATATATAATATATATAATCTCTTGGTCTGTTGAATATATATATAATTATAATATATAGCATAATTATATACTATAATACATATATTATAGCATATGTATATTACACTATGTATTTTACATATAATATATATATACTACATATTATATGTATATATAATATATATAATCTCTTGGTCTGTTGAATATACCAATAAAAAGTCAAGGAAGAGATTACTTACAAATTGCCAGCCTAGATCTTTTGGCTGTAACACGATGGAAATTAGAATTTTATTAACTAGAAATTAATACTCATTTTCTCATATGAAGAAACAAACTATAGTATCATTTTTTAATGCTCAGCAATGAATTAAACAGGCTTTTCCCAAGGCAGCTGGGAACCTAAATTCCACATGTAACATTGTTTCTAGGAGAAAAAAATTCCCAAACAACCTACTTACTAAAAACATTTAAAACAAAGTGTGTTTGTAAACCAGGCACAAAAAAATTGTGTACACAGTTGTTTGGAAAGCCAAAAGTCACCCCCTCTTTCCTTTCAGTGTTATGACAGTTTGGGTTTCTATCCTAGAGTCCCCAACACACACACACAGTCTCTTGAAAAGCTGCTCTGGCTGCATGTCTCACAGATATAAGAAAATGGATTTCTCATGGCTCTACTTCAAGGTTCTTGGCCCCATTTTTGCTGCTTTGGTAACTTTTACTGGCTCCAGAAAAGCTACTCTAAAGTAATGCAAATTGGACAAGGTCACAGAGCATGCTAAGAACAGATCTGGTAACCCGCAAGTACTAAACCCAAGGCGCTCCTTCTATTTCTAGAGCAAAACATGGGCACGACATAACATTATTTTTCTGTTAAGGCAAAACCATTATGAACACTCAGGATTGCAAATACTGTCTGTTGAGTAAACTCGTAAAGTGTGACTGCCCTGAGCTAGTAGGAATTATGAGCTATAGGGTTTAGTATGGTAATTTTATAGAAATATAATAGTGTACCCAACTTTAACACACAGGCACAATATCTGCTCACAATGTCCTGGCAGAACCGTAAAAAACATCCTATCAGCTCAGCCAACAGTGCGTTTAAACAGGCACAGCCTATTCTTAAGATGTGTTTTTATAATTAAGGAGTGGTATTTAGGCAATTCTAAGCCCTGGGGATAGCTTTACTGGGGTCCATTTTAATTAACTATTTTTTTTTCATATAGTACCTCATTGGTTAATTGATATGGCCTCATAACTCCTCCTCAGCTAAAATTTGTTGGGGCAGGAGGCAACCAATGAGAATAGTCATGTTAAGACAAGCAAGAAGCAAACCCAGCACTAAGAGACAAGAAAAGTAGTTAAAACCCAACCTCGGTGGCCAACTAGTGACCTATACAGTCTCTCTCTGTCCCTTCTCACGTTCCTGCTCTCGGTCCTGACTTCATCAGATGACTCCATGAAGAAATGATGTTCCAGAAACAGCTCTGTTGTCCAGTTTGGCCCTGACCTCCACTTTTGGCCCCCAGGATACTACTCTCCCTATCCCCCCACTGCCACTGCCAATTAAGAGCCACAATGTCATCCCTCAGGGGAAGAAGATGCCCGCCCCGCTCCAGAAGGGACTGCATGGAGATCGGGATAGACTGTGATGCTCTCACCCTGAAGATGGAGCTTACAGCAGCCGCCTTCCAGAAGCCCCAGGCCAGAAGGTATGTCACGGAAAGAATTATGCCATATCTTAGAGAGTTAACAGCATTTATTTCCTAATTATTTCCAGCAGCACATATAAACAACCACTGGGGCTCCTTCAAGGTCATTTCTAAAAATAACAGCTAAAGATCCTGGGAGAGCAGGGCTTCTGACCACAGTCGGGGTTAAAGGAGGGACAAAAAGTCCAGGAGAACAGAGACGACAACATAACAATCACGTCTGATACTAATTAAGCATGTACCACGTGCCAGGCACTGTGATTAGAACTCAACATGCATTTTTATTTAATCTTAACAAGACCCTACGCTACAGGCACTATTTTCTCCCCAATTTATTTACTTGACAAATATTTACTGAACACCTACTATGTGCCACACATTGTTCTAGGCCCTAGGAATACAGAAATGAACAAAGCAGATAAAATCTTTACTTTCATGGAGCTTGCCTTCTAGCGGGGGAAACACAAGACAGAAGCAGGTAAAATTTATGGTCATAACAGTCACAAGAGCTAAAAGGAAATTAGTGTAGAAAAGGGGGATAAAACCTTATAGGGGTGTCATCTCAAATAAGGTAGCCAAGAGAGGCCTCAGTGAGAAGGGGAATTTGAGAAAAGAGGGAGGGAAGGACTGAGTCAAGCAGGTGACTGGGAAAGAACATTCCAGAAAAAGGGCACAGCAAGTTCAAAGTTGCTTAGAAGAGAGCATATGTGGTGTGTTGTAGGAACAGGAAGGTGGTCAGTGTGATAGAAGTACAGTTATGGGGGGGCGGGGAGTACAAGAAGCCAGAGAGTTAGAAGGGGCCAGACAGTGTAGAGCCTTACTCATTTAATGTACTGGAAGGACTTTTTCTTTTCCTCAGACAAGAGATGGGAAGACATGGGAAAACGTAAGCAGAGGAGTAGTATGACGTGACTCATGTGCTCATAGTACAGCTCTGGCTGTGTGTGGAACCTAGACTTTGAGGCAGGGCCAAGATGAAAGCCAAGAGAGAATCTAGGAGGCCACTGCAGTAACCCAGCTGGGAAATGGTGGAGGCCCAGTCCAGGCTGGTGGCCAGGGAGACAGTGAGAACTGGTCAGATTTGGAATGTATCACGAAGGCACAGCTACAGGATTTGTAAATGAATTTGATGCTGGCTGTAAAGAAGAGGCGTGAAGGATGACTCCAAGGCTTTTGGCCCAAGCAACCAGAAAAATGGAGCTGCCCCTTGCCGAAAGGAGTAAATGGGAGAAGCAGGTCTGGGAAAGGGGCACACCAGGGGCTCATCCATCGCAAAGGGAGCAGTATTTTAGATTTAGAATCTCTAGAAGGATATGGCTCTCGTATTAAGAATTCCAATTCTACCTAAGTGACGCCTCCTTCACTCAGTCATTATTATACTCACTCACTCATTCATTCATTCATTGGTTCAACAAATGTTTACTGAGGGTCCACTGTGTACCCAACAGTGTGCTAAGTCTCAGACATGCAGTCAGCAAGAAATATTCCACTCTTTTTCTTATAAAACTTATAGTCTAAAGGGGAAACAATAAACAAATAATTATGCAAATACATCTATACCCATATGTAAGTAATTACCTATAAACAAAACAAAAGTCTAGTAATAAATAAAAAGTAAGTCGCCCAGGGGCTTCCCTGGTGGCGCAGTGGTTAAGAATCCGCCTGCCAATGCATGGGACACGGGTTCGAGCCCTGGTCGGGGAAGACCCCACATGCCACAGAGCAACTAGGCCCATGGGCCACAAGTACTGAGCCTGCGCTCTAGAGCCCGTGAGCCACAACTGCTGAGCCCGCGAGCCACAACTACTGAAGCCTGCACGCCTAGAGCCGGTGCTCCACAAGAGAAGCCACCGCAACGAGAAGCCTGCCCGCCGCAACTAGAGAAAGCCTGTGCACAGCAATGAAGACCCAGTGCAGCCAAAAGTAATTAATTAATTAAAAAAAAAAAAAGTAACTTGCCCATGTAGCTGGGGAGAGACAGGGTTGGAAGATAAACACAAGTTGTCTCCCGCCAGAGCCCACATGCAATAATCCAGCTGGGAAATAATGGAAGTTCAGTCCAGGCTGGTGGCAAGGGATCGACCTCCAGCCAGAAGCGTTCAGTGGAGACAGAACACAAGCATCTAAGGAGAATCACACTCAATTCATGAAGTCCTTACCCTAGAGTATCACTGTCACAGAACCCTTTCTGGAGCGGAGTTCCCTCGTCTTTAAAATGATCTATACAGAGACCAGATGATCTCTAAAGCCCCTTCCAGCTCCGAAACTATGATTCTGGGATGCACGTTTGTGTCAAAATGTAGGAAACGAGATATGGCGAGCACCCGATGGAAACTTATTACACAGTTCTACCGAGGCGCAGACCCGTGTGCGGGGCGGGGAGGTGCGGAACCCTGAGCAATTCCCTTGCTGCTCCGTCCTGTGAAAGTCAGCAGGAACAGTGAGAGCTGGGCGCTGGCAGGTGGGGCTCCTCTCAGAGATGCAGCCAGGAGGAGAGTGGGACCTGGAGAGAATAAGAGGAAAGAGGAAATCCAAGGATAGCAGCAGATCTATTAATTTGCCCCTGTGTTTAGGTGCCTTGAGGGCGTGCTTTCCTTTCAAGCCTAGAATGGACGATATGTGGGACGCTTTTGTCTTTTGAATGGGATCCTGGGAAATTCAGAACCTTCACCGTTTTAGCTCCTCATTTTCTCATCTGCAAAAATGGGGCTAGATAATTTCCAAGCTCAGTCATCTATGACCCCACTCTCCTAACTCTCAGCATTTCTGTACCCTGACTACATTTCTAAAATAAAGGTTCTGCCCTCTAGAACGTACTCCTTGTTCACCTGCAAGATTCCTTCAGACAGTCATTCGATCTAACAGCGTGATTATGGTAATAATCCAAATTAAACAACCACAACAGAAGAAACTCTGCAGTGTTCGGTTAAAGAATCCCAAACTTAGCTACTTTTTTAGTATTTACTTACATTTACTTCTAAACATAATTTTAATCACCATCCATTGTCCACGATCACAATACTCTTTCTAGAACTCTGATAACGTCCTAAAACATCTACAAAATACCTAATAATGGAAAATACGGATTTTTTTCTATTCGTTAACTACACATTGCTCGTCAGGGTTGGTATACTAAATTAATGACATCAACTACAGAATACAATGCCCCAAATCAAATAGTACTCTAGGGGCTTCCCTGGTGGCGCAGTGGTTGAGAGTCCGCCTGCCGATGCAGGGGACACGGGTTCGTGCCCCGGTCCGGGAAGATCCCACATGCCGCAGAGCGGCTGGGCCCGTGAGCCATGGCCGCTGGGCCTGCGCGTCCGGAGCCTGTGCTCCGCAACGGGAGGGGCCACAACAGTGAGAGGCCCGCGTACCGCAAAAAAAACAAACAAACAAAAAAAATAGGACTCTACATTGACATATTCTGATTTTAAATGCCTAATTAAATCATTCATGTAAAATAATCTTATTTTGTAAGTAGAAAAAATAAGGTTTACCAAAATTTTAGAATGGCTCCAAATCACATTTCACTGAGAAGGTTCTAAATACGGGACTACTGCCTGTAAACTCATGACTCAAATCACTGAATTATTATTACCATTAATAAATGCTGACTTTTTAAAAGTAAGTAGTAGTTCTGTTGTACATGTAAAAGAATATATGACGCTGGTAAATACAATAAAATTAAATTAATGGGAAAAAAAGTCTTTATCACTCATCTTGGAACCTGAGTGCACCGTGGGTTACCTTACAGTCTGTTACCACCTTCTATCTGAGTGCAACGGTAACCTCGGTTCAAATCATTAAACCAAGGACAGCCTTGCACATATATGCTTAATCTTCATTGGTAAAATCTATGTATAAATATTTTAATCAAGTTTAAATTAAATATGGTTAAAGCACAGGGCTAGAAATGAAGTAACAAAATATTATGAGATGTCTGAAGGAATGATCTGGGTAATTCTGAAATATTTTTTCACCAACCTGTCCCACTATCCTAGACACAGCCAAATCACCATATTATCAACATATTCACATGAGCACGGCATTATGAACTCCATGGTAAATTAACAGAGACCCTGCTATAAAAAAGTTATAATCTAAATATCCAAAGAAATGTGTGTATTTCATAGAAAGAGAAACTGAGTTGGGCGATGCTAATCTCCATTGTGTGAAAATGGGAAACAAAACCTGTTTGTTAAAGAATATATACTTTCAAATGTTTATGAACCCTAGCTTCTTTTCTTTCTTGCCCTCTCCAGCTCTATTTCTTCTCCTTCCAAGTCACTTTTTCTTCTTTACATGTTCCCCCAATAATACTTTTCACTATGAATAATTCATCCATTCATCCATCCATTTAATGGACCTTATTGATGACCTATTATGTGCCTGGCAAGGGTTGTCCTCTGGCCATCAAAGATGAATAACAATGGCCCTGACTTCAGGGAAGTCGAAATCTAGAAGATGTTGGACCCCATGGTTAAGGAGCTGGAAGTGAGTCATTATGAAAATCAGATATCACCTGCCCTTACCTGTAGAACTTGTATTTTTTCCATGTTCTTTCGAGACCACATCTCTTACAGACTGTAAGCTCCCTGAGTACTGGGACCATACATCAATCACTTCTATTACCGCAGCATCTAACACAATGCCTGGCACATAGTGGGTCTCATGAATTATTTTGCATTAATAAACGAAGGAATCTGAGTAAATAAAATTGGGTAAACACTATGCATCATGAATGACTTCCAAAAACTGGAATTTAATTAACTATCTCCCTCTCCCCACAAAGTGAACCCTTGGTACCAGAAGCTGAGTGGGATTCTGGTTTCTTAAGCACAGACGGTCCTAGCCTGGAGAATGATGCCTTCGTTGCCTTCCCAGAATAATCGCATCCCATTAAACATAAAATTCCCTGAGAACCTTCCCCAGTTGAGAAGAGGGTGGGCAATGTGCCCGCACCGCCCTCCTCTGCCCTCCTCAGGGCTCTGCTCCAGGGAGGAGCGCCGCTTCCACGAACTTTTTTCCCCATTCGAAGTTTAGTCAGTTAAAGAATAAAAGCTCCTTCGGGAGGCCGGTTAGAGAAGACAAGAGCTGAACGTACCCCGAAAACAAATGAACAGAACGCCAAGGGTGTCTTTTGAGTACACCGGTCTCCCCGGCCCTCGCGGCTGCTGGGAACAGCCTGACGACTGCGGCGACGCGCGGCAGCGCGCGGAGGGCGGGCGGGGTGGGGGGGCAGCTGCGAGGCCCGAGCGCTCTCGCCCTCGGAGAAGCCGCCTCATTACAATTAGCCACCGAGGCTCCAAAAGCGCCCAACAGCTGCTGTAGGGACCCGCAGCGTCACACCCGCCTTCTCCCTGGACCGCTGTCTCCCCCGTCGAGGCTGGAGCATCTCAGAAGACCCCAACTTCCCACTCCGAGCCCCTGGATCCGGACTCCCCGGCGTCCCGACCCTTCAGCGTCGCTGCCTGGGGCCGGGTTCTGCCTCCTCCTGCCCTCGTCTTCCAGCATCCGGCAGCGATGCCCCCGCGCAGCCCCGAGTGAGAAGCCACGCCATCTCCTAGGCGCACCCGTTTCCAACCTCTGCGAAGCCCCTGGCTCGCCACTCCAGGGGGGCACGCCAAGGTCACCAGCGCAAGTGTGACAAGCAACCTCCACCTTCACTCTCTCCAAATCCCTCCGTTTCCGAGATCTCCAGGGCCAGGTTCCTTTTGCGTCCCTCCCCGCAGCTGGGGGTCTCCTCCTCTGGCACCCCCTCGCCCCATAGGGATCCCACCCTGCCTTGGCCCTCCGGGTCCTCGCCCCTCCGGTGACGCTCACCTTATCTCCCGGGCGAGGCTCCCCTGTAAGTCCGCTATCCTCAGCGAGCTAGGGTAGGAGATAAACCTCCCACTCGCTCCAGGGAGCGGCGGGGAAAGCGACGCAAACTTCTGCTGCACTTACTTCGGGCCGAGGCTGCCGTCCCCTCGCCTCTCCTCGCTCTCCCACAGGCAGCTGCTCCACGGCGGTGACCTGGAGCTGGCGCGCTCGCATTCCCCGTACCAGCGCCGCCGCGAAATGCGCAGGGCTGGGGGGTCTCTCCCGGGCGAGCGCGCCCGGAGCCGGAGTCCCGGGGCCGAGGTCCGGCCGCCGCGCCGGGCGGCGAGCTGAGCGGCGGCCGCCCCCAGCCGCTCGGGGAGGCTGCGCACGGCGCCGCGCGCACGACTCCTCGGCTGGGTCGTTTCTGTCCGAGTTGCAGTTTCAGTGCCTGCCAGGACTGCAGCACCCTCTCCGTCCTCCCCCGGAAACGACTTTCAATTCACCTGGCGGCTCGCGAGGCTCCCCCGCGGGCTGGCAGCGCGACAGCGGGTGCAGAGGAGAGGGCGGAGCGCAGGAGCGGCGGCCGCCCCAGTGCGCCTCCAGCCTCCAGGGCGAGAAGCGCGCGGCCCTCTCCAGCCGCTCTCCTTGGGACTGCAGTCCTGACGTCACCCCCACCCCCACCCCCCGCCCGGCGGAGGAGCGGCGCAGAGGGTGGGGTGCGCGGAGCGAGGACGCGGGAGTGTGAGGGCGTGTGTGTGCCCGCGCACGTGTGCCTCGCCAGCCCGGGGCCGGTCGGAACCGCAGCTGGATTCCTGTGACGAGCCAGAAACCGAGCTCCCTTCAAACAGGAGCCGAAGGGCGGCCGTGAGCAGCCGGGGGCGCTCGCTTCCAGGTTGGGGCGGCGATACTACGGACGCCGAGTTCGGATGCGACCGAAGGAACTGGATTAACGCGAAAGGGGCGTCGGGAGAGAGGGAGTTGGGCACTGTCTTTCCCCAAAGTTGGAGGATGCACGAGACGCATTTAAAAAGCTGCGCTAGAGGTTTGGGAGGAGGAGGGGAGTAGACCGTGAGGGAAGGTTGATTTTCACGCCCCAGTAGGAAGGAGGTGGGATGGGGACCTCTCAGAGTCCTCCGGGCCCCCACTGCCGCCGCAGGGTCCTAGAAGGGAGCCCGCTTTGGTACGCCAAGGGCGCCTCTCTCCTCCTCGGAGCACACCTCCAGCCCGCTGCCGCTGTGCACTGAGAAGTTGCTGCCCAGGGATCAAAGGGGCCGGGCCTCTCCACTTAATTCCCCGCCCCGCGTGACCCTGGGGGAGTTTCTGCCAGAAGCTGGGCCAAATCACCCGGAACCAGAGAAAGGGGTCAGGCCAAGGCCGGGCTCCGGATGCCCCATACCCTGCCCTTGGGTGTTGGGTCTGAAGCCACGGTGGCTAGAACACCGAGCCGAGTTCCTCGAGATCATCAGGGTGAGTCTTTGCCACCCTCCAGGAACTTACTCTCGAAGGGGGCCTGAGTAGCCACCTAACTTCGCTCGTTCTCTCACGGTATCCTGGGCCCAAAATGGAAGAGACTTTCTGCGGAGGCGCCAAATGAAGGGTCTTTAAGAGGTTCTAGAATAGCTAAAGATTGTCCCTGAAGCGTCTGTCCTCAGCAGCGACCCAGCCATCTCATGGAGCAGAGTGCGCGGCTCGTGCGCCCAGGGCGCTCTGTACTCTGCGGCGGTGCCCAGCCTGGGGCCGCCCGTAGCCTCGGGGCGGGAGGAAAATGAGCAGGAGCTCCTGCCCGGGCCGGATCCGCTATCAGCAGCGAGGCGTCAGACACGCATTGCAGTGACCAAGAGAGCAGCCAGCAATTTTGCTCCGGTCTAGTGGCAGTGGTTTTTAACAGCAAGCGTCTACCTTCCTGAATCCAGAACACTGTTTGATCGCCGAGATGCCTCGTTCATGAAAATACTTGTTTAAAATGGAAAAGGTGAGGGTAGGAAGCGGAAAGTAAACAGAATGGCTGAAAAAGTTCCCCGGTCCACAAACACACTTTTAACTTCAACTTCTCAAAGTTACTAAAAGTAGTATAAGACCTGGTTGAAGCAGCTGAAAGTTTCATTGCAATCTTGAATCTCAAAGGAAGTTGAACAAAATAGACGGAAGTGTGGAATCTTGGTCTACTGCCTTACGGTTAATAATCTTAGGAATTCCCACATTTGAAAATTAGAATTCTAGCTAATTAGGCAATGTTATGGATACCCTTAACTACGGGTTGGAGTTAACAAATAAATAGAATAATTAAAATAAGTAAAGATACAGCATGTTCCTAATTAGAACACAGAACAAGGGAATTTCAGAGAAGGACGTCGGGTACCAGCCTCCAAGTCCTCTTGCAACCGACCTATTTTTTAATATATAAATTTAAAAACACCCTGTCATCATGAAGTAATTACATAACCAAGTCCTAGTGATGCATGTTTCAGAAACAGCAATTCCTCAGTGGGAATCACTGTTTCTGAAAATGTTAATTCAGATTAATAGTGTGGGAATAAGCAAGTCATTGGCAAAAAAAAAAAAAAAAGGTTTAAAAACAAGATGGTGAACTGGCAGCTATGCTGGTACATATGAACCTTCTAAGTTGGGTCACAATTTTGTTTCCAGACTAATAGTGTGGGAATAAGCAAGCCTTGGCAAAAAAAAAAAAAAAAGGTTTAAAAACAAGATGGTGAACTGGCAGCTATGCTGGTACATATGAACCTTCTAAGTTGGGTCACAATTTTGTTTCTAAGTGTTCAATGTCAACAGCTAATTAGTGATGCTGTATTAGCAGGTGCAACAACCTGGCAGACACAGCCACAGTAAGTAATGGCTATTTGATGTGGCAGGCCTAAGTACTCCTTCCTCTGCAGGATTAACTTTTTTCACATTCTAATGTGATTGGTTGTTTGCATATCTGTCTTGCTTCTAAATTTATAGTCTTCAGGGCAGTAATTTTGTCTTCCTTTCCATGGGACCCAGTGCAGGGCCCGGTAAATGACAGGCACTTAATAAATGCATGTTGATTTAATTAATTGTTTTTTAAAGAGTATAAAATAACTACATTTTAAAAATGTTTAAACTGACTCATATATATATAATATACATATTTATATATGAAATGGAAAGGAGAGGAGCAGGAAGGGGAGGGGAGAAGAGGAAAACTAACTCTCAAAAGAATAACTGTCATAGCTGAGTGGACACTTAAATTATCCGTAGAAGTATCACCTGCTGCTCTTATTCTATGAGAATTCTTTCATGTTTGTCTATTGACATGTACATTTAAAAGTTTTGTGTTTGGAACTCAGAAGTGCCATCCAAAGTGCATTACAAATATTATCCTATTGTTCAGAACGCAGCATATCATTTAAGTTGGGTTTATGCATTTCTGATAAGGTAAGAAACATTGTTAGCTCAACTCACCCTGGACTTTGCCTTCATCAATGTGGTAGTTCACAAAGGTTCATGCACTGCCAATATGGCCCAATAGGCTGCAGATCAAAGCTTGTATGACGTGCCCCCAAATAGAGGCACTATAGTTGACAAGGCAATTCAACTATCAGGCACATTTCAGAGACCAGGTGGAAAATTAGCTACACACACACACACACACACACACACACACACACACACACACACACAGCAGTCCATAGCTACTGTAGAGCCAGAACATCAAGTTTACTGTAGAGCCAGAACATCAAGTTTACAAAGAAGGAATAGCTCTATTGGGAGTAGGGGTGGTGGTGTTCCAGGGGAGGGACACTATTTTAAAATAGCAGTGGCTTTTCATAACATACTCTGTAACCATTAATGTCTCTAAATCAAACCCTCTAGCAAATACATGTTGGCAAAGCTATGGAGACCCATGGCAAAGCTATGGATTCTGTCCTTCCAGAAGCTATCTCCTGAGCAAAACAAGCTCCTTAATACAGCTTCTCATTTTCTGCCCCCCCCAAAAAATGGCAAGAATAAGGATAAAAATTATTTCACATAAGACTTACCTAAAAACCAGTTAACACGTATATCTTATATATACTGTTATCTATATATCTCAGTTATAGATTATGGTCAAAATGATTTTAATAAATCTGTTCAATTATGTAATACATTTTCTAGAGAAACATTTAAAAAGAGCCTAAATAGCTCATGATAAAGAAAACATTATCAAAAATTTTAAACACTGTCTTTAGAACATAGCAAATTTGGTATTAAACACTGGAATTTTCCCGCAACTTCTCTCAAGACTTGGATTTGCTCTTAATATTTCATGCTTCATGATATATTAATAGCTTTGTATTTTTTTTTAAGATGTTGGGGGTAGGAGTTTATTTATTTATTTTTGCTGTGCTGGGTCTTCGTTTCTGCACAAGGGCTTTCCTCAATTGTGGCAAGCGGGGGCCACTCTTCATCGCGGTGCGCGGGCCTCTCACTATTGCAGCCTCTCTTTTTGCGGAGCACAGGCTCCAGACGCGCAGGCTCAGTAGTTGTGGCTCAAGGGACTAGTTGCTCCGTGGCATGTGAGATCCTCCCAGACCAGGGCTCGAACCCGTATCCCCTGCATTAGCAGGCAGATTCTCAACCACTGCGCCACCAGGGAAGCCCAATAGCTTTGTATTTGAACTTCTTGTGTAGTGCCCTCTAATCTTAGTCGAGTTAACCCCAAAGACAAAATCTAAGTGGCTGATTTCTTTTAAGAAGTTGAAGTCCTAAACTGATAACTTCAAATTTCAAAACTGTCACAACCAAGACAGGTAGTTGTCATGTAATTATATTAACTTATAGGTAATACTCCTAAAGTACTATTACAGATTAGCAATAAGTTTGTGATGAAAGTTGGATATTTGGCTGGTATTATTATATTAAAAAATAATGACATTTTCCTTATACATGTGTTCATATAGTGTAATTAAACTTCACCATAAATTTCTAAATAGCACACAGAGCATTCCCTGGAGATGCTTTTTCATGAATTATGGAGTACTCATCCTAAATGGACTGTATTGGCACCAAAGAACACTTTGGTCACATTATAAAGCCTAAAGAGAAATAGTAAGGAGACAATTTGTTGTTGTTTTTGGTTCACAGTTGAAGGAGGGCTTCCACAAGGGGTAAGTTTTTTATAGCGTAGATTTTTATAAGCGGCACTCCTGTATGTGGATTTGCTTATATGTGAAAACAGTGCTGCTAGTTACAAAGGCTTCATTTTTCCCATCACAGGTATCAAGGCAAGAAAAATCCTAGCAAAGAGAATGGATGTAGAAGGTCAAGTGCCTATCAGACTTCATTCCTGCCTTCAAAGAGCCTGCAATCTGGTACCTTTCTATTTTTCTGCTTTCTTTGTGAAGCCCCTAGGGGTGGTGCTTTGGGATCTAGGAATCCATACAGCTAGACCTGGGCCAGTAGGGTACAGCTGAATTTACAGAAACCAATTGAAATTTATTAACAGGTTTCAAGAAGTATCTCTAAGTGGATTTAGTTTCAGTATTTGATTCTCCCTGAACTGTTAAGAGCAATTTCAGCCTAAATCTAAAAGGACACGCACTTTTTATCCTTTGGTCCTTCAGGAACACGTATTTCATTAACCCCATTTTCTGCCTGGTCCCCTTCCATTTTTGAACAGAGTAGCTTTTTTTCATTTACGTTATCTAAGTCAGGCAGTTAGAACTGAGGCACCTCTGGGCTGAGCCCTTGTCTGCCCACATGTTTATCAAGCATTATATACACTTACTGCACTCTATAAATAATAATAACAGTAATCATCTATGCAAAATTAGAATGTGAGCATATTCATCCAGTCTAGTATGCTGATTTGCTTTAGTGCATCATAATTATCTCATGAAACCAATGGTATAATGGGCACTACATTATACAATCTTCCAAAAATATGTTACTATATATTCTGGCAGGGAGATGCACCTGCGGGTTTTTCTCCACCCACCTCTAAGATACAGAAACGGCAGGGGGATACTTAGGTTGTATTCATGTTGCAAAGTATTCAAAGTAATCTCCTTTTCAGCCTTTTCCATCCAAAGAGCCAGCCAGTACTAAGTATGGTTAAGATATACTTGTCCAGGGCTTCCCTGGTGGCGCAGTGGTTGCGCGTCCGCCTGCCGATGCAGGGGAACCGGGTTCGCGCCCCGGTCTGGGAGGATCCCACGTGCCGCGGAGCGGCTGGGCCCGTGAGCCATGGCCGCTGGGCCTGCGCGTCCGGAGCCTGTGCTCCGCAACAGGAGAGGCCACAGCAGTGTGAGGCCCGCGTACCACAAAAAAAAAAAAAAAAAAGATATACTTGTCCAGAAGGAGTAAGTTGAACAGGAAGATGGGAATGTATAATTTGTCCCACATAAAGGACATGAGAATTATAGATTGCCACGCACTTATTGCAGGAAACATAGGGCCAATGGCCAACATCGTAAGCTGGTTGAACTTTCATTGTTCGATTAAACAGCAATCAGAAAATTGGCCTTGACTTCATTGTAAAAACAGGGAACTTCCTCTCATTTTCAAACTCAGAGGAAAGAGCAAAGAAATTGCTGGAAACATTGTCAAAAATACTTCCTGGTTTGTAATATGCAGAGCTGCCGATCTCTTCCTGCAACAAACTTACCAGGTTGAGGCAATTAAGCTGGAACTGCAGCTTAAATCATTAAGCAGACAGGTTCATATGCCCAAAATACCTATGACATTTGAAAATATATAGTGTTGCAAGAGCTGTACTACATAAAATTGAAAACCACACACGATTTTACTACCTAAGAAGAGGGAGCTCCCTTGCTTTTTGCCCAGAGGTTTTCTTCTGATGCAATAATGTTATTTTAATGTGTCAGGATGGAGAAACCTTGGTCAGAGACTTCTGCAGTCACAAATTCCAGTGTCTCTGGCTGTATTTTTAGTCTTCTGAATTAATTGGATATAGCACCATATAGTAAGAAATCCCTTTGACACTGCTGCAGAAATATACATAAGGCGTAGTTCCCAGAAAGAGCCGCTGGCTGGCCATGGAGCAGAGAGACGGGCAAAGGCACCAAATCTGCACAATCCCGGCTCTTTCTCTCCAGCAGAGCAAAACCCATTGATTTTTACAGTACATGGAGTTGACTTGGGAGGATGTTATCATTTGAAACATTATCTAGTCCACCATAGTAATCATTAGGTTTGTATGTCTTCACTTGAAACTGCTTAAAAAAAAAAAAAGATGCTTGACCTAGTCTTCAGATTTGTGTGTAAAAGACCACGGCAAATGAGAAATGCAAGTCAAACTGTCTCCAGGACATTCCCATTAAAATGATAAAAGGAGAAATGTATAGTACCCGTTCTCTAGCAACTACTTCTGAAGTTCGAAATTAGACATCTTAGTTAAAACACCATCAGAAGATATGTCCTTCTCAGTGCTCTGCATCAAGGGGGAAATATTTATAGCGGGGGCGATGGGTGAGGTTAAGGTGAGAGAGGACATTTCAGGCTTGTGTGTAAGCTTATATCTCAGAGGTCTATTGGCAAGAGGGGTGTATCAGTCAAGGTTCAGGATAGGGAACAGAAATTACTCTGGGTATTTTAAGGAAGCCATGATTCAATGTCTAGAATTTGGTACCCAAAAAATCATTGGAAGATCCATTGGAAAAAGTTCTGATGGGAGACTTGAGACTCCAGAAATGACATGCAAAAAAATACAAACTGAATTCCCAAGCCAGCCGTGATCTCTGAGACTGCCACTGGAGCTATGAGTTCAAAAATAAGTACTTCTCGGACTTCCCTGGTGGCGCAGTGGTTAAGAATCTGCCTGCCAATGCAGGGGACATGGGTTCGAGCCCTGGTCTGGGAAGATCCCACATGCTGCGGAGCAACTAAGCCCGTGCACCACAACTATCGAGCCTGCGCTCTAGAGCCCCGAGCCACAACTACTGAAGCCCACCTGCCTAGAGCCCGTGCTTTGCAACAAAGAGAAGCCACCGCAATGAGAAGCCCGCGCACCGCAAGGAAGAGTAGCCCCCGCTCGCCGCAGCTAGACAAAGCCCGCACGCAGCAACGAAGATCCAGTGCAGCCAAAAATAAATAAATAAATTTTTTTTTAAAAAAAGGTACTTCTACTGCGCTGCTGTGCAGCTGTTTCCGTACATTCGGAAAGAGGCCTCTGAATGGAGGTGCCTGGGCTATTGGAATGCAGATATGTGGGTGAGGGTGGCTGGCCTTGGGGGCCCTGAGTCCTTGACTGCAACTCCCTCTAGAAAACTGCAATGACGTGGTTGTGCGCCAAGGCTGGTGTGATGAGGACAGATTGCCCCGTGGGGCCGACCAGGCAAAGCCTTTGTAATTAGCTGGCCCTGAACAATCCCATGTAGGGTTTTGGTCTGGAGCTAGACTCCAGGGGCATGTAAAGAATCCTCTGTAGGTGGAGGATTAAAGCCCTATAACGAGTTTGGGTCGGAGAGCAGGGGCGGGGGGGTTATATAAATACTATAGGTATATGTATGTGTTCCTTTGTTTGTGTGTGCACTTGTGTGTGTATATGTCATTAACTCCCTGCTCTTGTGGTGGCCTGGAGAAATAGATTACATATTTTTAGACTACATCCACATAAAGCTATAGAAAAAGATATTTTTAAAAAATCCAAGATACCCACGAAGAAAGGGTATTCTTTCAAAGTTTACTTGCTGATTTGTTCTCCAAGACGCCAGGAATGCCTTAAAGCAGCGGTCCCCAACCTTTTTGGCACCAGGGACCAGTTTCGTGGAAGACAGTTTTTCCACGGACCGGCGCAGAGGGGTATGGTTTCCAGATGATTCAAGCGCATTACATTTATTGTGCACTTTACTTCTATTATTATTACATTGTACTGTATAATGAAATAATTATACAACTCACCATAATGCAGACAGGAGGCGGAGCTCAGGCAGTAATGTGAGCAATGCGGAGTGACTGTAAATACAGGTGAAGCTTCGCTAGCCTGCCGCTCGCCTCCTGCTGTGAGGCCCAGTTCCTAACAGGCCACAGACCGGTACCAGTCCATGGCCCAGGGGTTGGGGACCCCCGCCTTAAAGTATAACAGCAATGTTAAAAATGACCCTGGTGTCTGGATTTTTTTCTGGAACTTCTGAATCTTTTGAAAACAGCAAAAGGAAACCAGGTGAGGGAAAAGCCCCAAGACCCAAGCACTAACTCTTCTTGAAACACTTCAGAGGTGGTCCATGTCTGCTCATGTGCTAATCACATGTGGCCCCCTTTCTCCATTTTCTCTATGACTCTCTGGAAAACGATGCAGTTTGGATAAAGGGAAATAGGTCATTTCTTCTCAAACTTTTGATAGAGACTTTCTGCATCCCTTAAGCTATTTTTTGTTTTTGTATCTTGTCTTCCTGAATGCCACCTACGTACACATTTTTGAAACTAAAGTGAATCAGAGGGACATGGAGATGGATGTATATCCTGGATTAAAACACAGGCCTTTCTTGTCCTGAGGACTAACAAAAGGATTCTTATACATCTAATTTAGGGAGTTTCTTTTAAAATATAGCTGAAGCCCAATTATTTTATGTTGAATATTTTTAGTATTTGGCCTATATATGGGACATATGTTTCTCGCTGCCTAACACTTCTGAAAACCCTTCTAATTTTGGGAAATGTTCCACTTTGTAAGTTCCACCTTTTCAGGATTAAAAAAAGTGAATGTCTCACTGCCTCAACCTCCTTTGCAGCTAGAGCACAGGCAGGAAACTTGGCACCAGTAGTCCTTTACACCCACAGGAGACTTCAGTTCAGAAGTGAGCTGTGTGAGAAATAACCTCTGGCTGAAGTGTCCATTTTACTGGAGAGAGTGATGGAGAAGACTCTCAGCTTTTAGCAGAAGCTGTGATTGCAAGGCAAAGTATAAGAGGAATCCCTTTTGGCAGCAGGAGTAGTTGAAGCCAAGAGGAGTTGCTGGCAGCCTTGCAAAGCCCAGTATACCTAATGCAGTGGCAACTGTGGCCATAATTTCTCCTAAAACCAATTCTATGGCGTGGTTTAGAAGTTTTAGTAGAACGTTAGCCCTGAGCTTACTTTTCTATATTAGGATTATGTTGAATCTGTTCGATCAATTTGGAAAGAATTGATATTTTAACAATTTTAAGTCTTCCAACCCATGAACACGATATATCTCTCCTTCTATTTAGATCTCTTAAAATTTCTCTCAGCACGGATTGTAGTTTTCAGTGTGTAGGTTTTGCACGTTGTTTGTCAGATTTATCCCAAATATTTTATTATTTTGGTGCTACTATAAATGATACTTTCTCAATTTGTTTCTGATAGCTCACTGCTAATATACAGAAACACACTGACTTTTGTATGTTGATGTTGTATCCAGTAACTTCTCTAAATTCAGCTTTTAGTTTTAGCAACGTTTTTTGTTCATTTCCATCAGATTTTTCCCATAGGTAATCATGTAATGTGTGAATAAAACTGGTTTTACTTCTTCCTTTCTGATCTTGATGCCTTTCATTTCTTTTCCTTGCCTGGCTGCAATGGCTAAAAAGTCCATATGATGATGAATAGAAGTGGTGACAGCGGACATCCTTGCCTTGTTTCTTATCTTAGGAGGAAAGTACTCAGTCTTTTACCATCAGTGTGATGTCAACCAAACATTTTTTTATATACTCCCTTTATCAAGTTGAGAAAAAAAATTTTTAATCAGGAATGGAATTTTGTCAAATACTTTTTCTGTGTATGTTGAGATAGTCAGATGGTGTTTCTTTTTCCTTTGTTTATATGATGAATTACTTTCATATATTTTCAGATGTTAAACCAATTCTGCATTCCTAGGATAAGCCTCACTTCGTCATAATATATTATCTTTTTTTCATATACATTGTTAGATTTGATTTCTAGTTTGGTTAAGAATTTTACATCTATGTCTACCAGGGATATTGCTCTGTAGTTTTCTTTTCTGTGATATATTTGTCTGGTTTTGGTATACAGGTAATGTTATTCACATAGAATGGTCTGGAAACTATGCCCTATGCTTCAGTATTCTGGAAGAATTTATATAGAATTGGTATTACTTATCCCTTAAGTGTTTAGTAAAATTTACCAATGAAAATGGAATTTTCTTTTTAGGGAGAATTTTAACTATACATGCAATTACTTTGATACATATAGGATTATTCAAGTTATCTACTTCTTCTTGAGTAAGCTTTAACGGTTCATGTCTTCCAAGAGATTTGTTCATTTCCTCAAAATTGTCAAATTTACTGGCATAAAGTTGTTCATAATATTTCCTTATTATCCACTTATTATCTGTAAAATTTGTAGTTATGTAATCTCTTGTATTCCTGATATTGGTCATTTGTGTGTCTCCTCTTTTTTGTTTCTGATAAATATGGTGAGGAGTTCAATTTATCTGTCTTTTCAAAGAACCAGCTTTTGGTTTCACTGATTTTTTTCTATTGCTTTTCTGTTTTCCACTCTAATCTTCAATTATGTCCAATCTTCTGTTTACTTTGGGTTTAATTTGCTCTTCTTTTTCTGGTTTCTTAAGGTGGAAACTGAGGTCACTGATTTAAGACCTTTTTTATTATCTAATAATATTGACATTTAGTGCTATAAATCTCTCTCTAATTACTACTTTAATGGCATCCCACATATTTTGATACTTTGTACTCCCATCCAGTATAAAATACTTTGTAATCTCTTTTTGATCTCTTGACTGACCCATGGATTATTTAGAAATGTGTTATTTCATTTCTAAATATTCAGATATTTTCCAGAGATCTTTCAGTTATACATTTCTAATTTAATTCCATTGTGATCAGAGAACTTGTTGAGACTTTTTTAATGACCCAAAACACAATCTATCTTAGCAAATGTTCCACGTGCCTTTGAAAGGAATGTGTATTCTGTTGCTGTTGAATGAAGTGTTTTATAAATATAAATTAGGTCAAATTGATTTATAGTGTTACTCAAATCATCTACATCCTTACTGATATTCTATTTGTTCTATCAATTAGATTTAATTCTGATTGTATTTGTGGATTTGTCTATTTCTCTGTGCAGTTCTATCAGTTTTTGCCTTGTGTATTTTGAAGCTCTTTTATTAGATATATAAACATTTAGGATTGTTATCTAGTCTTGATGAATTGAAGTCTCTATTATTTCATTATGAAATAATCCCATTTATCCAACATAATATTCTTTGTCCCAAAGTCTACTTTGATATTAATATAACCACTCTAGCTTTCTTTAGATTAGTATTAGCATGGTATATTCTTTTCCATTCTTTTACTTTTAACCTATTTGTGTTGGTTTCTTGAAGACAGCCAATAGTTGAGTCCCACTTTTTTAGCCAATCTGAAAGTTTCTGCCTTTTAATTACGGTATTTAAACTCTTTAGTTTTATGTGATTAATTATATGTTTAGACTTAAATTTACCATCTTGCTATTTGTCTCATCTGTTTATGTGCCTTTTCTTCATTTCCTGCATTCTTTTGAAATAATGAAAACTTATAATAGTTCCACTTTATCTCCTTTGTTGGCTTATTAGACATAACTCTGTTTTGTTATTTAGGGGTTTTTGTTTTTTAGGGGTTTTAGTGTCATCTAAATATCTTTAACTTATCTTTAACTTCAAGTGATGTTATACCATGTCACGCATGGTGAAAGAACCTTACAACTTCCATTTCTCCACCCTGTCTTTTGTGCTATTGCTGTCATTCATTTTATTTCTACATGTTTTAAATATATATAAACATAATTGTTTTTAACAATTCATTGTTACTGTTTTTGCTTTACATAGTCAATTTTCCTTTACAAGATTTAAGTAAACAGGAAAAAGGCCTTTTATTTTTAAGCACGTAGTTACTATTTCCAGTGCTCTTCATTCCTCTGTATACATCCATATTTCCATCTGATATTTTCATTCTGTTTGAAGGACTTCCTTGAACATTTCTTGTAGTGTATCTCTGTTGGTAATGAATTCTTTCAGCATTTTTGTCTGAAAAAGTCCTTATTTTATGTTTGTATTTAAAAGTTATCTTCACTGAGTATAGAATTCTCATTGATAATTTTTCTTCCACTACTTTTGAGATATTGCTCCACTGCCATCTCACTCGTATTGCTTCTATTGAAAAATATGCTGTAATTCTTATCATCATTCCCTTCTACTTAATATCTTTTTTCCTCTGGCTCCTTTTGAGATTTTCTCCTGATCGTAGTTTGGAGAATTCGATTATGATGTGCTTCTGTGTAATTCTCTTCATAGTTTTTTTGTTTTGGCTTGGTTTGGTTTGGTTTTTTGTTTTGCTTGCTTTGTTGATCATCTTGGATATATAGATTTCTAGATTTGAAAAAATTTCAATCATTATTTCTTTGAATATTTTTATCTCAACCTCTGTGTGCTTTCTTCTGTAGACTTCAAGTTCACACATGATAGGCCATTGCAGTGGTACTACATCTCAATAATTCTCCTGGTCTTCTTGTTTGTTGTTGTTATTGTTTTCTCTTCTTTGTCTGTTTTTCATTTTGCATAGTTTCTTTTGGTATGTCACCAAGTTTAATAATCATTTCTTCTGCAATGTTTAATCTGCCAATAATCCTTTCAGTGAATTTTTTCCTCTCTGAGATTTTAGTTATCATCTTTAGAAATATGATTTGAGCTTTTTTATTTATAGCATATCTCTACTTGTTCAGTCTTTCCTCCAGCTTTTTGAACATCTGGAATACAGTTATAACTATCTTAATGTCCTTGTCTGCTAATTCTAGCATCTGTTTCAATTCTGGGTCCACTTTGATTGATTTAAGCTTTATCCTCATTACGGATCATATTTTCTTGCCTCTTTGCATGCCTGGTAATTTTTGATTGAGTGGCGGGCATTAAGAATTTTACCTTGTTGTGTGCTGTTTTGTATTCCTATAAATCTACTTAAGCTTTGTACTTGGATACAGTTAAATTATTGTAAAACTGTTTGGTTTGTTTGGATCTGGCTTTTCTGATTTGTTAAGCAGAGTACTGTCTAGTCTAAGGCTAATTATTCCCCATTTCTTAGGCAGGATCTTCCTGAGTGTTCTACCCAATGACCCCAGAATTATGAGTCTTTTCATTTTGGCTGATGGCAACAGAAACTATTTCAGGACCCATGTAAACACCAAGTATGTTCACTCCAATCTTTTTAAGTGTTCTTTCCCCTACTTTGGGGAGTCTTCTCATATGCACGTATTTATCAGTGTCCTGCAGAATATTCAAAAGGTACCATTTGGCGATCTCCGGAGTTCCCTCTCTGCGCAGCCTTCTCCTCTCTGGTATTCTGTTCTGCAAACTTTAGCAGACATAACATCTCCAGATTCCCAACACCATCATGCATAATACTCACCTCATTTGTTTCCCATTTCTCAGGGAAAACGGTTCTTCATTAACTGTTGTTCAATCTCTTGAAAACCATTGTTTAATATACCATTTTTAGGGTTTTTGGTTTTTTTTTTAGTTGTTTCTTCCCGGAAACAATGCCTGTTACTCCATCCTGACCGGGAGAAGAAGTTGAGATCTGCTGGATAATGCATGCTGACTTAGAACACCTTTGCAAAGTTCTCTTGACTGTTTCTAGGAGGCTTCAAAAGGTGTCTCATATGTGTCCTCCACAATTATCTGGAATGTTCCACCAGGGACCTAGTCTCATGTGTAACAATCCCAATCAAAATCCCAGAGGAATTTTTACAGATGTCAACAAGCTGATGTAAAATGTATATGGAAAGGCAAAAGAAGTAGAAGAACCAAAACACTTTTGAAAAATAAAAACAAATTTGGAGGCCACATATTACCTGATTTGAAGGTTCACTCTAAAACTACAATAAGGCTGTGACATATTGGTGAAAGGATGGATGAATGGAATAGGATATAAAGTACAGAAATAGACTCACACAAATATGGACAGTTTATTTCTGATAAAGGTGCAAGGAAATACAACAGTGAAAGAATCATCTTTTCAACAAATGTTGCTGGGAAAATCAGACATACATACATGAAAAAAATAAACCTTGACCTATACCTAACATCTTTACAAAAATTAATTCAAAATGGATTATAGATCTAAATGTAAGATGTACATCTATAGAACTTTTATAAAAAAACATAGGAGGAAATCTTTATGACCTTGATTAGGCAAAGGATGCTTAGATATGACACTGAAAGTACAATCTGTACAAGAATGAATTGATAAATTGTACCTCCTTAAAACTAAGAACTTCTGCTCTGTAAAAGCCACTACTAAAGGAATGAAAAGCCAAGCCACAGACTCGGAGAAAATATTTGCAAATCAGACATCTATAAATGCACTGATATGTCCAGAATAAATAAAGAAATCTTAAAATTCAACAATAAGAAAATAAACAGCCCTATAAAAATGCACAAAATATTTCAAAAGATACTCCACCAAATAAGATATATAGATGGCAAATGAGTGTGTGAAAAGATATTTAGCATTATTAGTCGTTAGGAAAATGCAAACTGAAACCACCATGTGATACCACTATTCACCTAGTAGAATGACATCAGAAACAAACAAACAGGGACTTCACTGGTGGCACAGTGGTTAAGAATCCACCTGCCAATGCAGGGGACCCAGGTTCAAACCCTGGTCCAGGAAGATCCCACATGCCGCAGAGCAACTAAGCCCGTGCACCACAACTACTAAGCCTGTGCTCTACAGTCCGTGAGCCACAACCACTGAGCCTGCGTGCCACAACTACTGAAGCCCACACACCTACAGCCTGTGCTCTGGAACAAGAGAAGCCACCACAATGAGAAGCCCACACACCGCAACGAAGAGTAGCCCCCACTCATCGCAACTAGAGAAGGCCCACGCACAGCAACAAAGACCCAACACAGCCAATAAATAAATAAATAAATAAATAAAATCTATTTAAAAAAAAAAAACAAATCCTAATAATATCCTGGTGAGGATGTAAAACAACTGGAGCTCTCATACATTGCTGATGAAAATGCAAAATGGTACAGCCACTTTGAAAGCAGTTTGTCAGTTTCTTACAAAGTTAAATATACATTTACCATATGACCTAGCCATCTCACTCCTAGGGGGTAGGATTGAAATGAAAACCTATTTTCATAAAAAGGCCCATATGAAAATGTTTGTAGCAGCTTTATTCATAATCACCAAAAACTGGAAACAATCAAGATGTCCTTCAACAGAGGAATAGATGAACAATCTGTGGTACATCCACATAATGGAATGTTAATCAGCAAACAAAGGAATGAACTGTTGATGTATGTAACAGTATGGATGATTCTCAAATGCATTATGCCAAATGAAAGTAACTGGACATGAAAAAGTAAAGAAGAATGATTCCATTTATATGATATTCTAGAAAAATAAAACCTTAGGAATGGTAAAGATATCAGTGGTTGCTAGTGGTTAGGGCTTGCAGGAGAGACTGACTACAAAGGACAAGCAGGAAGCTATTTTGGAGGATGAAGGAACTGTTTTATTTCTCGGTTGCAGTGGTGGTTTGAAACTCTTTGCATTCATCAAAACTCATAGAACAAAACCCGAAAAGAGTGAATACTACCTTATGTAAATTTAAAAATAAAATTTAAAAGACTATATACTGAATATCAAGACACCCACCACTTTTCCATGACTCAACTCCAAGAATGCAGGCAACTAGGCATATTCCCCAAGGCTGGAGACTAGAGAATTCTTTTCTCTTGAGATATAAAAAGACTGAGTGGAGGATGAAGGGAATATTTGCATATACTGACATTTGATAATACATACTGAAACAGCTGGGCCTCTGCTAGGAAACTCACATAGAGCCCTAGTCAATATGGCCTGCCTTTACACACACATATTCCAAACAGCTTCTTAATATAAAGAAGCCAAGGGCAAGCAAGGGAAATAACACAATCTGGAAAGTTGAAAAAAAATTTTAAACATGCATTTAATCTCCTCAAAGAGCTAAAAGAAAATACTAACTCCATAAAAAATAGTAAAAGACAGAGATAACAATAAAGAATTCATGGAAATTAAAAACAGGATAGACAAAAAATAAATAAATAAAATAACAGAAGGGTTGGAAGATAAATTGAGGAATACCTCCCAGAAAGTAGAATCTAAGATAAAGAGACATAAAACAGGAAAGAAAAATTCTGGAAAGTTGTGTGATTAATTCAAGCTTCCACATCCAAATAATAGGTAATACAGAAAAGGAAAACAAAACACAGGTGAGGAGATTTGGGTAATAACAAATACAAAATAATTTCCTGGGATTGAAATAATGAACCAAGCAAAATAAACAAGAAAGGACCCAAGCAAAACTTGTCATAATTTTTAAAACACCAGAGATTTTTTTTTTTAATCCAGAAAGCTTCCAGGGAAAAAAACTTGTTAATTTAAAGGATAAAGAATTAGAATAACATTAGACTTTGTATCAGAGACATTGGAAACTAGAAGACAATGGAGCAATACCTTCAGAATTGTGAAAAAAAAAAAAAATTAGGATCCATATTCAGGCAATCTACCAGAAGTACAAAGGTGATATAAACACATTTGCAGACATTCAAGGTCTCAGAAATGTTACTTGCCAATTCCCATGCACTCCTTCTCAGGAAGCTACTGGATGATACTATGCAGCAAAATAAGTGAGTAAACAAGGAAAACAGAGAGCAAATGTAAGGAACAGGGGATCTAAGACAGTAGTGAGGCACAGGGGAGTCCCAGGATGCCACGTCTGCAATAAGCCAGATCATACCATCCAGAATAGGAGAGAGGGCTAGAAGCATTGAAGAACTATGTCTCCAGGGGGAAACACACTAGAATTGGTAGGTTACCTGCTATGTTTCCCCTTGTAGAAAAATAATTAAAATAGTATCATGGGTTTTATAGTTCTTGTGAAGAGTTTAAGAAAAATTTGTGATGGGAACATGAAAAAAAAATTAAAAAGTAAAAATGAATCAAATGTCAATTCCGAGGAACATAGAAAGTTTCATTAAAAAGAAAATACAGTCTTGGAACAAGATTTTCCTCAGGTGTGAATGATACTTTCATAGCCATGAAAATGTAACATTCGTTATGGATTTTATTTAAAAGTTATATAAATATATTGGGAAGATGGAGGAAGTTGAGGGTTCGGGTGGTCTTATAAGAGTTCCAAATGCTCATCTTTCATACCAAGAAGTCGGCAATCAGTGCCTAAAACTGAAAAATCGAAGTGAGAGTAGCATTTTAAATTATATAGGTAATTATCAGAATAACAACAACAAAAAAGAGACGTCTTGTTGGTTTGGGCTTCCCTGGTGGCGCGGTGGTTGCGCGTCCGCCTGCCGATGCAGTAATTATCAGAAGAAATAACTAAAAGAAATAAAGAGGGTGCTTCTGAGAAACCCAACTCCGGTATTAGAGCAAGGGAGTACAGTTTTTTATTAGATGTGTTAATTTTTTAAAGCTCCATGTGTGTTTTACTTTGATGAAAATAGAATTTAAACATTTTTAACAGAAATTGCCTGTTGTGAGAATGTCAGAGTGGAAGTCTGCAAGATAATATTTTTGGAGAAAAGAGAAAGCTGTTTTCTGTTTTTCAAATCTGCCTGGGCATAGAGCTCTCTTAGTTATTCTAGAAAGACAGAAGCTCAGCATGAATCTTAAGTTTCAAACCTTCTTCTTATAGCATTGTTTCTTTCAAGGGTGCAAACTTTATATTTTAAACTTTCCTTTCTGTTTTCTTTTTTGTAATCTTTTATTTTTTTTAAACATCTTTATTGGAATATAATTGCTTTACAATGGTATGTTAGTTTCTGCTTTATAACAAAGTGAATCAGCTATACATATACATATATCCCCATATCTCCTCCCTCTTGCGTCTCCCTCCCACCCTCCCTATCCCACCCCTCTAGGTAGTCACAAAGCACCAAGCTGATCTCCCTGAGCTATGTGGCTGCTTCCCACTAAATATTTATTTTACATTTGGCAGTATATATAAGTCCATGCCACTCTCTCACTTTGTCCCAGCTTACCCTTCCCCCCTCACCATGTCCTCAAGTCCATTCTCTACGTCTGCATCTTTATTCCTGCCCTGCCCTTAGGTTCTTCATAACCTTTTTTTTTTTTGGATTCCATATATAAGTGTTAGCATACGGTATTTTTCTCTTTCTGACTTACTTCACTCTGTATCACAGACTCTAGGTCCATCCACCTCACTACAAATAACTCAATTACGGCTCACGGGCCCAGCCGCTCCGCAGCATGTGGGATCCTCCCGGACCGGGGCACAAACCCGTGTCCCCCACATTGGCAGGCAGACTCTCAACCACTGCGCCACCAGGGAAGCCCTATTGTTTGTAGATTTTTTGATGATGGCCATTCTGACCTGAGTGAAGTGATACCTCATTGTAGTTTTGATTTGCATTTCTTTAATGATTAGTGATGTTGAGCAATCTTTCATGTGTTTGTTGGCAATCTGTGTATCTTCTTTGGAAATGTCCATTTAGGTCTTCTGCCCATTTTTGGATTGGGTTGTTTGTTTTTTTTGGTACTGAGCTGCATGAGGTGCTTGTAAATTTTGGAGATTAATCTGTTGTCAGTTGCATCGTTTGCAAATATTATCTCCCATTCTTAGGGCTGTCTTTTTGTCTTGTTTATCATTTCCTTTGCTGTGCAAAAGCTTTTAAGTTTCATTAGGTCCCATTTGTTTATTTTTGTTTTTATTTCCATTTCTCTAGGAGGTGGGTCAAAAAGGATCTTGCTGTGATTTATGTCATAGAGTGTTCTGCTTGTGTTTTCCTCTAAAAGTTTTATACCATCTGGCCATATTAGGTCTTTAATCCATTTTGAGTTTTTGTGTATGGTGTTAGGGAGTATTCTAATTTCAGGGAGCCTGATTCCTCCAGCTTCATTTTTCTATCTCAGTATTGCTTTGGCTCTTCGGGGTCTTTTGTGTTTCCATACAAATGGTGGAATTTTTTGTTCTAGTTCTGTGAAAAATGCCATTGGTAGTTTGACAGGGATTGCACTGAATCTGCAGAATGCTCTGTGTAATATAGTCATTTTCACAATGTTGATTCTTCCAATCCTAAAACATGGTATACCTCTCCATCTGTTTGCATCATCTTTAACTTCTTTCCTCAGTGTCTTACAGTTTTCTGCATACAGGTCTTTTGTCTCCTAAAGCAGGTTTATTCCTAGGTATTTTATGCTTTTGGTTGCAGTGGTAAATGGGAGCATTTCCTTAATTTCTCTTTCAGATTTTTCATCATTAGTGTATAGGAATGCAAGAGATTTCTGTGCATTAATTTTGTATCCTGCTACTTTACCAAATTCATTGATTAGCTCTAGTAGTCTCATGGTAGCATCTTTAGGATTCTCTATTATACTATCATGTCATCTGCAAACAGTGACAGCTTTACTTCTTCTTTTCTGATTTGGATTCCTTTTATTTCTTTTTCTTCTCTGATTGCTGTGGCTACAACTTCCAAAACTATGTTGAATAATAGTGGTGAGACTGGGCAACCCTATCTTTGTCCTGATCTTAGTGGAAATGGTTTAAGTTTTTCACCATTGAGAACGATGTTGGCTGTGGGTTTGTCATTTATGGCCTTTATTATGTTCAGGTAAGTTCCCACTATGCCTACTCTCTGGGGGGTTTTATCGTAAGTGGGTGTTGAAATTTGTCAAAAGCTTTTTCTGCATCTATTGAGATGATCATATGGTTTTTCTCCTTCAATTGGTTAATATGGTGTATCACATTGATTGATTTGTGTATATTGAAGAATACTTGCATTCCTGGGATAAACCCCACTTGATCATAGTGTATGATCCTTTTAATGTGCTGTTGGATTCTGTTTGCTAGTATTTTGTTGAGGATTTTTGCACCTATGTTCCTCAGTGATATTGGCCTGTAGTTTTCTTTCTTTGTGACATCTTTGTCTGGTTTTGGTATCAGGGTGATGGTGGCCTC
>NC_041224.1:17149591-17164651 GCF_002837175.3 Physeter macrocephalus
TTCTCCTTTTTCATTTCTAATTCTACTGATTTGAGTCTTCTCCCTTTTTTCCTGATGAGTCTGGCTAATGGTTTATCAATTTGGTTTATCTTCTCAAAGAACCAGCTTTTAGTTTTATTGATCTTTGCTACTGTTTCCCTCATTTCTTTTTCATTTATTTCTGATCTGTTCTTTGTGCTTTCTTTCATTCTGCTATCTTTGTAGGGTTTTTTGTTCTTCTTTCTCTAATTGCTTTAGGTTTACCATTAGGTTATTTATTTCAGATGTTTCTTGTTTCTTGAGATAGGAGTGTATTGCTATAAACTTCCCTCTTAGAACTACTTTTGCTGCATCCCATAAGTTTTGGGTCATAGTATTTTGATTGTGATTTGTTCCTAGGTATTTTTTTATTTCCACTTTGATTTCTTCCGTGATCTCTTGATTATTTAGTAAGGTATTGTTTAGCTTCCATGTATATGTATTTTTTTACAGAATTTTCCTGTAATTGATATCCAGTCTCATAGCATTGTGGATGGAAAAGATACTTGATATAATTTCAATTTTCTTAAATTTACCGATGCTTCATTTGTGACCCAAGATATGCTCTATCCTGGAGAATGTTCCATGAGCACTTGAGAAGAAAGTGTATTCTGTTGTTTTTGGATGGAATGTCCTATAAATGTCAATTAAGTCCATCTGGTCTAATGTGTCCTTTAAAGCTTGTGTTATTCTGTTATTTTTGGATGGAATGTCCTATAAATGTCAATTAAGTCCATCTGGTCTAATGTGTCCTTTAAAGCTTGTGTTTCCTTATTTATTTTCATTTTGGATGATCTGTCCATTGGTGAATGTGGGTGTTAAAGTCCCCTAATATGATTGTTTTACTGCCGATTTTCCCTTTTATGACTGTTAGCATTTGCCTTATGTATTGAGGTGCTCCTATGTTGGGTGCATAAATGTTTACAATTGTTATATCTTCTTCTTGGATTGATCCCTTGATCATTATGTAGTGTCCTTCTTTGTCTCTTGTAATAGTCTTTATTTTAAAGTCTATTTTGTCTGATATGAGAATTGCTACTCCAGCTTCCTTTGATTTCCATTTGCATGGAATATCTTTTTCCATCCCCTCACTTTCAGTCTGTATGTGTCCCTAGGTCTGAAGTGGGTCTCTTGTAGACAGCATATATAGGGTCTTGTTTTTGTATCCATTCAGCAAGTCTATGTCTTCTGGTTGGAGCACTTAATCCTTTTCCATTTAAGGTAATTATCAATATGTATGTTCCTATTACCATTTTCTTAATAGTATCTGCTGAAAGATGAGCTGTTAACCTTATGGGGATTCCCTGGTATGTTATTTGTTGTTTTTCCCTTGCTGCTTTTAGTATGTTTTCTTTGTATTTAATTTTTAATGGTTTGATTAATATTTGTCTTTGCGTGATTCTCCTTGGAGTTATCCTGTATGGGACTCTCTGTGCTTCTTGGACTTGATTAACTATTTTCTTTCCCATATTAGGAAAGTTTTCAACTATAATCTCTTCAGATATTTTCTCAGTCCCTTTCTTGCTCTCTTCTTCTCCTTGGACCCCTATAATTTGAATGTTGGTGTATTTGTTATCCTAGAGGTCTCTGAGACTGTCCTCAATTCTTTTCACTCTTTTTTCTTTATTCTGCTCTGCAGTAGTTATTTCCACTATTTTATCTTCCAGGTCACTTATCCATTCTTCTGCCTTAGTTATTCTGCAACTGATTCCTTCTAGAGAATTTTTAATTTCATTTATTCTGTTGTTCATCATTGTTGGTTTGCTCTTTAGTTCTTTTAGGTCCTTGTTAAACATTTCTTTTATTTTCTCCATTCTATTTCCAAGATTTTGGATCATCTTTACTATCGTTACTCTGAATTGTTTTTCAGGTAGACTGCCTATTTCCTTTTCATTTGTTTGGTCTGGTGGGTTTTTACCTTGCTCCTTCATCTGCTCTGTGTTTCTCTGTCTTCTCATTTTGCTTAGCTTACATCTCCTTTTCGCAGGTTCGTAGTTCCTGTTGTTTTTGGTGTCTGCCCCCAGTGGCTAAGGTTGGTTCAGTGGGTTGTGTAGGCTTCCTGGTGGAGGGGACGAGTGCCTGTGTCCTGGTGGATGAGCCTGGATCTTGTCTTTCTGACGGGCAGGTCTGCGTCCCGTGTTGTGTTTTGAGGTGTTTGTGACCTTACTATGATTTTAGGCAGCCTCTCTGCTAATGGGTGGGGTTGTGTTCCTGTCTTGCTAGTTGTTTGGCATAGGGTGTCCAGCACTGTAGCTTGCTCATCGTTGAGTGGATTTGGGTCTTAGCGTTGAGATGGAGATCTCTGGCATAGCTTTCACTGTTTTATATTACATGGAGCTGGGAGGTCTCTGGTGGACCAATGTCCTGAACTCGGCTCTCCCACCTCAGAGGCACATGCCTGACACCCAGCCGAAGCACCAAGACCCTGTCAGCCACAGGGCTCAGAAGAAAATGGAGAAAAAAAGAAAGAAAGAAAAAAAACAAAATAAAGTCATTAAAATAAAAAATAATCATTAAAAATAAAGAAAAATTTAAAAGTAATTTTAAAAAAAAGAAAGAAAGGAAGAAAGAAGAGAGCAACCAAACCAAAAACCGAATCCACCAATGATAACAAGCGCTAAAAAGTATACTAAAAAAAAAAAGGACAGGGCTTCCCTGGTGGCACAGTGGTTGGGAGTCCACCTGCCGATGCAGGGGATGTGTGTTCGTGCCCCGGTCTGGGAGGATCCCACGTGCCGCGGAGCAGCTGGGCCCATGAGCTGTGGCCATTGGGCCTGCGCGTCCGGAGCCTGTGCTCCTCAACGGGAGAGGCCATGGCAGTGATCCTGGTGGATGAGCCTGGATCTTGTCTTTCTGACGGGCAGGTCTGCGTCCCGTGTTGTGTTTTGAGGTGTTTGTGACCTTACTATGATTTTAGGCAGCCTCTCTGCTAATGGGTGGGGTTGTGTTCCTGTCTTGCTAGTTGTTTGGCATAGGGTGTCCAGCACTGTAGCTTGCTCATCGTTGAGTGGATTTGGGTCTTAGCGTTGAGATGGAGATCTCTGGCATAGCTTTCACTGTTTTATATTACATGGAGCTGGGAGGTCTCTGGTGGACCAATGTCCTGAACTCGGGCTGTGGCCATTGGGCCTGCGCGTCCGGAGCCTGTGCTCCTCAACGGGAGAGGCCATGGCAGTGAGAGGCCCGCGTACCGCAAAGAAAAAAAAAAAAAAGGACAGACAGAACCCTAGGACAAATGGTAAAAGCAAAGCTATACAGCCAAAATCACACATAGAAGCACACACATACACACTCACAAAACGTGAAAAAGGAACAAAATATATATATCTATATGTTAAAAGAAAAGAGAGCAACCAAATCAATAAACAAATCTACCAATGATAATAAACTCTTAAATACTAAACTAAGATAAACATATAACCAAAAACAAATTAGATGCAGAAAGCAAACCCCAAGTCTACAGTTGCTACCAAAGTCCACCGCCTCAATTTTGGGATGATTTGTTGTCTATTTATGTATTCCACAGATGCAGAGAACATCAAGTTGACTGTGGAGATTTAATCCACTGCTCCTAAGGCTGCTGGGAGAAAATTACCTTTCTCTTCTGTGTTCACACAAATCCTGGGGTTCAGCTTTGGATTTGTCCCTGCCTCTGCGTGTAGATCGCCTGAGGGCGTCTGTTCCCCACCCAGACAGGATGGGCTTAAAGTAGCAGCTGATTAGGGGGCTCTGGCTCACTCAGGCCAGAGGGAGGGAGGGGTACGGAATGTGGGGCGAGCCTGCAGCGCCAGAGGCCGGCGTGACATTGTAGCAGCCTGAGGCATGCCGTGTGTTCTCCCGGTGAAGTTGTCCCTGGATCACGGGACCCTGGCAGTGGCAGGCTGCACAGGCTCCCAGGAGGGGAGGTGTGGATAGTGACCTGTGCTTGCACACAGGCTTCTTGGTGGCTGCAGTAGCAGCCTTAGCATCTCATACCCATCTCTGGTTTCTGCGCTGGTAACCGCAGCTCACGCCCATCTCTGGAGCTCGTTTAGGCAGTGCTCTGACTCCCGTCTCCTCACGCACCTCGAAACAATGGCCTCTTGACTCTTAGGCAGTTCCAGACTTTTTCCCAGACTCCCCCTCCCTGCTAGCTGTGGTGTACTAGCCCCCTTAAGGCTGTGTTCGCGCAACCAACCCCAGTCCTCTCCCTGGGGTCTGACCTCCGAAGCCCGAGCCTCAGCTCCCAGACCCCACCCGGTCCGGCAGGTGAGCAGACAAGCCTCTTGGGCTGGTGAGTGCTGGTCGGCACTGATCCTCTGTGCGGGAATCTCTCCGCTTTGCCCTCTGCACCCCTGTTGCTGCGCTCTCCTCCCTGGCTCCCAAGCTTCCCCACCACCACCCACCATCTCCACCAGTGAAGGGGCTTCCTAGTGTGTGGAAACTTTTCCTCCTTCACAGCTCCCTCCCACTGGTGCATGTCCCGTCCGTATTCTTTTGTCTCTGTTTTTTCTTTTTTCTTTTGCCCTACCCAGGTACGTGGGGAGTTTCTTGCCTTTGGGGAAGTCTGAGTTCTTCTGCTAGCGTTCAGTAGGTGTTCTATAGGAGCTGTTCCATATGTAGATGTATTTCTGATGTGTCTGTGGGGAGGAAGGTGATCTCCACGTCTTACTCTTCCACCATCTTGAAGGTCTCCTCTGTAGTCTTTCAAAATAGAATTATTTTCTGCCAACATAGTTACCAACTCTTAAATGCCAATAATATTTTGCTGCCATAGACAGCTGACTACCAGCCTATATAATAAGATTGGGCCTGACGCTATGAAATTAGCATAACAAAATGTCATGATAGGTAGGAAAATGTGGAATCAGATTTTAGTAAAGTCAGCCCTTAGGCTCTCCAAGAAAGAACTCAGCCCTCAGAAAAGGTCCCAGATTGACATCTCAAGGTTGAAGTCAGGACCATGATGCTCCAGTAGTGAAGAGCTTTGTACAAGCGTTTGTTTCAGTGGTCAATTTTATGGAAACCAGAGATACTGCTCAAGGAACTGCAGGGCTGTCTACCTCACACCCTCAGGAAAGTGACTGATGAAATAAAGACATGCCTGTGCAGGTCTCCAAGAACCTTAGAGGCAAAGAAATTCTGACTTGTGTGACATTTGTTGGCTCAAACGTCTGTGAATTTCTACTGTATTAGGTACCTTACTACGCAGAGACAATGGACATAATTTGGTTAGTTTAGGACAGGTAAGCCAGGTGAAGACAATTTCCATCAACTTTTACTTGTAAACAATATATAAGTGGATTTTTTAAACAACAGACTATCAGTCTATGCATTTAACATTCATTGTTGCTTCCAAATTGTCAAAATGTATTGAAACATGTTATTGATAGTATTCTCCCATGTTCTCTATCTTTGATGCACCTCTAGTTGTGTTCTTTTTTCATTCATAATATTATTCATTTGTATCTTCTCTATTTTTCTTTAACATTCTTACAGAGATTTATCTATTTTTAATTTTCAAGCAACCAACATTTGGCTTTTTTATGCTCTCTACTGTATCTTTCCTTTTTTTTTTACATTGATTCCTGCTCTTATCTTTACTATTGTCATATGCTATTGAATTTTCTAACTTTCAAAACTGGCAATTGCATTAGTTTTCAACCTTCTCCTTTTCTAATACACATTTTAGGCTAAAAATTGCCCTTGAAGCATCTCTTGGGTTGCATTCTCCAAGTTTCAATATATGATGTTTTTGCTGTCATTTAGTTTTTGTATTTTTTAATTTCCACTTTGATTCATCTTTAATCCATGAGTTATTTAGTTATTTTAAATTTCCAAATACATGGAGATTTTTAAACTCATGGCTTTATTTTTAACTTCTCATTTAACCAGGTGTTGTTAAAGAATGTGATCTATATGATAACCATTTATTGAAATTTTTTGAGACTTTTTGTGTACCCTAACGTGATCGATCAGTAAATGTCCATATTGTTGGAGAATATTCATATTCTTTAAGTGAATTTCCTGTTGTCCATTGAATCAAGCTTGCTAATTACATTGCTCAAGTTTTCTATATTTCTGATATTATTCTTGATCTATAAATAATGAGAGAGGTAGGCTGAAAATTTTCACTCTGTGGTTAGTATACATCAATTTATTCTTGTAACTCTATTAATTTTTCCTTCATATATTATTAGTCTATTGTATTACATATTTAGAACTGTTGTGACTTTCTAATGGATATATTTTCCCACCCTCTTAATCATACACAGAAGTCTACTGTTTTATTTTCAGTCACTGCCAACCCATTCCCCAGCTTACATTCAATGTTTGTCCAGTCTTTTAGCTCCATATTATTTATTGTGATGTCCCACAATTTAGACATTATTGTTTTATACTCTCAATATTGAGTAGATTTAGTGATATATTTATGATTTTATTTATATGCCATTTTATTCCCCATAGCTCAGATCCTTTTTGCAGATTTCTTCCTTCCACTTGAAAAACACCCTTTGGAAATTCCATAAGTGAAAATTTGTTGCTGGTAAATTCTTTCAGTTTTATTATACAGAAAATATTTTCCTCTTGCTTGTGAAAGATAATTTTGCAAGAAACACAATTCTTGTTTTACAGTTGTTTTCTGTCGGTACTTTGAATATTTTAATATTCTACTTTCTTCAGTCTTCATTGTTGTCGATGACTCAGCATTCAATCTAATCATTATTCCTTCTTGGGTAAATTGCCTTTTTTTCCTCTGGCTGCCCTTAATGATTTCTCTTTATTTTTTGTGTGCGGTAGTTCCACTGGATGAGTCTAGGTGTAGATTTCTTTTTATTTATCTAGATAAAGATGTGTTGGTCTTCTGGAATGGAGGTGTGTGTTTCAACAATCCTGAAAAATTCTCAGGCATTTGACCTTCCTTTTCTGTTTTCGTCTGTTTCTCTAATCCGCATTCCTCATTATTCTCTCTTCAGCTATGTCTATATGGCTCTTTAGCCATCCCATTAAGTTCTTTTTCTAAATCATATATTTTTTCATTTCTAGAATTGCAGTTTGTTTCTTTTTCAAATCTGTCTGGTCACTGCATAGCCTCTCTTTCCTCTTTTAAAGCATTCTCTTTCTTTCTTTAAACATATTAAACCTCATTGTTTTACTGCCTCTGATAATTCTTTGTGGATCCAGCTTTGTGTTTGCTATTTCTGGTAAATTTCACTCATATTGGCGTGTGTGTGTGTGTGTGTGTGTGTGTGTGTGTTTAACTAAGGGTTTTATAGTTGTGGGCACTGTCTTCTGTGGGAGGCCTAAGTAGAGGGTACACTACTCTAGGAAGAATTTGACTCTCTTTCTGAGGTCAATAGGTAATGTTTAACCAGAGGCCCCTTTATGTTAGGATTTTATGCATCACACAAATAGTGCACAATCAGGGCTGAAACTTCACCCCTTGTCATGGCTGGTGACCTTGAAATCTTCAGAGAGGATTCTTTGTCACTCCCGCTCAAAATTGAGACTGGTGAGAATTCCCTGGAAGTCCAATGGTTGGCACTCTGTGCTTCCACTGCCGGGGGCCCAGGTTCAATCCCTGGTCAGAGAACTAAGATCCTGCAAGCCGTGCAGCGTGGCCAAAAAAGAAAAAACAATTGAGACTGAGACAGTTTTCCTTGCTGCCTGAGTGTTCTGGGCTTTTCTTCTTGATTACCATTTTTCTTTTATATTAACACTTCCTAAAACCCTTTTTGGGAAAGCTCTAAGTGTGAGGCTCTCTAGATGTCCTCAGAGATGACAGCAGTTTCAGTAATTCCTTCCCACCTTGGACTGACTTTCTCACTTTGTCTGACCTCAGTGATTTTCTTGACTTTCCATGGATATGACTTTTGAAGTATATTTCTCCCATGCCTAGAATTCTTTCTCATTTGCAGAAGGAATTTTCCTTGAATTAAAGCACTGCACCCATTTTATCCAGAAGCCTTTGGTGCTTGTGTCACATGGTGATTTTTTACCCTTGGGGTGGATGCAGAGCACAAGGAGACCAGAAGGAAGAGTGCACTAAGTCCATTTTGAGCAAGTAGCAGCTGCTTCAGTATCCTCTGTATGTACCTCATCAGGTCCTTTTCCTCTAGAGCCAAACCCTCCAGGATTAGATCAAAGCTGCGTCTGATTCAGCATTTGACAGGTGGTCATTGCCAACATATAAGCCTCAGGTGGAGACTCACTGGAGAATGTCACAAGCATCACACTGTTGTGTGTTGCAAGGATGGAAGATGATTCTAATTCATTCACTCGGTAAATATTTATTGAGTCCTGGGCACAATGCTAAACTCTGGAGCTGCAAATTGAAATAAAATTCAATCCCTGCCTTCATGGAGCTCACTAATAGGGAGAAGCAATGGACAGTAAATAATCAAAAGTAATGCAACTAAGCTATGCTACAAGGATTTACTAGGATTTTTGGAAAACTGGAGAACAGAGATGTCACTGTGGCAGCCCAAAGGGAAGAGATCTGTTTTCTAGTCAAAGGATAGAAAGCAAAAGTGATGGAAGAGAAGCATGATGATGACCAGCAGTAGAAGGAGGTAATGAACTCCCTTCCACGCTGTCCTACATCCCTCTCGCTCGCCCGCCCCGTACAAACACACAACGTCAGAAAATCTGCCTAGTGACTTTACTGGAAATGGAAAGAGTAAGTTAGGTAGGCAACAGGAACTAAACTTGGTGACTTTCTGTAAAACAAGAAGAACTATCCGGGCCCAACTGACCCAGGGAAACAGCGCCATGAAGGGGAAAACCATCCAGGCGAGGCAGGACTAAAATGGAATTCCTGGCTGCTTGTGATATTCAGAGCAGGAAGCAGAATTCCAAATTGCAGTTGGCTAAACTTGGCTATGAACTGTCAAAGAATTTGGGCCAAACTTGGTAACAGAGACCCACTAGGAGGGGTAATTGATTTCAAATGTTATCAAGACAGGAGCGTAGAAGACTAATTTGAGGTGAAGGATAAGAGAGATGAAGACTAAACATCCACTTCCCATAAGCTCTTCAAACCCAGAGCAGCTGACTCTGGCTCCGGTTCTTCAGCAACAGAAAGATCCCCATGATCCAGTGAGCCTTCCTGACACCCCCTGGCGAAGATGGCAGCCCTCAAACTCCTGAGGGAGTTCTTGGCTGGCTTCTTGTGAGGAGTCCCTCTGGGGTCACCTGAAAACCCTGCTTTCCATTCTTCCTTAAAGCTGCCTGCCCTATTCTATAGCCTGTGTTCCATCATCCTCCAAATCTGATGACAGAAGAGGCTGTTTCCCAAGCTTGAATGGACCATTCACTCTTAGAGGGTTTACCAGTGTCTCTGTGGGGAAAAGGAGATTTTTTAAAAGACGACTATAACTTGGGGCATTTATATGAGTTCAGGGAATCTTACAGTGTCTTCATGCCCAGGATCTCTGGGCTATCTCCTAATTCCCATTCTTAATGTCTGGGAACTTCAGAAAACTCCCAAGATTCCAAGAATAAATATTTCAAGCATCCCTCTTCCTCAGATTCTGAACATAATGGGAAGTCACTTTGTTCCCACAGCCCTACTCTCAGAAATCCCTAGTCTAGCTCTGGTCTTGCCTTCCTTTGCCCACTTTTTGCTCTAAAGGGGTTTCTCTCCTCTCATTCCCCTCTCACTCCTTTACTTTTCCTCTCCTCCAGTTCCATAACCCCAACTAAAGTTCTTTTCTCCAAAAGTGGTTTCTGTGCCATGAGCAGGTCCCAGCCATAGGTTGTAGGTGACTCCAGGTATGCCCCATGCACCCCCCGGTAAGAAGAGGCTGGACTTGATCTCTTGACCAGAAGTCTTCACCTCATGAAATTTCAAACAAATACAGAGATTTTCTTGTTTGTTCTGTTTTGCTCTGTTTTAAGATTGTAGAACAAAGTGAATTCTAAGACTATTCTCTTACAAAATCAAACTGTCACAGAGGGGGCAAGAGACCTTGAAAAGCCTACAGGGGTCTTTAGAAAGAATGAATGAGGAAGTAGCAACTTGAAATGATATTATTTCTGCTTTGAGTCAGCATACTACCAATAAGCCCTTAAAAGCATGTTTATTGCCTAGCGAGGTAATGCTCTTAAAATGTTCCAAAGTACAGGACCACATTGCAGCCAAAGGAATAGGATTAGCTGTGGCAAAACATGCTGAGAATTCTTTATCGTTTACAGAAGAAGGACTTTTCCTTGCATTACAGCACTGAAAACAGAGCTAACTCGTCCTCATTGGCTTCCTCTTTACGTATGTATTTATTTATTTAGGGCTGCATTGGGTCTTCGTTGCTGCACTTGGGCTTTCTCTAGTTGCGACGAGCAGGGGCTACTGTTCGTTGTGGCGCACAGGCTTCTCATTGCGGTGGCTTCTCTTGTTGCGGAGCACAGACTCTAGGCATGCGAGCTTCAGGAGTTGTGGCTCGTGGGCTCTAGAGTACAGGCTCAGTAGTTGTGCTGCAGGGACTTAGCTGCCCTGCAGCATGTGGGATCTTCCCTGACCAGGGATCAAACCTGTGTCCCCTGCATTGGCAGGCAGATTCTTAACCACTGTGCCACCAGGGAAGTCCGGCTTCCTCATTTTAAGTGAGATAATGTGTTTGAGCAGTTGAGTAAAACTAGGAACCTGTATGAGGCATGCATACTTAGAAAAATGGGAGAAAAGCAAGACCAGAGTGCCTTAAAGTAGAGAAGAAAAGTCTAAATTACTCAATAAGAATTATATCTCTCATTTCTCGGATTTGGACTTCACTGGAAACTTACTGAGACATTCTGTGCCCTAGATCAGAATTTGTTAAACTATATCCAAAAAGGCATAGTTACTGAAATACCCACCTGATAAATTATTCTCACTTATAAGTATAGTGGTCATATATCTTAGACTTTTCTGGGACAATTCCAGTATAAATTTATTTTATTCTTTTCTATAAAGGCAGTGCCTTCAGTGTCTAACCAAGTGTAGTTTCCTATTATTCAGTTTAGAGATTAGAAAACATCTATTGCTGGACCACATGTTCTGATTTTAAGTTTAGAAAATTAGGTTACCACGAACCCTCAAAAATGTTGAAGTGATATTCCACTATATTTATAATACTCAGAAATCAGAGCTAATTTAGCTTAGATTCACAAAATCATTGGAACGTAAAAGCACTGGTAAGGTAGTACAATTTATCCTTCTCTTTCAGATAGTCAGTCACCTGAATCATCCCAGACTAATGAGAATTTATCCTGTCTCTAAAGACAGTCAGAAAAGCAGATCAACAAATCTCTTCCATTACACCCTCCCTCTGAATGCATAGCAGTGAACTGAATGAGAGAAAACGTAAAGTTCTAGAACTAATCTTCCCCCCCACCCCGTGGTGAAGGCTGTTTGCCCCACATCTAACTGGTGATAGGGTCCAAATTCTGTTTTTTCCCTAAACCATTTCCAAAGTCAGCAAAAATGACTATATATTGTACTAGCAAATTTGTTACAATATAGAAGACCCTGCTTGTGTCCCTGTGCTATACTTTCTCTCACCTCTCACTGCTCCCCTAACTGCTCTGTAACCCATGGACCCTCTTGAACTCTCCATACCCAGTAAATAAGCTCCCCAATATCATTAACTTGGTCACTGAACACTTATTCCATTTCCTTCCTTAACTAAAATCTGTCTCTACTCTGGAGGACACTGCATTCCCACCAGCCACTGGAGATGCTCATCTCCCATCAATGTTTTTCTAGGATCAGGGGGTAAAGTTGGCATTATTCATCTGTAAAAATACCTTCCTTTTAATGCTCATGCCACCTTACTCTACCACCTTCTTCTCCCTCCTCTGTAGGTTTATTGCTGAGGTCATGATAACTTCTGTCACTCATTAAAGACATCTGGTTCACACACTCACTTTCTAACCCAAGTCTTGCCATATTGTTCATTCTTAATGTAGATGACCCTCAACACCTCAACTCCAGTGGCTTTCACCTCTAAACCTTTCAGCCTACATTACCATCACCACACCACAGATCTCGTGGTCATCGATAAACATGCCTCTGAAGTCTTCAACTCCAATTTTCTACACATGACCTAACTTTTTCTTCTAGGTCTTTCATGACCTCAAGTTATTGATTACCTGAAGGACTCCCTCGCCAGCTTATTCAGTTTCCTTGCACCCCAGGCCTTTGGCAGCAACTACTTGGGGCTACGACCCTGGATTCCTGCTGCAGTACACCTTCTCCAATTCCATACCCAGATAAATAAATCTTCTGGAATGGCAGCTTGAAGCCATTTCAAAGCCACAGTTTTCAACCTCAGCTCTGCCCCCAGTCTCACCACCTGGAAATCCTATAACTATCATTGGTCATTCCCCAAACGATCATTTCAAACCAACCCTACTCTCCTCTTCACATATTCTAAGCACTACTCTTAATCTTTCACTCTCTCAATTTCAGTAGACAAACTGGTCTCTTGCTACTTGGAAAAGAAATGAATCTACCCGATATGCTTTCCTTAAATTTTGCTTCCCTTCTCCATGCCTTTATAAATCCTAGCGTCTCTCACACCTGACTGTGCCTCATTTCCTCTGATCCCAGGCAATAAATGAGCTACAGTCCATGGCCAGTCTCTCTACCTGTACCGTTGAGCTTACACTTTTATGCCAACTTCAGGGCCTTTACCATCAGCCATCTTCAGTTTCTCTTTGTTACCTTCGGGACAGCAAAGTCCATACTTCCTATCATGTCTTCTTACAATCTCATCTCTTTTCACTCTCATCTACTCTTCTGTGTTCTAGAACTGCATTGACCAACATGGTATCCACTAGCCACATGTGGCTATTTAAATTTAAATTAATTAAAATGAAATAAAATTAAAATTCAGTCACTCAGTTACACTAGCCATTTTTCAAGTGACCAATACCCACATATGGCAAGTGGCTACTGTATTGGACAGCACAGACATAAAACCTTTCCATCTTAAAGAAAGTTCTCTTGGATGGCACTGCTCGCGTTTACTGAAAATCTTGCATATGCCTGAAAGAACAAAGGTTTTTCATGTCTCTGAACCTTTGCACAGAGAGATGCAAGAACTATTTCTATGTCACACCATTCACTCTGGCATCCTACACGTATTATGACGTGGATATCCACTTCCGGAAGCAACTTCTGGTGTTGCAAAGAAGCACTGAAGTTCTTAACACCAGTCTTTATGTGGTAATTAGTGTACCTTTAAGGCACCCCATGCCCTTAAGGCACTTTTACCCACCTCTCTGGGTAAAAGTAAAAACTAGGAACACGTACTAATGGGGAGATGGAACATTAATACTGCAAGGAGGGTTTTTAGATTCCATTGTGCCATTCTTTCCCAATTTCCATATAATCAAAATTTGAACTGTCATTGTCAATAGAGCAGCCATCTTACCTTCCAGCTTATTACAGCCTTCGCCTCAGAAAACCTTTTTCAATTTTTTGAAGACAGAACCTACAATAAACTACCTAATTACCTTTGTTGAAACTTTGTTTTTAGTAGATCCAAATTCTCATGCAGCAGAAAAAATATTTGGACATACAACCACAACACTATTTTAGAAAAGTTCCAGAGAAGTTGCAATGAGAAAGAGTAGAAAAGTGAATTTTTTCAACTCCAGCTATTTCCCTAAATTAAGCCTTTGCTGTATGACTTGATTATTTCATTTGAAATGAATTTCTAGCTCCAGAGACGGGCGCGGAGCTGCCGAAGAGACAAGACACTTTTTCTTGCCTCTTTGTTTCCTGGTGCGCGCGCGAGGAGAGGGGATTAAGCGTGCCACTTAAAAGGAGCTCCAGAAACGGGTGCGAGCTGTGGCTATCAGCGCAGACACCAGAGATGGGAATGAGACGCTAAGGCCACTGCAGCAGCCACCAAGAAGCCTGTGTGCGAGCACAGGTCACTCTCCACACCTCCCCTCCCGGGAGCCTGTGCAGCCCGCCACTGCCAGGGTCCCGGGATTCAGGGACAACTTCACCGGGAAAACGCACGGCGTGCCTCAGGCTGGTGCAACATCATGCTGGCCTCTGCTGCCACAGGCTCGCCCCGCATCCGTACCCCTCCTTCCCCACAGCCTCAGTGAGCCAGAGCGCCCGAATCAGCTGCCCATTTAACCCCGTCCTGTCTGAGCAAAGAGCAGACGCCCTCGGGCGACCTACGTGCAGAGGCGGGGCCAAATCCAAAGCTGAACCCCTGGAGCTGTGCAAACAAAGAAAAGAAAGGGAAATCTCTCCCAGCAGCCTCAGAAGCAGCGGATTAAAGCTCCACAATCAACATGATGTACCCTGCATCTGTGGAATACTGGAATAGACAACAAATCATCCAAAATTCAGGAGGTGGACTTTGGGAACAAGACATATTATTTTTTTCCCCTTTTTCTATTCTTGTGAGTGTGTATGTGTGTGCTTCTGTGTGAGATTTTGTCTGTATAGCCTTGCTTTCACCATTTGTCCTAGGGTTCTGACCCGTTTTTGTTTTTTTTTACTTTTGAAAATTTTTCTTCTTAATAATTATTTTTTATTTTAATAACTTTATTTTATCCTACTTTATTTTATCTTCTTAATAATTATTTTTTATTTTAATAACTTTATTTTATCCTACTTTATCTTCTTTCTTTCCTTCTTTCTTTCTCCCTTCCTTCCTTCCTTTCTTCCTTTCTTTCTTTCCTTTCTATTTTTTCTTCTTTTTATTCTGAGCCATGTGGATTAAAGGCTCTTGGTGCTCCACCCAGGCATCAGGGCTGTTGTCTCTGGGGTGGGAGAACCAACTTCAGGACACTGGTCCACAAGAGACCACCCAGCTCCACATAATATCACATGGCGAAAATCTCCCAGAGATCTCCATCTCAACACCAAGACCCAGCTTCACTCAACGACCAGCAAGCTACAGTGCTGGACACCCTATGCCCAACAACTAGCAAGACAGGACCACAGCCCCATCCATTAGCAGAGAGGCTGCCTAAAATCATAATAAGGCTACAGACACCCCAAAACACAACACCAGATGTGGACCTGCCCACCAGAAAGACAAGATCCAGCCTCATCCA
>NC_041224.1:17164661-17166022 GCF_002837175.3 Physeter macrocephalus
TAGACAAGATGAAAAAACACACAACAGATGAAGAAGCAAGGTAAAAACCCACCAGACCTAACAAATGAAGAGGAAATAGGCAGTCTACCTGAAAAAGAATTCAGAATAATGATAGTAAAGATGATCCAAAATCTTGGAAATAAAATAGACAAAATGC
Organism: Physeter macrocephalus; assembly: GCF_002837175.3. Classification (NCBI taxonomy): domain Eukaryota; kingdom Metazoa; phylum Chordata; class Mammalia; order Artiodactyla; family Physeteridae; genus Physeter; species Physeter macrocephalus. The sequence continues at coordinate 17,164,819 of NC_041224.1, forward strand.
AAGAAACATTTAACAAGGACCTACAAGAACTAAAAAGGAAGCAAGCAACGATGAACAACACAATAAATGAAATTAAAAATAGTCTAGGGCTTCCCTGGTGGTGCAGTGGTTGACAGTCCACCTGCTGATGCAGGGGACGTGGGTTCGTGCCCCGGTCTGGGAAGATCCCACATGCCACGAAGCGACTAGGCCCGTGAACCATGGGTGCTGAGCCTGCGCGTCCGGAGCCTGTGCTCCGCAACGGGAGAGGCCACAAAAGTGAGAGGCCCGCGTACCGCAAGAAAAAAAAAAAAAAAAACTCTAGATGGGATCAATAGCAGAATAACTGAGGCAGAAGAACGGATAAGTGACCCGGAAGATAAAATAATGGAAATAACTACTGCAGAGCAGAATGAGAAAAAAGAATGAAAAGAACTGAGGACAGTCTCAGAGACCTTTGGGACAACATTAAACACACCAACAATCGAATTATAGGGGTCACAGAAGAAGAAGAGAAAAAGAAAGGGACTGAGAAAATATTTGAAGAGATTATAGTTGAAAACTTCCCTAATATGGGAAAGGAAATAGTTAATCAAGTCCAGGAAGCACAGAGAGTCCCATACAGGATAAATCCAAGGAGAAACACGCCAAGACACATATTAATCAAACTATCAAAAATTAAATACCAAGAAAACATATTAAAAGCAGCAAGGGAAAAATGACAAATAACACACAAGGGAATCCCCATAAGGTTAACAGCTGATCTTTCAGCAGAAACTCTGCAAGCCAGAAGGGAGTGGCAGGACATATTTAAAGTGATGAAGGAGAAAAACCTACAACCAAGATTACTCTACCCAGCAAGGATCTCATTCAGATTTGATGGAGAAATTAAAACCTTTACAGACAAGCAAAAACTGAGAGAGTTCAGCACCACCAAACCAGCTTTACAACAAATGCTAAAGGAACTTCTCTAGGCAAGAAACACAAGAGAAGGAAAAGACCTACAAGAACAACCCGAAACAATTCAGTAAAAGGTAATAGGACCATACATATCGATAATTACCTTAAATGTAAATGGATTAAATGCTCCCACCAAAAGACACAGACTGGCTGAATGGAAACAAAAACAAGACCCATATATATGCTGTCTACAAGAGACCCACTTCAGACCTAGGGACACATACAGACTGAAAGTGAGGGGATGGAAAAAGATACTCCATGCAAA
>NC_041224.1:17167427-17169325 GCF_002837175.3 Physeter macrocephalus
CTCCATACTGTTCTCCATAGTGGCTGTATCAATTTACATTATTCCCACCAGCAGTGCAAGAGGGTTCCCTTTTCTCCACACCCTCTCCAGCATTTATTGTTTCTAGAGTTTTTGATGATGGCCAATCTGACCGGTGTGAGATGATATCTCATTGTCGTTTTGATTTGCATTTCTCTAATGATTAATGATGTTGAGCATTCTTTCATGTGTTTGTTGGCGATCTGTATATCTTCTTTGGAGAAATGTCTATTTAGTTCTTCTGCCCATTTTTGGATTGGGTTGTTTGTTTTTTTGTTATTGAGCTGCAAGAGTTGCTTATAAATTTTGGATATTAGTCCTTTGTCAGTTGCTTCGTTTGCAAATATTTTCTCCCATTCTGAGGGTTGTCTTTTGGTCTTGTTTATGGTATCCTTTGCTGTGCAAAAGCTTTTAAGTTTCATTAGGTCCCATTTGTTTTTTTTTGTTTTTATTTGCATTTCTCTAGGAGATGGGTCCAACAGGATCCTGCTGTGATTTATGCCATAGAGTGTTCTGCCTATGTTTTCCTCTAAGAGTTTGATAGTGTCTGGCCTTACATTTAGGTCTTTAACCCATTTTGAGTTTATTCTTGTGTGTGGTGTTAGGGATTGTTCTAATTTCATACTTTTACATGTAGCTGTCCAGTTTTCCCAGCACCACTTATTGAAGAGGCTGTCTTTTCTCCACTGTATATCCTTCCCTCCTTTATCAAAGATAAGGTGACCATATGTGTGTGGGTTTATCTCTGGGCTTTCTATCCTGTTCCATTGATCTATATTTCTGTTTTTGTGCCAGTACCATACTGTCTTGATTACTGATAGTATACATAGAGAATCCTAAGGATGCTACCAGGAAACTACTAGAGCTAATCAATGAATTTGGTAAAGTAGCAGGATACAAAATTAATGCACAGAAATCTCTGGCATTCTTATACACTAATGATGAAAAATCTGAGAGTGAAATTAAGAAAACACTCCCATTTACCATTGCAACAAAAAGAATAAAATATCTAGGAATAAACCTACCTAAGGAGACAAAAGACTTGTATGCAGAAAACTATAAGACACTGATGAAAGAAATTAAAGATGATACACATCGATGGAGAGATATACCATGTTCTTGGATTGGAAGAATCAACATTGTGAAAATGACTCTACTACCCAAAGCAATCTACAGATTCAATGCAATCCCTATCAAACTACCACTGGCATTTTTTACAGAACTAGAACAAAAAATTTCACAATTTATATGGAAACACGAAAGACCTCGAATAGCCAAAGCAATCATGAGAATGAAAAATGGAGCTGGAGGAATCAGGCTCCCTGACTTCAGACTATACTACAAAGCTACAGTAATCGAGACAGTACGGGGCTTCCCTGGTGGCGCAGTGGTTGCGCGTCCGCCTGCCGATGCAGGGGAACCGGGTTCGCGCCCCGGTCTGGGAGGATCCCACATGCCGCGGAGCGGCTGGGCCCGTGAGCCATGGCCGCTGAGCCTGTGCGTCCGGAGCCTGTGCTCCGCAACGGGAGAGGCCACAACAGAGGGAGGCCCGCATACCACAAAAAAAAAAAAAAACAATAAAAAAGACAGTACGGCACTGGCACAAAAATAGAAATATAGATCAATGGAACAAGATAGAAAACCCAGAGATAAACCCACATACATATGGTCCCCTTATCTTTGATAAAGGAGGCAAGAATATACAGTGGAGAAAAGACAGCCTCTTCAATAAGTGGTGCTGGGAAACCTGGACAGCTACATGTAAAAGAATGAATTTAGAACACTCCCTAACACCATACACAAAAATAAACTCAAAATGGATTAGAGGGCTTCCCTGGTGGTGCAGTGGTTGCACGTCCGCCTGCCGATGCAGGGGAACC
>NC_041224.1:17169678-17175625 GCF_002837175.3 Physeter macrocephalus
AAGAGATATGGGAACATATGTATATGTATAACTGATTCACTTTGTTGTAAAGCAGAAACTAACACACCTCTGTAAAGCAATTATGCTCCAATAAAGATGCTAAAAAAAATAAAATAAAATGAATTCCTAAATTCACTAATAAGACCAGGAATTGCAACATTTTAATATAAATATTAAACAGATTTGAAAACCAAATATCAAGCTTGTGATAATTACTTAACATTTTGAGTATGCTTCCCTGATATCAGGACTGAAGTGAGAGACAGGAGACTGGGTCTGCCATCAGCTGGGCAGTTAGCTTCAGCTCTTGGGCCTCAGTCTCATGAATTAAAGTAATAGAATCAGTGTAGATTGGAAGTTCCCTTTCCACTTGAAAAGCAATGGTATTGCTGGGTTGTGGGGAGGAAGGACATTCTTTAAAAGAATCAGTGTGTTCTCAATTTTATGTAAAGAGCAATGTAAATCCACCTTCAAGCTGCTCTCCCTACGAGATTGGCACCACTTAATTGTTTTGCATAGACACTCTGGAGTCTCCATCACCTAAAATGAGAGAAATAAATATGAGTGCAGTGCATCTACAAGAGCAATTTATGGAGATAGGAAGTGGAGGGGTGTAGGAGGAGATTGTAATAGAAGAGAATTCACAGGCTGGTGTGGCCTCATTAAGACCAGTGGGCATGGGGAATGCCCTGGCGGTCCAGTGGTTAGAACTCCATGCTTCCACCCCAGGGGCACCTGGATTCCATCCCTGGTCGGAGAACTACGATACCGCAAGCTGAGTGGTGTGGCAAAAAACAAAAAAGACCAGTGGGCAACGCCTTCTGTCTTCAATTAAGATGCATTTGCCTTTGCAGTACCTAGCACTTGCCTTTATTCACCTTGGTTTTTCATTTGTATAGAGGCACATTTCTAGCATGAAATACTCTTTTAAAAGTATTGTAAATACACAAACATTATTTGTAAATGTCATTTCAAAAACATTTACTTGTTTCAACATCTTAGAGTTTGTATATACTAATAACTTTCATCTTAAATATTTGAGGCAAGAAGGTTAGACATGAAATGCTGCTCTGGTTTACTGTTTTTCAGTATTATGGTGATACATGAGTGGAGAAAAGGACACACACCAAGGTGGAGGAAAGAGTATATTTTTCTTCTGCAATGTGAAACTTTTAATTATTTTAAATGTGTGACTTAGTCAACTTGGAACCAGTCCACCTCACAGTAAAATAAAAAGAAATGAAAATAGATGATACAATGGTTCAGTGACTAAAAAAATGTAAAGTTATTACAAATGGAGTATAAACACCTGTCTAATCTAAGCAGTTGCTGCTTCTGGTGTGTGTGTGTGTGTGTGTGTGTGTGTGTGTGTGTATTCAGTTAAAATACCATTATACAAATTATTTTTATTTTCTTTGAAGACAAAAATAAAAGTTATTTTTAATGTACCTTATAGATACATATATTCTTTAGAAAGCATCTTATGCCACACAATTATTTAAGGAACAATTATATACAAACTGCACTTAGCAGTACCACACGCTCCAATGCCCTCCTCTCCAAACAAAAATAAACAAAGAGGCTTGTTTTGCTTTGAAATGATTCTGAATTAACACCCAAAGCAAGTCTAACTTTCCAAATTAATTGGTGAAACCATAAGGTTAGGTGGCCTCTGTATTTTGCTAGATTTGGTGAAGATCTAAGGAGGAAAGGTGAAATTTCTACTTTTTAAAATTATCCACCATATATGCATAGATATTATAAAAGCAAAACTTATAAACCAATAAATGTCTATTCATACTGCATTGACTAAATAAATTACAATGTAACCAGCCAGGGAATACTATACCACTGTTCAAAGGAATAAGATGATCTGTCAATGATAAATGACTAAATATATTTTTAAATGTTTTAAATGTAGAAGTGTATACTCACATTCCCTGAGTAAAAATACTTACTAATTTAGTAATAAATTATAGTATAGCACATGTATATTTGTGTGTGTGTGTGTGTGTGTGTGTGTCTATAATACAAATGATGCCAATGGTTACCACTGGAAGACAAAAAGAGAATAAAGGAGAATCTCACTTTCTATATAGTTTTGAATGATATCATTTTTTAATGATCGAAATTACTTTTATAATCAGAATAAATATTAAATGTCCTATAATATGGTGCTGATTCTCCTTCCAATAAAATAAGAGGGTCTGGGAATTGAGTGGGTAAAATGTGAGTGGTTCCTTTCACTATTATACCTAATTACTCATTTGTAATATTTTTGCTTCTCAAAACCATGATTTTGGAATCTTTTTCTTTTTTTTGGCCGTGTGGCATATGGGATTTTAGTTCCCCTACCAGGGATCGAACCCATGCCCCCTGCACTGGCAGCACGGAATCTTAGCCACTGGACCACCAGGGAATTCTCATTACCATGATTTTGAACTCTTCTGGCTTACATGTCTTATTTCCCAAAGAAAGGCTCCTTCCAAGCTCCTTCCACCTATGACTCAATGATTTCACTGAACTTTGGGGTTCTCTTGCTGCTGAACTAATAGACAAAGAAGAGATTCACTGCTCTACCTTGAGTGATTGACCTTGATTACCAAACAGAAATAGAGTTACTGACACATCCCAAGGGCATAAGGAGTATTTATAACCCAGAGAATCCCCTAGGGTGTCTCCTAGTATTTTTATATCCAATACTAAAGATTATGGAAGACCACAGCAACCCAATAGAGGTAAAGCCAGGAAGAGCTCAGGCACTTAGGGATGGAAGGCTTGGGTCACCCCACCAGATATAGAACTCTGACCGTGGAATTGCTGGCTGAGGGCAAATAGATACAGAAAATTGGTAGTGGGCAAAGGAAGTTATAAATACCAACTGTATTCTTCTGACTTATTTCAGGACTGAGGAATATAATAGCTCTACATATTTTTCTTCCTTGCTTTGTTATGTATATATTTGTATGTAATTGACCAATTTTCTATTTCTTTCCTCCTCTTCACTTCTGTTTCTATGCGGTGATGGTTAACTGTAATCTGATTATGAGGTTATTGGATACAAAGATAGGTTTGTGGCTGAACTAGAAAAGGAATGAACATCTTCAGGGATGGATAGTGTTTAATGGGGTTTGGGTCTTTTCTTTGGGAAGAGGGTGTGTTTTATTTGCATGGGGGATGGTTGCATAATGCGAGTAATTGCTGCTGTTAGGAAGACTCCATTGCATAAAACTTTGCTTATGGATATTGAGCAGGCAAAGGTTAAGCTGTGATAGAGTGGTTTGACTCCCAACTTTGACTTCATACATTTTTTTCTATTTGGAGATACTAGAAAGCTAAAAACTACAGTCCTCAGACTCTTCTTGCTGCTTAGGATTCTGGATATAAATTTGGTTCTGCCAATTAAACACATTTGTCTGAGCTTTTTTTGAACACAGAAGAAAGATATACCATCTTTCTGCAACATTGTGGACAGACAAGCAAGCTCTAAAGGGTGGGGGGTTTGCAATGGCCATATGTCATAACCCCACTGTCTAATCACCAGCTACATGGGTGGCGGTGGAGGTGATGGCAGCAGCTCCTGGAGAAGTGGCTGCAGCAATCACCAAATCCTGGGATCACACTAAGAGTGGTTGACATTGAAGTCAAAGTTTCAATGAAATACCTTGACTTCCACACCTCCATCACTTACAGTTATTTAATCGACAACTTATTTCTATGTTAAATCCTTTTATGTGTGGAAAACCTAGAGTATTTTCTCTTTCCTGAATTAAAGCCCAATTGATATAAAACCCTAGAGTTACACTTGTTTGTGTTCAAAAAGAGGCACGTAAAGGATGCTCACTTCAACACTGCAACAGCTCCAACAATGACCTACATGTCTAGTCATAGGGGAACGGGTGAATAAATTAGGGCACATATCTACTGTGGGATGCAGCAGTTTAAAAGAATGAAGTGAATCTGTACATAGTGACATGAAAAACGTTCTAAGACATACTGGCCAGTTAAGGAAAAAGGGAGTTACATAATAATTGTGCCATACTAAACATACTAAATGTACATATTATAAATATTGCATGGTTTGGTATATATGCCATGCATCACCATATACTTGAAAGAATATATACCAAATTCATAATAGCAATAACTTCTTTGGAAGGTACTGGCATTGACAGTGGTGATAAAGGAAGACTTTAATTTTATGTAGAATGATTGAATTTTTAGAATTAGAATATATTCCTGTATTACTTGATGATTAAAAAGAAATTTAAAAAAATAAGAACAATTAATTACACCTGTGAAGAGTAAAGCAATTATAAACATGTTTAATATAAAAATGTGTAACATTTTAAAATTACCTGGAGCTACCTGAACAAAATCTAGGAGAGGACTGGAGAAAGAGGGATGTAAAACGAGCTAACTTTTGTCTTCTTTGGGAAGGAGAGGGCAACAGAGTGGGTGAGAATGCATAGATATTACTTTGTTCTTGGGAATGACAGGGAAATTTAAGTTCAAATATATTTTTAATATAAGGGTAACCAGTAACAGAATAAAAATTGGACATCTAACTTTTAAACCACTTGAGAAAGAGATCAAAGGAAACTTGATCAATACAACAAAAGACAGCAAGGGAACAAAAGAAGCTAGAACACATAGTAAAGAGATGATTTATGCAAAAATGTAGAACATCAAAATTGACTCAAGAGCATATCAAATTTGCATAGTGTATTAACTATGCAAACCAGGAAAGAAATTGAAAAGCTTAAAAATAATAATACTGTAATGAAGAAAAGACAAGGCAATAGACCCGTATGGTTTATGGACAATTCTCTCCATTCATTGAAGGTTTGATTAAGTCCCTATGTTATTTGAGCAATTACAGAAGACAGAAAAATCGGAATATTTCCCAGTCAATTTTATGAGGTTTACATTGCTTTAAAGTTAAAAATGAACAAGAACAGCATAATAGACATGAACAATAAAAGACCAATATCAGTTATAAATATAGTTGTAAAAATCCTATATGGAACATTATAACATTAAATCAAACGTTATATTAATTCCAAACTTGAATTATTTCTAAGAATTTAGGAATGGGTCAACTTTAGGAAATCTGTTTGTGTAATTCATTACTCAAATGAGTTAATTGAGAAAAATATGAATATCTTCATAATTGCCACAGAGATACTTGATAAAATTCAATATCCAATCCTTAGGGGAAAAAATTCTTTGCAAGCTAAGGAATAAAAATATATTCTCTTACTGTGATAAAGAGTATCTATTAAAAACAAATAGTAAATATCATAGCTAACATAAAACATTAGTGGCACTCCCACTGAAATTAGGATTAAAACAAGGATATAAGTTTTGTGGCTTTTCTTTAACATCTTTATTGGGGTAAAATTGCTTTACAATGGTGTGTTAGTTTCTGCTTTATAACAAAGTGAATCAGTTATACGTATACATATATCCCCATATCTCTTCCCTCGTGCATCTCCCTCCCTCGCACCCTCCCTATCCCACCCCTCTAGGTGGTCACAAAGCACTGAGCTGATATCCCTATGCTGTGTGGCTGTTTCCCACTAGCTATCTATTTTACATTTGGTAGTGTATATATGTCTATGCCACTCTCTCACTTTGTCCCAGCTTACCCTTCCCCCTCCCCATATCCTCAAGTCCATTCTCTAGTAGGTCTGCGTCTTTATTCCCGTCTTGCCCCTAGGTTCTTCATGACCAGTTTTTTTTCCTTAGATTCCATATATATATGTTAACATATGGTATTTGTTTTTCTCTTTCTGACTTAACTTCACTCTGTATGACAGACTCTAGGTCCATCCACCTCACTACAAATAACTCAATTTCGTTTCTTTTTATGACTGAGTAATATTCCATTGTATATATGTGCCACATCTTCTTTATCCATTCATCTGTTGATGGACACTTAGGT
>NC_041224.1:17176166-17185810 GCF_002837175.3 Physeter macrocephalus
ACCCATTTTGAGTTTATTTTTGTGTATGGTGTTAGGGAGTGTTCTAGTTTCATACTTTTACATGTAGCTGTCCAGTTTTCCCAGCACCAATTACTGAAGAGGCTGTCTTTTCTCCACTGTATACTCTTGCCTCCTTTATCAAAGATAAGGTGACCATATGTGTGTGGGTTTATCTCTGGGCTTTCTATCCTGTTCCATTGATCTTAAAACAAGGATATAAGTTTTTAAGACTTTTTGCTACATCATTGTGGAATTATTAGCAAAAAGATCAGAAAAGAAATAAGGTACAGATTCATAAATTGAAGGGATAAAACTGAAATTATTTGCAGATATATGATTTAGTTCTAAGAAAATTAAGGGAAACAACTAAAAATATAATAAAACTAATAAAAGGTCAGAATGTCAGCTGAGTGTTGAAGATGCAAATGAAACACATAAATCTCAATTGAATCAGAAAAGAAGAAGGAGGAGAAGAGGAAGAAGAACTGAAATGGAAAAAAAAATTCCATTCACAATAGCAAAAAAATTATAAAATGCTTAAGAATGAAATAATCAAGATATATAGAAGAAACAACACTTTCCTGGAAAGTATTAAAAAAAAAAAAACTCTGAGTTAATGGAGCTACATTAGATGTTCCTGAATGGAAAGATTCAATCTTGAAATCATTCAATTCTCTCTCAATTTGGTCTATACATTTATTTTCAGCACAAATTGCTTCCTGTTAAAAAAATTACTTTTGAAGCCATCACATAGTTACAGAAAAGATGAAGTACAATAGAAAGACCTGCTTTTTTCTGAAATATTTGAGAGTAAATTACTTTCCCATTTTCCTATCATCTAAAAACATTAGTGGGTTTTTCGTACAAACAACAATGTTCTACATAATGTCAATATAGCCATTAAAATCAGAAAATTATTATTGATGTATTACTGTCTTCTAATCATTAAACCCCATAATCAAGTTTCATCAATTATCTCAGTAATCTTTTACAGCAAAAATGCCCATTTCAGAATCATGCATGGCATTTAGTTATGCCTCCTTAGTCTTCTTCAATCTTTAATAGTTCATCCCTTGACTTTCATGACCTTGATACTTCAGACGACTATAGGCCAGTTGTTTTGTAGAATGTCCTTCACTTTGGGCTTGTCTCATGTTTCCTCAAAACTGAGTTCAACTTATGCTCCTTTTCAGGGATACCACAGACATGAACCACGTTCTGCTGATCCCCCGACTAGGCTGTCCTTGCTTTATGGATGACCTCCAGGTCCTACTCAGGCTTTGACACACAATACCAAGCAACAGCTCTGCATGTTTCCTTCTTCACCCTACCTGGGCTCTAACATCCCACTCCAGACTTTCTATATGAGTATCCTTTTTACCCTCCTCTGACTCTGACACCCCATGGCAGGACTGTATAAATTTAATGCAATGCCAACCATAATTCCAAACAAAATCTGTTTAGAACTTTAAAAAATGATGCTAAAATTTTACTTGAAGAACAACTTGAGATGAGTCAAGATATATTTGAAAAAGAAGATTGAAAAGACTTACTTTACCATATGTTCTAACGTAAAACCACAAAAATTGAAATAGATTCTGAATCAGGGACATATTCATGAAAAAAATAGAGATTAGAGAAAACAGACTGAAGAATATTGTGGTATTTATAGTCAGAGTAGAAATAACAAGTTTCTTGAACAATGGTGATTTGGAGAAGAGAATTTATTAGCATTCTGTATTAGGATTTACACAAAAGTTTAAGTGTAAAAAAATAAAATCATAAAGCAATACTGATTCATAATATTATATTTCTGGGCTAGGAAATACCTTGCTGGACATAGCAAAGGAGAAAGGAAAGATTGAAAACTTAGACTATTTACAAATTAAAACATCTTATATAGTAACAAAACAATGGTGGCTCCATTTGTCTCCTGCACTTGCCTTCATATGGAAAATGAGGGCTTTGGATAGATGATTCTGAAGATCTCTTCAAGCTCTGAAATGATAATTCTCAATATTTTATGCATATGATTGTACTTCCATTGTGTTCATGTCTGCCTTGCATCTGTCACATAATGTAACCTCCTTGAATCATATTTTTTAAATCCATTCTTCCAATCTCTGCCTTTTGATTAGAATGTGTTATTTACATTCATTGTAATTATTGATAAAGTAGGATTTATGTCTGTCATTTTACTTTTTTATCTTGTCTCTTGTCTTTTTTCTTCTTTTGTACCTGCAACAAAGAATACAGGCTTTATAGAATTAGTCCAGGAAAGTTGATAAGCAAATAAAACACAAGGGCAGCAACTACAACCTACAGGAAGAACGACGATCCGCTGGGGGTGAAGCGTGATATGATTTGCAGAACTGCCACTGAAGTCTCTGCTGAGCTTGCTAATGATTGGACAGAGATTTTCTTAAATACTGGTAAGTCTCTCAACCTTTGCCAAAGGGTCCAGGTACATTACAGCATATCTTCAATGCTCCAGCAGTTTATAACTCTGCTTTAATCTTCACTTCCTACTTGCACAGTCTCAAAGTAAGGTGGAGATGAGAGATTAGGCTCTTCTCAGGTGTTTCCTGAACGTGAGCACAGCCCTGCATGTGTGTGGCCTTCTAGATTGTCAGAAATATATAAAAGCTTTTCCTAGTGCTCTGTGCATATCTCTTTCCCATGCTTTTTCTTTTGAGTCTTTTGGTCAGCCTCTTGAGTATCCCAACTTGTAACCCCATCTCAGGCAGTCGCGATGTTAAATCATTTCCACTGATCATTTTCGACAAATACCCTGGGCGATAGGCTCTCCACATAGAGCAAGTTCTGAGTCCAGTCAAATACAGACAAACCTTGAGAATGGGGCTGGAGCAGCCAGACAGATCAAATAGAAACAATTCTCTGGGGAGAGAGCTTTTGCGGCAGCTCCAAACTTGTCTGCTGCCTGCAGTGGCTGCTAGGATGCTGGCTTTCACAGTTACCATGGTTACAAGGCCTTTAGTTTTCAAGGCTACTGTGGAGCTGGGAGAAGGGGACAAGTTACAATGCCACCAAACTCACTGAGTTTCCAAGATGCAGCTGTTTTTCTCGCATTGAGGTTCCTTGGATTGTTGTAAACTTTTGGTTACTTTCCAGAGTTCTGATAAAGTTTATTTTTGACAATTTTTGTCAGTATTCTGACTGCTTTTATGGAGGAGTCGTTTTCTGAGATCCTTACTCCTATCATTTCTTGAGAAACCAATGTGCTTCTGCCATTTTTTTTTCAGATTCTTTTCCGTTATAGTTTATTACAAGATATTGAATATAGTTCCAAAGTCTTCTCTTTTAAAACTACTCTCCTCCATAGAATCACAGATTTTTATGTCTTAGAAGGAAGCTCCTATAGTCCAGTTTTTTCAAAACTGCTAGAGTAACAGAACCCTTTCTCTGAATGATACCTAGAAGCCCCCAAATTACTCCTATTATTACTATTACTGCTGCTGCTGAGTCTGATTTGGTTGAAGCAAGGGTAGACAGGAGGGTCACAGACTTCTATATGTTTGGTCCATTTTTGTTGGCTTGTTGTCACCTTCAAAGATGCTTTATTTAATCCCAAGGGATCCTGGGAGTGGAGGAAACCAAGGTCCAGAGATAAGTGTCTTGTCCAAGATCATTAAGCCAGTTAGTGCAGAGCTGGGACTAGAAGTCAAGTTAAAGTTTAGTGCCCTTCAGGTCCATCACCTGTACCATCACTATCACCACCTGAGACCTGGCTTATTGCAATACATTCTTAGTTGTCTCTGATCTCCCCTCTCCTACGTCCTCATTTACAGAACATATGGTATTTTGTGTTCTTTGTGTCTCTCCTCTGTACAACAGGCTTCTATGGCTCTCCATTTCCTATAAAATCAAGCCCCAGTCTTTACGGGTTCATTTCAGGTTCTTCATAATCCAAACTTTTTCTTACATTGTTCCCCAATCCAAAGCCACTATGCCAGCCTGTTTGCTTTTTTCACTGATCCTTGAATCACCCCCAAGTCTTTCCTTATATTTTTCCCTCTACCTGGAATGCTGACTTTCCATTGAACCTGTCCTTCAAGACTCAGATCAAGATCCTTGAAGCCTATTCTAACTATGCAGGTTCACAGTTACCCCTTTTGTCTTTTTGAGGACCAAATGCATTCTGTACCATTTTTTGGCTTTTAAATTTCACATGGGTAAGAATATGTATTGTCTCATCAGTAAAAACATAAGTTCTGCTAGGACATGGACCATGGCTTAATTTGTATGCAATACTGACGTGGTGCTGTGTGAAAACCAACTGTGTTTTGTGAGTGAATTAAGCATAGTCAAGGACCTTTAGTTCCTCTTCAAGGGCTATAGATAACATTCTGAGCCATATCCTTTGAGCTATCCTATAGATACTTAAACCCCTTCCACCAGGTGGAAGAAGTTAACTACATGATGACCAGACTGTAACCACGACAAAAGCTGCCACAGTTCTGAGTGCTGGCCTCAAAGAAATGGGAACAAACTGACCCTGGAACTGAAGATTAACTGTACTTAAAACAATCAAGAGGATGCTGATGAGACCACTGCATGACCAATTTCAAGATGACTGTCAGAGCTGACTGTGTTGTTTCTGCACGTAGCCCCTCCCCTCACCTAAAAAAAGCTCTTGCCCACTCATTGTCAGTGGGGGGAAGTCAGGCTTTGAACAGGAGTCCACTTCCCCCTCAGGTTGCTGGCCTCTGGAATAAAGGACACGGGTTCGAGCCCTGGTCCGGGAAGATCCCACATGCCGCGGAGCAACTAAGCCTGTGCGCCACAACTACTGAGCCTGCTCTCTAGAGCCCGCGAGCCACAACTACTGAGCCCATGCACCTAGAGCCTATGCTCCGCAACAAGAGAAGCCACCGCAATGAGAAGCCTGTGCACCACAATGAAGAGCAGCCCCGCTCGCAGCAACTAGAGAGAAGCCCACGCGCAGCAACGAGGACCACCGCAGCCAAAAACAAATAAAAATTTTTAAAGAAAGAATACTGTTGTCATATATTGTTAAAAAAACATCTTTTTCTTTAGTCATAATCTCATAGCTAAAATATTTCTAATGAGTTGAACCTGAACTTCCCATTTTACAAAAGACAACAAAGATACCAATCACACAAATGGAATATACATTCACACACCATTAGACAGAACTGTCACAATCCTCCAAGACAATGACTGATACGGAGTCCCAGACAAACACTTCCCTAACACAAATGGTCCTCGACATCAGAACCAACTGGCAAAATGCCCAAATGACACTCAGTGCTCACAAACGGTCCTCAGTGTCAGATGCACGTCAGAACCAACTGGCAAAAATGCCCAAATAGGACTTCGTGCTCAAAAGAGAAGTTTGCCCGGCTGCCCACCCGTGGACTTACTCGGTCATGGAGCTCGTCAGCTTGTCCAGATGCATGTTTCCGTTCCACCAAGGAAAAGCGCACGTTGACAGCCAGTGCCGAGCAGGGGAGAAACAGGGAGGATCCCCCAAACACATGGTTTCGGCAGCTGCTAGGAGCGTCCCCCAAAACCCCGCTCCCGGGGCCAGCGAGCCCCGAGCAGCGGCTACTCACGGCCATCCCGGCGCGTCGTCATGGCGGCTCAGCTCGGGAAAACCCCGGGAGCAGATGTCGCGAGAGTGCAGCAGCCCCAGGTTGGGAGCCAGAAACTGTAACCGAAAGTGTGGTCGGGCTGCTCGCCGCTCTAAAGCCAATAAAGAAGCCAGGTTGGTGGGAAGGAAAGTTTGATTTATTTCAGAGGCCGGCAGCCTGGCGGGGGAGGGGGCAGAGGCCTGTCCATAGGCCGACTCCCCCCACTGACGATCAGCGCGCAAGACCTTTTATAGATGCGGGGAGGGGGCTACAGGCAGAAACAGCGCAGTCAGCTCTGACAGTCATCTTGACGTTGGTCATCGGAGGTCTGATCAGCTCATCTTGATGGTTTTAAGTACAGTTAATCTTCAGTTCCAGGGTCAATTATTCCCATTTCTTTAAGGCCAGCTCTCAGAATTGTGACTGCTTATGTCATGGTTACAGTCTGGTCATCATGTAGTTAACATCTTCCACCTGGTGGAAGGGGTTTAAGTATCTGTAAGACAGCTCAAAGGATATGGCTCAGAATGTTATCTATAGCCCTTGAGGAGGAACTAAAGGTCCTTGACTATACTTAAAGAAAAAAGTATTATTATTTAGTCTTGTTGGACTGTTTTCCTTTGTTTCTGCATTTTCTCACTTCTCTGACTAAACTTATTCTTTGGCTAGAGTTTTTCCACAGACAAAAGGCAGGCTGAGGACACAGGGGGCAAGCACCATAGGGTCCTGCTCTGTTTCACTACGCCTGTTCAATTTTTACATCAGGGTTATGCTAGCTATATAGAGTAAATAAGAGAGCTTCTCTTTTTCTTTCTTAATACTCTTCAACAGTTTAAAATAGTAATTATCTGTTACTTGAAGGTTTTGCAGAACTCATTCATAAACAGCCTGTTGCCTTTTGGGAGGTGTTGATATTTATCTACTTTTCACTATCTACTATAGTTAATGATCTAAACAAACTTTCTCTTTTAGAGCCAATTTTTTTTTTAGATTATCATTTATCTCACCTGGATTCTCTAAGTTGGAATGTTGCCAAGTAGAAAGGTAGACTAAAAAACAAACAAAACGGGGGCTTCCCTCGTGGCGCAGTGGTTGAGAATCTGCCTGCTAATGCAGGGAACACGGGTTCGAGCCCTGGTCCGGGAAGATCCCACATGCCGCGGAGCAACTGGGCCCGTGAGCCACAACTACTGAGCCTACGCGTCTGGAGCCTGTGCTCTGCAACAAGAGAGGCCGCGATAGTGAGAGGCCCGCGCACCACGATGAAGAGAGGCCCCCACTTGCCACAACTAGAGAAAGCCCTCGCACAGAAACGAAGACCCAACACAGCAAAAATAAATAAATAAAATTAATAAACTCCTACCCCCAACATCTTCTTTAAAAACAAACAAACAAACAAAACAAAACAAAATGTTTCAAATAAATGGACTAATGAACATTTCGTTGTTTGGATTAAAGATTACATTGCTTCTTTCTACTTGACAATGGAAAAAAAAATCCCAGTTTAGATAATACTTGGAGGAACTATGATTCAAACTACATTTCTGTATTAAGCAATTTATAAACCAAAACAAGCCGGTTTCAAGTGTATCTTGCTCAATACTAAATTGTGTTCTAATTGTCATAAGACAAACCTACATGTGCGGATTATGTAGTTTCTTACATTTTAGATGAAAAATTAAACCCTTCGATAATGGAGAAACAATGAAAAGGTGCTTGAAAATAGGTGGAGACATTGAGATTCCTGACAAATGGTGAACACTGCTTTAGAGATGTGGACATCGCAGTGGGGTCACGAGCTCCAGGAGCATGTGGTGGGGGGGTTCTGCAGTTGACATGGCACGCCCGAGAGCTGCCACAGGACAACCAGAGAGAGTGGCTGTTGATGTCATGGTTGTTTACAAAGTGGCCTCTATAGTGTCCATCCACTCCCTCCCAGCTGCAGGGGTGAGACCCAACTAAACCACTCAGGCTAATCCCATCTCTGCTGTTAAGATTGGTTCTGGTAACCAGACGGAAGCAAATCATCCCAGGGCATTTGGACATAACATTTTGGGGGGTTGCACTGTTGGACCTCTGCTCTGGTTTTGAATTATATTCTTATGTCTGTACCTCTAGGGTTCTAAATAATTTTTGAACAGCTCCACCAGCAGAGTTCAGCATCTGGCTTTACTAGTGGTATCTCCTGCTTCTTTGGGAAAGGACACGACAATTTCCTAGTCCCCCTGGGCTCAGGCACAGGCTTCAGAGGTAACAACTCCAGATAGATAAGAATAGGGACATCTGGTTTCAGGCATGATCTAGGTGAGATAGGGACTTTAATCAGGGTTTTCAGAGTTGGGATTCTGGGGTTCTAAAACATGCTTAAATTGCTTCCAAGATAAAGTGCGTTTTCTTGGGAGAAGGTTTATTGTTTTTATTGGATTCTCCAAGGAGTCAATGAATTGAAAATGTTAGTGTATTAGTGAGGGTTTTCCAGAGATACAGAACCAATAGGAGATCTGAGAGGAGGTGGGGAGGGAAATAAAATGAGAAATTGGCTTATGCAATTATTAAGATTAATAAGTTCCACGGGGCTTCCCTGGTGGCGCAGTGGTTGCGCGTCCGCCTGAAGAGAGGCCCCCACTTGCCACAACTAGAGGAAGCCCTCGCACAGAAACGAAGACCCAACACAGCAAAAATAAATAAATAAAATTAATAAACTCCTACCCCCAACATCTTCTTTAAAAACAAACAAACAAACAAAACAAAACAAAATGTTTCAAATAAATGGACTAATGAACATTTCGTTGTTTGGATTAAAGATTACATTGCTTCTTTCTACTTGACAATGGAAAAAAAAATCCCAGTTTAGATAATACTTGGAGGAACTATGATTCAAACTACATTTCTGTATTAAGCAATTTATAAACCAAAACAAGCCGGTTTCAAGTGTATCTTGCTCAATACTAAATTGTGTTCTAATTGTCATAAGACAAACCTACATGTGCGGATTATGTAGTTTCTTACATTTTAGATGAAAAATTAAACCCTTCGATAATGGAGAAACAATGAAAAGGTGCTTGAAAATAGGTGGAGACATTGAGATTCCTGACAAATGGTGAACACTGCTTTAGAGATGTGGACATCGCAGTGGGGTCACGAGCTCCAAGAGCATGTGGTGGGGGGGTTCTGCAGTTGACATGGCACGCCCGAGAGCTGCCACAGGACAACCAGAGAGAGTGGCTGTTGATGTCATGGTTGTTTACAAAGTGGCCTCTATAGTGTCCATCCACTCCCTCCCAGCTGCAGGGGTGAGACCCAACTAAACCACTCAGGCTAATCCCATCTCTGCTGTTAAGATTGGTTCTGGTAACCAGACGGAAGCAAATCATCCCAGGGCATTTGGACATAACATTTTGGGGGGTTGCACTGTTGGACCTCTGCTCTGGTTTTGAATTATATTCTTATGTCTGTACCTCTAGGGTTCTAAATAATTTTTGAACAGCTCCACCAGCAGAGTTCAGCATCTGGCTTTACTAGTGGTATCTCCTGCTTCTTTGGGAAAGGACACGACAATTTCCTAGTCCCCCTGGGCTCAGGCACAGGCTTCAGAGGTAACAACTCCAGATAGATAAGAATAGGGACATCTGGTTTCAGGCATGATCTAGGTGAGATAGGGACTTTAATCAGGGTTTTCAGAGTTGGGATTCTGGGGTTCTAAAACATGCTTAAATTGCTTCCAAGATAAAGTGCGTTTTCTTGGGAGAAGGTTTATTGTTTTTATTGGATTCTCCAAGGAGTCAATGAATTGAAAATGTTAGTGTATTAGTGAGGGTTTTCCAGAGATACAGAACCAATAGGAGATCTGAGAGGAGGTGGGGAGGGAAATAAAATGAGAAATTGGCTTATGCAATTATTAAGATTAATAAGTCCCACGGGGCTTCCCTGGTGGCGCAGTGGTTGCGCGTCCGCCTGCCGATGCAGGGGAACCGGGTTCGCGCCCCGGTCTGGGAGGATCCCACGTGCCGCGGAGCGGCTGGGCCCGTG
>NC_041224.1:17185911-17207488 GCF_002837175.3 Physeter macrocephalus
GAGGGGGGGCCCCATACCCCAAAAAAAAAAAAAAAAAAAAAAAAAAAAAGTCCCACAAATCTGACGTCTGCAAGCTGGAGACCCAGGAAAGCCAGTGGTGTGATTCAGTCCAAGTTCAAAGGTCGGAGAATCAGGGGAGCCAATGATACAAATCCTAGTCCAAGGGCAGGAGAAGACGAAATGTGATGTCCCAGCTCAATCAGTAAGGCAGGGGAAAAAAAGGGGACAGATTCCTCATTCGTCTGCCTTTTGTTCCGCTCACTTCCTCAACAGATTGGAGGAGCCCCAACCACTTGGGGAGGGCACTCTGCTTTCCTGAGTCCACTGATTCAAATGCTAATCTCATCCAGAAACACCCTCGCAGACACATCCAGAAACAATGTCTAATCTGGGCACCCATGGTCCCGTCAAGTTGACGGATAAAATTAACCATCACAGTTCAGAGCCTTGGTAGAGGTATTGTAGACCATTTTCCTTGAGTTCAGGCAAAAGTGAAGCAGTAATCCAAGGCTTGTGAGAATCAGCAGAGTAGAGGCAGGTTTGTACTGGAGGTAAGAGACAGGGTGTAACTCTCAGCCGTCCTGGCAGTGGTTCTCAATCTTGGCTGCACGCACGTCAGGACCACTGGGGAACCTAGAGGAATTCCTGCCATCCAGAGAAATGCCCCGCGAGTTGAATAAGACTACACTGTATCCGGGTTAGAGATGTTTGTGTTTCTGTGACTTAAGTATTCTCATCAAGGGAACCTTGAGCAGATTCACCCAGAGAGGTCAAGTTCCTGCCTTCAGCTCTGCAGCCCCTCAACAGATCAGATCATAGTTCTCCAAGAAGAAAATCCCCTTCCCTCCAAGCAGGTAGAGTCAGACAATTTATACTTCTAAAGAAAATTACTTGAGAGAATAATTACTTGTGGTGGAATTAAAATTCAATGTTTATGCACAGATACCAAAGTCGTACCTGCTCAGGATCTAAGGGATAACATCACAAGTGTGCTTCATAATACTCCTGAATGGTATCCAGGAAGCACTGGAATGTATCCTACTGAATAAATAGCCTCATGTTTGTGTTGGGGCTTAACTGATATAAATACTCAGGACTTTTACCTGTTCCCCCACGAAGACTTCCATAGAGTCTAAAAGTTTAAAACCTTGTATTTTCTTGATATTCATCGCAAATTTTCCAGTTTCTTGTCATCCCATCACTTCCAGTGGCAACCCCTTATATCACATTATCTCAGCAAATCACTCATCAGAGTGATTATTTCAGAGAGAATTCTTTCCGAGCAAAAGCACTTATTTCTAAGATTTCCATTCTCTCTGCAGCCTGTGAAGACTGATCATTGTAATTAGGCATAGTCACTATTTAATTTTGATTAGTGATCTACAAGGTAAACTGTAGAAACATGAAATATCCAAATCAGGACATAGTCTGAATATAAGGCATGTTAGCAATATCCTTTGGTAAAATATTTAAAAGGGGTCTATCGCTTAGCTGTTTTTAGCATTTATCTTAATTATTTAAAACCCTATTTTTTAAGCATTTAAATAATGCTTCCTGCAAACCCCCCTTTGGTTTGAAGGTAAGTAGGCATTAACTTTTTTTGCAGATGCTAACAAAAGCTTGAAATTATTAACTGCCCCATTCCACACTCTCTGCGGTTTTCCCCCGTCTCCCCAATATATTATATATCTTTGAGTTTCTGATCTTTCTGATGTAATGCATCCACTAAATTCTGCATTTTTTTCAAATAAAAAATATCACACAAGACAAGCCTATGGTGAAAAGTTCATCAAGCACTTGAATTTAGTGTAGCAATTTGTCTGCCTCTTAATTCTAATTGGATAAACACCAGTTTCTGATGACCAGTTTAGGAACTGAATGATGGGGGGTGGTTTACGTGACACATCTAGGGGGCACGAGGACCCTACATCCCAGAGTGACTGACTTCACTCTCAAAGTTCTGGATGCTTGAGGCACTAGACAGGCAGCTCTTCCGCTGAGCCGTCCTCACCGCTGGGAAGTAAATCAACAGAAAAGGCTCAGACTTCAGAGCCATCCATGTAGCCCGGGTTCACATCCCCCTTTCAGTCACCCAATGCCCTGTGACCCCTGTGAAGGGCCCAAACTGTGAAGCTCAGTTTCCCACTGGCAAAGTGTGATTACTAATACCTACCTCAGAGGATTTTATGGGGATTACATAAGATATCTGGCTGGGGGAGGGGGAGGCAGGCAATAAACAGAAATGATCCTTATTGCATATTCCCAGAGTCTATTAGCATCACTGCATTTTCTTTCAGCAAAGACAAACTTATTAAAATCCATTTAAGAATACTCACTTTTATATAACTGTATCTCCTAACATTTTCTAGACCAATAACTAATATTTATTGAATGTCTCTGTATTGTACCAGGGATGGGGCTTGGTACTAAGGATACAGAAGTGAACAGGACAGACCCCAGCTTGCTGCTCCTGCATTTCACAGATAACAAAACCCATCCATTACTTTGTTCATCTTCGGTGGTTTCAGCAAGGAGTCTAATAAGCCCTCCTAGTTTGAAAACAAAAACAAAAACACACAAAAAGTATATTATTCCTTTTAGGAATTTACTGAATGCTAACTGTAATAAGCATTTGTATCTTAATTCAGCTAATCCTCACAATAATCCTATGAGGCAGGTTCTATTATTATTACCATTTCACAGAGGAGAAAACCAAGGCACAAAGTGGTAAGTGATGTGTTCACATCATAGCACGAATATGCGGCTGACCTTGGACTGTGGACCCTGGCAGCCAGGCTGCAGACGCTGGCACGTAGCCCCTGCCTCCCCCGAGTCACGCAGGTGGAGCCAGGCCCAGAGGCAGTCGCGTCTTCTCGGCCTTTGGGACACAGGGCACGTGTAGGCATGTTGTGCCGTGTGCCATGGATGCAGTTTGGACAAATGTCCATAGGCTCTGGGAAGAAAGAGGACCCGAACAAATTCTTGCTATCAGGTGGTTCTAGATCTAAAATTCTCAACCAGGAGGGGAAGGTGGGCAAAGGCTCACCCTTAAAACTTCGGGGAAGGGTTCAATGTGCAAAGAGAACTCACCCTGAGATGTGTTGGATTGTCCCGAAAACTCGTATTTCCTTCCGGGAGGGAGGGACTTTTATTAACAAAGAGTGGATTAAATGAGTGTTTCTTTACTGGGGACATCAGGGGACAGAAATAGTGGGGCCTTCCCATAAATTGTGGCTCTGCAGTTGATGCTTCGGGGGTTGTTTGAAGTGGAGGGCCATACACGAAAGGAAGAGTTACATCAGGATCTGTAACCAAGAACCCTAACACTGACCCAAGAAGAATGGCTATGAGAAGAGCACCCCTGCCAAGTTCAGAGCCGTGCACGGTCCCTACAAGTGACTGGCTCACCCGTGGCCCCTGTCACACCGAATGCGTGCGTTCTAAAAGGCAGCAGCACTTGCCGGGGCTGTAGATGGCTGCACCAAGGCCAAACTCCCAACTCCACAAAGCTGTCTAAGCTGGTCAGCAGTCCTCCTGGGGCCTGGCGAGAAAGCTCTGCCCAGAACAGGGCTCCACACAGAGCAGTGACTGACGGGCCTCACTGGATCCATTTCTTACGGAGTTTGTATGTGACACATCCAGAGGGAATCAGCACCATAGGAGGCAAAGCAAAAGTGGAGAGACACACAGACACATTAAGAAGAACCATAACATGGAGAGACGTTAGCTATTAGCTCAGGAGCGGCAAAAGAGACAGATAGTGGCTGAGACACCCTTCGCCATGGAGCAGTGGATTCACACAGTGATGCCCAAGGTGGGGTTTGCAAGATGATCCTCTGTGACATTAGAAGAAAATATTAGAGCACCTATTTACATTTCTTTATCTCATTGCTTCTTCATTTTTATTATTTGCATACATTAAAAATACATACATTGGGGGGGGAATCATCCTCAAATTTTTTCACTTTTGAAGGATCAAAAATGTTTGGAAGCCACTGCAAAAACGTATACAAAGCAGTAGATGCCCACATTTGCAGGGACAGCCCCCAGAGTGATGTTACGTCCAGAAAATGTTCCCATTTGCCATGAGACCCAGACCTAGGGCTGCTGTCTGCACCTATGCCTCTCCCTGTACTTCTGTACATTAAAGACCCACTAATGAGGTACTGCAAGTGAATCTCTGGAAATAGTCCAACCAACAGACAGTGGCCAACTTGGTCTATGGTTTCACGAGGGCAACAGCCATCTAAGAAGCTGAGGAGGGCTTCCCCGGTGGCTCAGTGGTTGGGAGTCCACCTGCCAATGCAGGGGACACGGGTTCAAGCCCTGGTCCGGGAGGATCCCACATGCCACGGAGCAGCTAGGCCCAGGCACCACAACAACTGAGCCCGTGCTCTAGAGCCCACGAGCCACAACTACTGAGGCCCACAGGCCTAGAGCCTGCGCGCCGCAGCAGAAGAAGCCACCACAGTGAGAAGCCCGTGCACCACAACAAAGAGTAGCCCCCACTCGCTGCAACTAGAGAAAGCCTGTGTGCAGCAACGAAGACCCAACGCGGCCGAAAATAAGTAAATTAAATAAATAATTTTTTTTAAAAAAAGCCGCCTAAGATAGGGGAGATGAGAGCTACAACCTCAGAAGGAGACTCAAATGGTCACAGGGAGAAGATGCGAGCTGTCCCCGGATACCATCAGGGAAAGGGTCCGGGAGGATCCCACATGCCACGGAGCAGCTAGGCCCAGGCACCACAACAACTGAGCCCGTGCTCTAGAGCCCACGAGCCACAACTACTGAGGCCCACAGGCCTAGAGCCTGCGCGCCGCAGCAGAAGAAGCCACCACAGTGAGAAGCCCGTGCACCACAACAAAGAGTAGCCCCCACTCGCTGCAACTAGAGAAAGCCTGTGTGCAGCAACGAAGACCCAACGCGGCCGAAAATAAGTAAATTAAATAAATAATTTTTTTTAAAAAAAGCCGCCTAAGATAGGGGAGATGAGAGCTACAACCTCAGAAGGAGACTCAAATGGTCACAGGGAGAAGATGCGAGCTGTCCCCGGATACCATCAGGGAAAGGAGAGATTGGGAATTGAGGCTAGCATCCTGTTGACCTGTATTAAAAATTTCATCTTTTCTATCATTCGCCCCCTTTTGGATGTACACCTCTGAGGTGGTTAACTTGAATGTGTTACATCGAACTTCCAGGTAGCTACACAGTAGAGCTCCCTAGGGATCATCTAACATTAAACATTTTAAAAACAAAAAGAAATTTCAAGGCGAGGTCTCTAAAAGTCATCAAACTTTCATCGATTTTCGTCAAATTTTCTACCTACTCTGTAGGTCTGGTAGCTGAAAAAGTTTTCCCAACAGAGAAAAACAAAGAAAAAGTTGTAATAAAGAAATGATGAGAAATCCACTTAAGAAACAAAAATAGAAGCAATTTCCAAACCAGAATTGAAAGGATTTTATTCCATATCATTAAGCAAAAATGAAATAATTGCAAATATAATGTAACATGGTATTTTACGCATATTGTGTTCTAAATTCCGTAATTATTGCTGCTGATGGTTGAATTCATGAGCATGGTAACAGATCAATGGTGATTAGCCATCCTTTCCATGTTCTATACATGTGAAAACTTGGCTGTTTCTTCATAAATGATCTTTCTTGCAAAAGGAGAAAATATTTTCATAAATAATTTCAATAACCTTTCATCTGTGGATACCCTCCCTGTCGATTCCATTTGTCCCAACTAAAAATATCTTAAGATGTTAACATACTGTAAGTTGTTATTACAGTATTCATGATACCTCTGCTCCAGAAGACCCATCCAACCACCAAAAGTTCAGTCAGGTTGCTGCCAAAACACCTCTCAGCTCTGTTTATGTGTCCATGTCTATCCAGCAAGGCTGACAGACACATAGAGAAATGAATCATGGTCTCTGGGCTAAAGGAGCTTGCACTCTAGCAGGGAAGACAAGACATGCGCATAAATAAGTATATTACAAGATCAAATACGCTGTAGACTATAGAAATGGCAAACATAAAATGTGGAAGGATGTCAGGAAGGGAGCATTCACTTCCAGGGGAGGGGGAGGGGGTGTCATAAGATTTGCAGAGAAAGGTGCATTTGACTCAGGCATTAAAGGACAAGTAGGACTTAAGAAGCCAGAAGAGGAGGAAGAGGAGGAGAAGGCAGAGGAGAGGGAGAAGGAGGGGAGGAGAGGTGATGGGATCTGGGGTGGGGGGCAGGGGGGTGGGGAGAAGGGGAACCCGAAAATCGCAACTTCTAAGACAAAGAATGGAAAAACTTGGAGTCTGGTTTTAAAAAAAAGAAAGAAAAAACAAGTTATGGGATAGAGTTAGCTCCAAAGTAATTAGAGACAAGTACAGGAGTAGGTAATAAAGAAGGATAAATTAGTTGTTGGTTGGTTGGTTGGTTGGTTGGTTGGTTAAAAGGCTATGGTTAAAGCATCTTCTCTTACCTTTATCTCTTTCCTTCTTCCAGCCTTGTTTGTCCTCATTCCACTTTAGAAACCCATAAACTACTGGTTTTGTTTATTTGTTTACTTACCAGACTCTCTTTGTGGACCAGGAGCTCCCTGAGGGCAGGGCTGGTGTCATTTCCTTCTTTGTAGCCACAAAATCCAACATGGAACTGGGCACACAGCTGTCTGTGAGAAGAATGAATGCCATGCTGTAGGAACCATCTCTGTATAGTAGTCATCTGATTAGGTTCAAGATTTTGTTATTAGTGACCAAGTCTAAACGTTAACAGAGGAGGAAAACAGGACAGCAGCTCAGCAAGGCACCTGGAAAGTCAAACCAACCTGGGTTGGAGTCCATCTCTGCCACTTACTCAATCTGAGGGAGACTTTACACAGACACTTCCCTGACAAACATACATTACCCTCATTTGTAAAATTTTCATAATAACACTTACCTCCTAGGGCTATTGTAAGGATTCAATAAGCTAATGTGTGCTAGACCTTTAGCACATTGCCTGGGACATAGTAAGCGCTCCGTTTATATGTTATCTTATTATTTAACATTAAATACAGCTTGTCAGTGACACTTGGAAGGCTGCTCAAGATATCAGCGTGACATTGGTTTTATGTTCAAAGCACAGACGCTGGATAATAACTGGCCTTTTTTTGGAATCTAAAATAGTACCGACATGATTCTCTATCTGATGGGTATATTTCTAAAATATTGTTTTTATTTTTACATATGACACACACACACAGAATTCAAAAACACACAAATATACAGTGTAATGTATAATTATGTAGTAAATATGCTTGTAACCAATGTCCAAGATATAAAATGGAATACTGGTCGCTCCTCTGAAGCCCCCCCCCATGACACTTCCTATTCAAAATCCTCTTTCTCTCTCTGGAGGTGACCACCGCCCTGATTCTTATGGTGGGAGGTCTTGTCCTAGTTCTCCTAGTGTTTCTGTATAGTTTTATTCCCTACAAAGTGTGGCTTCTCTTAGTTTTCAATTTTATGTCAATTAGAAATATACTGTATGCATTCTTATGTGCCTTGCTTCTTTTGATCAATATTGTGTTTGTAAGATTCTTTTTAAAGAAGCCGTATTTTTTCATTTTACATTGTTATAGAATTGCAATGTGCTAATGGATGTACCACGATTTATTCATCCATTTAATGTTTATGGCCAATATACCGCTAATGGACATTTGGTTCATTTACAGTTGAAGACTATTATCAAAATTCTGCTTAGAACACTCTTATACATCTCGTGAGACACAGTTGTGTGCATTTTTCTAGATATATACCCAGGAGTGGGACTGCTATGTTGTGAGGTACGTGTAGCTCCAATTTTGTTGGAAAATGCAAACTGTTTTCCAAAGTAATTGTAGTCATTTCTACTCCTACCAATAGTGTATGAGAGTTCTGTAGTCCACATCCCAGCCAACACTTGTTATTATCAGATTTTTAATTTTGCCACTCTGGTGTGTGCACTGGGATCTCAGCTTGTACTTTCTGATTATTAATGAACTTGAGCTTCTTGGCATCTTCTTATGAGTTGTTTGGATTTCCTTTTTTGTGAAGTGCTTATTCAAGTCTTTTGCTCATTTTTTTCTTTGAGTTGTCTGTCTTTTTATAACTGATTTTTGGATACAAGTTCTATGTTGATTATGTGTTGCAAATATCATCTCCTTCTGTGGCTTGTATTTTCACACTCTTTGTGGTGCCTTTTCATGAGTTTGATTACTCAAGTTTAATGTCATTACAATCTTTTCTTTTTCTATCATATTTTAAAACCTTGCCCAATGGCATCAAGATATGTAAAATCATATAAACACTTTTAAATGTTTCTTTTCACATTTAAGTTTATAACCCATATGAAGTTGATTTTTGTGTGTGGTGTTAGGAAGGGGTCCAGTTTCATTCTTTTCTCCTTTAGATACTTAGTTATCCCATCATCATTTAACAAGAACACCATCATTTCCGCAACTGTTCTGGACTACCTCCTTTATCGTAAGTCATATCAGTCTATGCGTGAGTCTGTTTTGGCTATCCTTATTCTTTTTCAGGAGTCTGCTTATCTGTGACAGATCCACACAGTCACGACTGATATCGCTTCACAAATCCTGATATTTGGCAGAACAAATCCTCTCTCCTCGTTACTCTTCTTCAAGAGTGGCATGAATATTCTTGGGATTTTTTTATTTCTTTGTAAAATTTAATATCAGCTGGCCAATATGAAAATCAGTCTCTGGGGATTTTTATTGGGATTCCATTGAATATGGAGATCGATTTGGGAAAAATTTAAATCTTTAATATATCGACTCTTTCAATCCATGTACATGACATATCACTCCATCTATTTCGATCTTACTTAATTTCTCCCAATAATGTTTTGTAATTTTTCTTACAGAGTGCTTGTACATTTTTTGCTAGATCTTTCACTAATGTAAATGTCTGGGCTCTTTTTACTGTATATCAAATCATTTATAATATCTTGCATTTACTGGACCCCTTCTGTTTTTCAGATATTATACCAGACACTTGAAATATACTATGTGTTATAATCCTCACAGCAACCTTATTATCTATCTACTCCTACTATTATGCCCATTTTACTCATGAACATACTGATGTTCAAAAGGGTTAAATACATCACTCAAGGTCTCACAGTTAATAAGTAGCCAAGCCAGAATTTGGACCCAGGCTTATCTGATTCCCAAATCATTCTATGCTACTATCTCGGAGGGAGACATGCCCTGAGAGAGTTGATTGCATTTCAGGTACCGAGGACCTGGGGCACTGACCAAGGAGGATGGAAGGAGGGCAGGGATCCCAAGCACTCAGGAAACTGAAGTAAGGTGTTGAGATGAGCAATGATGGAGGATCACATAAAGTAGGGAGGTGCTGAAGACAAACATCGCTCAAGCCGCCACATTTCTTAAGGCAAAGAGAAGTCAATCAATTAGCCTGGGTGGAGCTAATTGGCCTGGAGCTCCTGGGTGTCAGGTTTGCTTCAGTGGCATCACTTCTGGACACACAGAGGTCATATCAGCAGTCTATGTTATCCACTTGCTATTTTTAAAGTGAATTTTATTACCCAATTTTCCAGTCTCTTTCAACTGGTACCTTTCATTCGGATTTTCATCTTGGCATATGCATTTCCCCTAACGCTTACAGCTGTTTGCTCAAGCCAATTTTGAGGCTAATTTTGGGAGAACTCATCTATACTGAATAGACAGGACATATGAGAACATGCCTCTCATATAGAAGATTTTTATGAACAAAAGTTCTTTGATTTAGTTCCTAACCATCAATCTGCATTTTTAAAATGTAGTTAAGAGTGCAACTGGCCAGGAACTCTAAGAAGCAGGATGACAGGACAGATGGTCCAAGATTCTTAATGTCTGATGCTAGACTTTAAAATGCTGCTGTTCCATAGTGTTGATCTGCCTGCCTCTTCAATTCCTCAGAAAATGCATGTTGCATTGTAGTTGATTTTGAAGAGAAATAGCTGTATAAGGTGAGCAGCCGTTAAATGCAGCTTTGGAATAATTGGCCTTCCTCCGTTGTTCAATTCATAATAGCTGCAATAGCTCAGACTGCTAAAATAGATCCAATTATGTAGAAAGATATTAAAGGAACAGCACGTATCTCCTCAGCTATCATACCTTGCCTAGAAAGTAAGCAAGGATTTTTTTTTCTTAGTTTATGACTCTACAGAAATGTATGGTCCAATAAAATACAGAAACCCAGAAATAAAAATATAGAAGAAAACTCCCACTTAGCATAGGTTCAGACAATACTGAAAACTACAAAAGTAAAAGTACAATGGGGATGTGGCAAGATTATAAAAAGTAAGAGGCATGATTTGTTTAAGAACTTTGACGCATATTTAATACCGTATAAATTTTTGTCAGGAAAAGAACTGTAGTACACATTTGCACATATATCTAGTATAAATACATAAAATTTTAAAATAAAAATAAATTAGCAAATGAATAAGGAGATTCACATATTTGATGTGTATTTTATCTCATGGTAGATGTACGTTATCTGAGATAAATGCTAATAAACAATGTCAGAAATTTGAGCATTAGTGTATTCAGTAAATTACTTAATCATTTCGAAGTATATTCAGCGTCCTTCCCCGTTTTGCCCTGATTTTAGCACCTCATTTTGTGAGCCATTTCTAATTTCACTTGTCAATTGTTGCATTCCTATTTCCCCTATTTGGGGAGATTTCTTAGATTCTTTCGATTGTCCTTTCCATAGCTCTTCAACTTTAAGCTAGCCGCACCTTATGATATTTTTTTTAATACTTTTTTAAATGTTAGAAAATTGGGAAGACACTTTCAAAAAACATTATGTTGTTCGTGGTTGTTAGGTCCTCAGGCCAGTTCATCTAAACAAAACAACACAAAACCATTTCTTGCAAATTGTTTCTGGAGTTTAACTCCAGTAATACTTCAGAGTCTATATACCATTTCTTACAATTATATCATGGGAAATAAATTCCTTTTCAAGCTGAGATGTCAGAGATGCATTTTAGGGACTTCCCTGGCGGTCCAGTGGTTAAGATTCCACGCTTCCACTGCAAGGGGCACAGATTCGATCCCCGGTGAGGGAACGAAAGATCCCACATGACACGTGGCGCAGCCAAAAGAAGAAAAAAGAAATGCATTTTATTCCCTTACTGCAGTGGGACTTGGACCTCCCCTTCATCTGTCCCTTCTACCTTCTGAGGTCTGACAATGGTGAGACCTTGTCCAACCCAGGACACTTAGGGGGGCTTCTGTAGGCTAGAGTAGGGGCTCCAGCCAGCAGGACCAATGGTGGGCTCCCGGAAATGTGGAAAATGAGGCAGTGCCTTGGGTGGAAGTTTAGGGAAGAGGTATAGGTTCAAGGTCAAGTTTCTGGGTCAAGGCTTTCTTTCGATATTCGGATTTAGCCTAGGTTCTGCCTCCTCTGTCAATGTTCTGTTCCTGATACTGTTCACAAATAGTGGTGCCCCAGTCTCTCTTTTCCTTTCCACTACCTGTTGCCTCTACCCAAGACGGCATTCCTCCCTGACCAAACATGAACAAGATCAATCTGCCTGCTTCTCCCCTGTAGCCTTCGTGCAAGGACATGAGCCCCTTGAGAAGTTCTTAAGGGTTTTGACCACTGAAGGTGATTGGGAAATGCATGGGTGATAAGGTGATTCCTTCTTTCTGTCTGTCCTCTCTTTCCCCAAAAAACATGGAAAGGAATATCAGGTCTGCACATACATGTTAATAATGAGTCTTGCACATAAAGGCTCAAGTCAGAGTTCTCCCATCTCATGGTGTCCGAAACAAAAGCCTTCTGGGACCTTTTTTCACTGAAGAAGCTACTAACTGCCCCCTTACAGAAATGTGTGGAGGATGAATTAGGGTAACGTGGGTCAAAGCACTCCGCGCAGTGCTTAGCACACACACAACGTCTTAAATAAATGATCACTTCTTTTCCATTATGGGCCTTTCAAAGTTTGGTCAAATGAGGGAAGCAGCTATTTTCGCAAAGCCAACAACCAATTGGCAGGTTTAATTTGAAAATTAACATACCAGTATGTATTCTGCAAATCCTGTTAACAGAGGTTGTCAAATAGTGGGTCCACTGAATTCATTACACTTGACATTTTTAACAAGTAAGCAGAGATGGCAATTTGTAGTCAGTGGTAATCTCAGATCAAACTGTTTTAGCATCAAAATTTGACTTATTATGAATTAATCTTCTCAGTTTGGGGTTTCCTTCTGTGTAGAAATATTTGCTCATGAGC
Source organism: Physeter macrocephalus (assembly GCF_002837175.3). NCBI lineage: Eukaryota > Metazoa > Chordata > Mammalia > Artiodactyla > Physeteridae > Physeter > Physeter macrocephalus. Next base: position 17,198,203 of record NC_041224.1, read on the forward strand.
TCTCTGAATACAAAGAAACCCGAAAAACTGAAATGTAATTTTTGCAGTTAACAACAGAACACAAATAAGCTAAATTCTGCCATAAACGGTATTGTTTTAGGGATGAAGTTCACCATATGGGAAAAATTATAATATAAATGATGTTGTCAAGTCATATTTTTTCATGCCATTACTCTTTGTTTGATGTTGCAGCAGGAAAAAAAAATGAAACTAATAGTTTCAGAGGGACTTCTTAGGGGAGTTAGGAATTCTGGTTTGGACGTTTCTGAGCACATCAGGTTTTCTTCACTGGAGAATGGAAAACCATTTCAAGGAGGTGACATAAAAAAGGACTGGGGATGAGGCAAAAGGGAACAAAGAAAAATGGGACAAAGGCATTAATGGCAGGTCGTCTTGGGTTTGAATTCCAGTTCACCACTCAGTAGCTCCATAATGGTGAGCAGTTTAAACTCTGTAGATCTTAATTTCTTCATCCATAAAGGGGGAGTAATATCTGAATTGTAGGCTATCATGAGGATTAAGTAAAGCAATCTATGTGCCTTTCGCTCAGTTTCTGACACACAGTAGGTGCTTAACAATGTTAATTCCAAACCCCCTCCCTTTCCAGACAAGGAAGTATAGAAAGCATGCCCAGAGTATTTTAATTTACTTTTTAATAAGAAAATATTTATGTAATGTTAACTATGTGCCAGGGTCTGTCCTAAACACTTTAAAAATATTAACTCATTTAATTCTCACCACAACCTGTGAAAAGTGCTATTATTCTCTCTCTTCTACAGATGAAGAAACTGAGGCACAGAGAATTAACAACTTGCCCAATGGACACAGCGGGTAAGCGGTGGGGTCACCTTCACACCTTGGCCGTCTGGCTTGCACTTACATCCTACACATGCTATATCTCTCATAGAAATGAAAGAAAACGTTCAATAGCATTCTTTGTTGTCAGAATTTCATTGTCAAGGGTGAAATATGATATAGAAGATGTCAAAGGGATGACCATACACGAAAACATTATTAAAAATAAAATAATACTAAATATGCCCCCAAATATTGTACCTTAAGGACCCACCAGGCAAAGGGAGAAAGCGCCGTATGGGGATGAGAAGAGAGGGCATCATGGTGACAGAGGCAAGGGGTGGCAGGACAGTAGAGAAAGAATGCTAAGGCCAAGATGGGGCCACCAAAGTCATCACAGCTAACACGGTGCTTTCCCACGACCCAGGCAAGTGGAAATCATGGTTATGACAGAGTTTGTCTCCAACTTGTAGAAAACAGCACCACTGCCACCGGGTGCCAGACATCACTGCTTTCCTTGAGGCACAAAGATTTCCTTCAGATAAACATCTGTCCTAATAGAGCGCTGTTTCTCTAGGTCCATGGGATGAGTTTCCTCTGTGTTAGAAAAGGAAACGGAAGAGTTTTATAACGGATGCTCCACTACATGTTCCGCTCTCCCTCCAGGACGAAGAACTCCCCAGCTGCTGAACGTTCCGCTGGCGGAAAACCCTCACCTGCCAGGCCCCTTCAGGAACTGTCTCAGCCTAAGAGCCACTTCACCCAAGGTCACACCTCCTCAGGGCAGACCAATCCAAAGTCAGCACAGAGGTCCGAGGGGACAACACTGGGCCCAACTGGGACAACAGTGAAGGACCATGCCCCGATCGGCGCTTCCCGGGGGTTGGCTAAGGCCTTTGCTGAGACTTCATCTCAGCCTGGCTTCTCCATCTGCCTAATCCTGCCGCTTTTCTTTCCTTCTCTTCCACAGCTGTGGATCCCACGGGCACCAGTAAGCATCCTACAAACTACTGTCCATCCACAGTCTGTTCCCCGGGAAGCCCAACTTGCAACAATTTTTTTTCACGTACTATTGTATATGTATGTATGTATCTCCCTATCTATCAATCTATCTACACTAGTGTGGTAGTTCCAGGTTCCAATAATCTTAACTTTAGCAGATTTCTAGTCTCTCCCTTCTGCACAGGCTGGATGCCCTTGAGGTGGCTGATTAATAGGGCATAGGGAAATGACATCAGAAGCATCTCAAACTTGGGTCACACTTGGCACTCCTCACTGATAGAGGTATTTAATGGGTATCTCAGAAGACTGTTCACTTGAGGACACAGACATCATACCATAGTCCTGGTCTGGAGATTTGCCTGAATGCTAAAAAATTCTTAGTAAAATGTTTTCACTGGAAAGAAAGCTACTATTATTCCTGAACAATACTAGGAATTGTAGGAATGGGCTTATGAAGAAACACATTTTTTTTCTAGTTAATTGGCGTGTGTGTATGTGTGTTTGATTTGTTTTGTTTCAGGTGGTGAAGGGCTGCACAGACTTTATAAGCATATCTTTGAAACAAGGCTGACCAAATTTCAGGCCTGCACATTTTTGTGGGCTCAGTGATGAAAGAGTGCTGCTATTTTAAGAAGTGATTAAGAGCAGCTATTTTTAGACGATAAATTTAATCGAGATTTTTCTTTCTTTGTCAATTGTTCTCTGACAAGCGAATTCATTTCCAAGTACATTAGGCAGAATGAGATTCCAAGAGGGCCAGGAATATCCTTCCAGACCCCCTCTCAACAAGGGAGACAGTGTCCTCTTCCAGATTAAAAAGTCTTCTTCAGAGGGAGCACATAACAAGCCTGCTGGTGAGACCAAAAGCTGGGCAGGATCCTGGGGGGAAGCTGGCGAGGGGCCATGGACCAAGAATTCAAGTTTATGAAATCCTGATCCATTTCCCTCCTCTAAAGACAGCTGAAAGACATGTAGCCTCTTTTAAAACTCAAGATGTTGATCTATTGACATACAGTAGAGCTTTCCTCAACTCTGCTCTGTCACCTTTTCCATTTGGAAGCTTGTTATCTAAGCAAAAGTGCTAATAAAAATTGACACCAGCACATTTTTTTGGAGCTTGGCTTGGCCAGCGTTCAAGAGCCATGATCTAATTGGAACAGTTCCTACGAATGATATAACCACAGGGTTTGGGAAAGCATAGGACATGAAATGCAATATTCACACTCAAAACAAATACAATGCAAATAGGTTGTGACATATATAAATTCCTCTCTTATTCAATAGGTCTAAAGAAATCGACACATAGAAACTGACCTTAAGACTGATTATAGGATACTCAAGAGTAGTATTTTCCCATTAAGGAAAAAAAAAAAGTATTAATATATATGTGATTTACTTTGGAAAAAACTCTGACGTACCAAAATTCTTATAAATATAAATAAAAGGGTAGGTATCCAGTTTTCACAAGTCTCTTCCCCTCTTTTGCATTTGGTTAAGGAAGGGGAGGGAACACAAGATCTTCTATCTGATTACAGAGAGTGCCAGCAAGGGGGAGCTGGTCCAAATTACATGCCAGGCTGTTGGATGGGTGAGTGTAAGTACAGACTTTCCCCTGCTGTTCTTTCACAATGCCCCCCAAATTTCTCTCATAGGCTTGAACCTGCCCTAATCCTGATGGCAGGGATTGGCATTCTCAAAATCTCTCTGACAAAAGAATCCACATCTGAAAAGCTTAAGCTTGTCTCTTTCTTTCCATCTTCACTGTCCAGCATTTCCCAAAAGGTGGTCTGTGGGATGTTAAATGCATTACCCAATAAAATCTTCCATGGTCAAGTACATTTGAGAAAGAATGGGCTTAAATAAAATCCAGATTTCCTACTGCAGAGTGTTGCAGATTCTACTACATGCTAATGGGCATTGCATCTCTCCAAGTAAGAAGCAAAGTATGCACTGTCTCCCAAATTTATTGGACCATTTAACTGCTTTTTTTTTTTTTTTAGGGAACCACTTGTGGGGTTAGTGTCCCAAGGAATCTATTTTGGGAAATTTTATAATCATTTGGGGAAAATAAAAAAATCTTATAGTTGTTTCCTAAATTGCTCATTTTGTATCCATATTTAAAATATTTGGTTCCTGCATGTCATATATATATTTATTGGACAGCATGTTGGTAAATATTAAAGGAATCAAATTAACATACTGTGCATTCTGAGTCAACTCACCCAGCATTTAGAAAAAGTCTAATTTTGTGTGCTCAACCCTTTTAGAGTTTCAGGCAATTTCAGTACAAGATTTCAAACAGATAAAAGGCAGTATTAGCATAGTTTTTTAAGGCCTTGAATCAAAGACATCCATTCAGACAGCAAATTAGTTAATTCTTACGACCATTCCATCACTATGATGGAAGGAAATACCCATGTGCTTGCCCTTTCAGAGCCACAGAGCACTCAAGCTGATGAAGCATTTTCTGATCTGCAGCCTCTGATAATACCTATCAGCCACCAGCAGCCAACTTTGATACACCGCAGAAGAGTGAGTTAAGCAACTCTAACTTGAAAAGGATCAGAAACAATCACAAAATCTAATGAGGTTCTCCTGACATGGCAGGAAGAGGGCATCAAGAAGTGAAATATCAGGATGTGCTTTCATCAACCTACAAAGCCAGCAAGACTCTCCCTGAACACACGCAAAAAAACAAAAACACAAAAACCCAGAAACATAATAGCAAACAAGAAAACAGCTAGTGTGCAGAAATCACTTAGATAATCCCTGTGCTATAGTTGTGTAATCCTTAAAATGAGCTATAGCACCAACATTAAGTAGACTTGTTATAAAAATTACATAGTGCTTAACACATATGCAGTAGGCACTCAATAAGTATTATTATTATTATTATTAGAGCAAAAGGTGAGTGATGGAAATGCTGTCAAAATTCTAGTAATTTGCTAAAAGTGTCAACAATCTCAAGATTCCCTCAGGATGTTATTAAAGAGCCAACAGTAGGAACCAGTCAATGAAAACACAGATATCAAAGTAGAGGAACAGAGGAGGTAAATTACAGATGGAATTTTAATCCAAGAATCACTGAGATTATTTTTTTTCCCAGGGGGACTCGAAGTTTTGGCCGTCACTTGCAGTGTCCTCATGAGGGCTGCCAGTTGTTAAATTTCCCAAGAGACTGATGATATGGTTTAAAGACATCCACCAAATAGTAAAATAAAGCAAATTTGTGGATTTTCATCCCTAAATTGCAAATTTTTCTAATGCAAATTGCCTATGAAGGAATCAGCATGAAAATCTCAGCCCAAAGCAACAGGTAAGGAATCTTGGTTTCAGACACCCCAAGAGTGATGACATAGAAATACATTCAGAGGAGCTCTTCCTAGTTTCCTTATCTCCTATATTCTCTATACCCCTGCCCTTACTTGACCATTCTCACAAATAAGCCATTAGACTCTGCCCCCACGTGGAGCATGTTCAGCTACTATAGAGAAAACCCTGCTTAGTTTCCACTGCCACAGAGCTTCTTATGCATCCTTCACCCTAAGGCAGATGGAATATTGAGTTGGGGGGAAAAAAGATTATTTGCTTCACACTAAATTCCCATTTTTATCCCCAGGGTTTCTCTTTCTATACAAAAGCACAAGCTTTTGCTAGCATCGGGGGGAGGATCCTTTTCCTCCAGTGAAACATTTATACTAATGCTTGGCCATTCATGTATTTCAGGATCTATTTGCTGGACAGCACATTCTTCTGACTGTAAAATATTCTGTCCCCTTGGGACACCAGTTGTCTCCAAACCGGAAGACTTAACCTCCATTTCAGCAGAGACGGCAAAGGAATGTCATTTCCTTGTGGTCTGTTAAACAATGTGACCTCTTGTTCTGCATCGGCCTCTGGCTCCAGCCTACACCGCTTCCCTCGAAATCACTCACTCTTGAAGATCTCGCCTTAGACCTTTTTTCTTTGCTTGCTAAAAACCAGCGGTGGATAATGATGCTGGAATGTTGTCAAATTCCTTATGAAAAGAATAGACTGATTTTTGACAACGGAAAGGGGCTCAGTCCTAAGCCAAAGGTCCCCAATGATGAAGAACACCCCTCTGCAAACTTAGCGCATCCCTGCAGGAAGACCATGCCTCTCTGGAGAGCAGCCACTCTGCTTTACTCAGGAACAAGCCTGATAATGGAAGAATCTAACTGAACTTGACGCATTCTCATTAGAGCGGCTGAAACAAAAGCACATATGGATGTTTCTGAATCATTGAACACACACTGCTTGATAAATTATATTCTCACTTATAGAGGCTCCGTCTCAGAATGTCTCAGCAGGTAAGAGCCCGCCTTCGCTCTGCATTGCTTACTTTTTGCCACCCTGAAATGGATTCAGTGGATGGGTGGGAAGGAAACAGGAAAAGGTGACTGTCAGCTGCTGGCAGGTTTGTCTTCAACAAGGCTTAGCTAAGTGAACCCCAACATTGAACCTCAAGACACCAGTGCCTTTTCCAGAACTGCTGCTCTCCATAAAAGAATAGGAATTCAACTAATGTTGAAAGGGCTGGAAAGGGTGACATCAATCTTTTTCTCGAAACTATGCTTCTTTGACTCTGTTCTCTGAACTCTTGGTGATTACATCATTCTCCTTTGGGCTTTGATTTGGGCAAGAAAAGTGTCCTGAGTGAAATCAGGTAAGAAGGAACAGGTCAGACTTTAGCAAGGCCATCCGCACAGGTGACTGCTTCTGCGCCATGCGACAGGACCTCAGGTTAACTTCTACATCTCCAGGGCCAAATCTCAGAAAGAGCCTGTGTCCATGAAGATTTTATGGCTAGCAATGGAAACCCACTCCGAATGACGCAGCAGAAAACGAACGTGCTGGAAGCACATTGAGTAGCTCCCAAAATTGGCCAGCAAGACCGGGGAACGATGACCAGAAATGTGTGTGGGTTCCTTTGCTGCTGCCACTCCCCCTCCCCTGGCTCTGGACACTGAGCTCGGCCACTGGCCTTGGGAACTGGAGCTGTCCTGCTTCTGTGTCACTCGCTCCTCATTCAAAGTTCCAGTGAGAGCATGTGACTGGTCAAGCTGAAGCATGTTCTCGCACTTTGCTAGTGAGAGCGAGGTGGGGACAAACACCTGGCCTTTTGCAACTTCTTTGGTGGGAAGCAAGTGAGTTTGGATGTTCAACAGAATCTCCCTCCTCACCCCCCAAAGAAAGGAAAGGAGGGAGGGAGGGAGGAATCTGGACAAATGTTCATTCATTTGAGAACCCCTCAACAATTCTGACAAAATGCAGCATTAACCAGTTTCCACAGGAAAGGCCACTGCCCTCTCTGTATCATCTTCAAATTCTGTCTTGCCCTTACTAAGCAAACACAATTTGAAAAAAGCCATTGGTAATTCTGATATAACAGCTAACCCTAGTCCTCCAAATCCCCCAGGAATAACTTCCCTAAAACATTATTCAGATTCCTCTGCCTTACTAAAGTTTTACATTGCCTTTCTTCCAAAATGAAGGTTTTTGTTTTTTTGTTTTTTGCGGTACGCAGGCCTCTCACTGTTGTGGCCTCTCCCGTTGTGGAGCACAGGCTCCAGACGCGCAGGCTCAGCGGCCATGACTCATGGGCCTAGCTGCTCCGCGGCATGTGGGATCTTCCCGGACCAGGGCACGAACCTGTGTCCCCTGCATCGGCAGGTGGACGCTCAATCACTGCACCACCAGGGAAGCCCTGAAGGTTATTTTACAATGAAAATGTCGGAACTGTTTAAAAAGAAGAAACAGAAAAAGGTAAAAGCTATTTGTGATTATTGAAGAGCGACAATGAAAGTAACCTCAAATCCCCAATTTTTCTTCCACCTGAAAAAAAATTCCTAAGAAAAAAGATTCTTAATTTCTCAGAATAGCTTTTAATTTTGTTTTTCTTCTCATTGGCATACTTCAATGACAGCCCTACAGGAAAAGATAACAAAGCTAAAAAAAGTGTTTCAGAATCATGACACAGAAAAATCTACTGTTTTTTAAATAGTAGAATGAATACTATTCTGGTTATAGAATCTGCAGAAGGATAAATAATCTTAGAGGGAAATAAAACACAGAAAATATCTCTTTGGTCTTTTTTAAAATATATGCCATTGCCAAATCTCCCTGAGAAATGGATTCCCTGCTGGTTTTGCTTCCAGACAGGCAATAAATTACATGACCGCTGAAATTCCTTTTAGTGAGCCTTAGACATGAGTTGTTAACTAATCCAGCACATGGCCAGGCTCCCCCACGGAAGCAAACCGAAAATTAGGCAAATTCCAGTGGATTCTTCCTCAACACTTCCCCTTGAATGGCTGCAAAAATAAAGCTCCTGTTAGATAGCCTCATCCACCAGAGGGCAGAGAGCAGAAGCAAGAAGAACTACAGTCCTGCAGCCTGTGGAACAAAAAACCACATTCACAGAAAGATAGACAAAATGAAAAGGCAGAGGGCTATGTACCAGAAGAAGGAACAAGATAAAACCCCAGAAAAACAACTAAATGAAGTGTAGATAGGCAACCTTCCAGAAAAAGAATTCAGAATAATGATATTAAAGATGATCCAGGACCTCGGAAAAACAATGGAGGCAAAGATCGAGAAGATGCAAGAAATGTTTAACAAGGACCTAGAAGAATTAAAGAAAAAACAAACAGAGATAAACAATACAATAACTGAAATGAAAACTACGCTAGAAGGAATCAATAGCAGAATAACTGAGGCAGAAGAACGAATAAGTGACCGAAAGACAGAATGGTGAATTCATTGCTGAGGAACAAAATAAAGAAAAAAGAATGAAAAGAAATGAAGACAGCCAAAGAGACTTCTGGGACATTAAATGCAACAACATTCACATTATAGGGGTCCCAGAAGGAGAAGAGAGACAGAAAGGACCCGAGAAAATATTTGAAGAGATTATAGTCAGAAACTTCCCTAACATGGGAAAGGAAATAGCCATCCAAGTACAGGAAGAGCAGCGAGTCCCATACAGGATAAACCCAAGGAGAAACACGCACATAGTAATCAAATTGGCAAAAAATTAAAGACAAAGAAAAATTATTGAAAGCAGCAAGGGAAAAATGACAAATAACACACAAGGGAACTCCCATAAGGTTAACAGCTGATTTCTCAGTGGAAACTCTACAAGACAGAAGGGAGTGGTATGATATACTTAAAGTGATGAAAGGAAAGAACCTACAACCAAGATTACTCTACCCGGCAAGTATCTCATTCAGTTTCGATGGAGAAATCAAAACCTTTACAGACAAGCAAAGGCTAAGAGAATTCAGCACCACCAAACCACCTCTACAACAAATGCTAAAGGAACTTCTCTAAGTGGGAAACACAAGAGAAGAAAAGAAGCTACAAAAACAAACCCAAAACAATTAAGAAAATGGTCATAGGAACATACATATCGATAATTAACCTTAAACGTGAATGGATTAAATGCTCCAACCAAAAGACACAGGCT
>NC_041224.1:17209553-17210611 GCF_002837175.3 Physeter macrocephalus
ATGAATTTGGTAAAGTTGCAGGATACAAAATTAATGCACAGAAATCTCTTGCATTCCTATACACTAATGATGAAAAATCTGAAAGAGAAATTATGGAAATACTCCCATTTACCATTGCAACAAAAAGAATAAAACGTCTAGGAATAAACCTACCTAGGGAAACAAAAGACCTGTATGCAGAAAACTATAAGACACTGATGAAAGAAATTAAAGATGATACCAACAGTTGGAGAGATATACCATGTTCTTGGATTGGAAGAATCAATATTATGAAAATGACTATACCACCCAAAGCAATCTACAGATTCAATGCAATCCCTATCAAATTACCAATGGCATTTTTTATGGAACTAGAACGAATCATCTCAAAATTTGTATGGAGACACAAATTACCCCAAATAGTCAAAGCAGTCTTGAGGGAAAAAAATGGAGCTGGAGGAATCAGGCTCCCTGACTTCAGACTATACTGCAAAGCTACAGTAATCAAGACAATATGGTACTGGCACAAAAACAGGAACATAGATGAATGGAACAAGGTAGAAAGCCCAGAGATAAACCCACGCACCTATGGTCAAATAAAAATCTTAGAGAAAAACATAGGAAGAACACTCTTTGACATAAATCACAGCAAGATCTTTTTTGATCCATCTCCTAGAGTAATGGAAATAAAAACAAAAATAAACAAATGGGACCTAATGAAACTTAAAACCTTTTGCACAGAAAAGGAAACCATCAACAAGATGAAAAGACAGCCCAGAGAATGGGAGAAAATATTCGCAAACGAATCAATGGACAAAGGATTAATCTCCAAAATATATAAACAGCTCATGCAGCTCAATATTAACGAAACAAACAACCCAATCCAAAAATGGGCAGAAGACCTAAATAGACATTTCTCCAAAGAAGACATACAGATGGCCAAGAAGCACATGAAAAGCTGCTCAACATCACTAATTATTAGAGAAATGCAAATCAAAACTACAATGAGGCATCACCTCACACCAGTTAGAATAGGCATCATCAGAAAATCTACAAACAACAAAGGCTGGAGAGGGTGT
>NC_041224.1:17210647-17223443 GCF_002837175.3 Physeter macrocephalus
TCATGGAAGCAACCTAAATGCCCATCGACAGACGAATGAATAAAGAAGCTGTGGTACATATATACAATGGAATATTACTCAGCCATACAAAGGAACGAAATTGAGTCATTTGTTGAGACGTGGATGGATCTAGAGACTGTCATACAGAGTGATGTAAGTCTGAAAGAGAAAAATATCGTATATTAAGGCATGTATGTGGAACCTAGAAAAATGGTACAGATGAACCAGTTTGCAGGGCAGAAGTTGAGACACGGATGTAGGGAACAAAGGTATGGACACCAAGGGGGGAAAACCGCAGTGGGGTGGGGATGGTGGTGTGCTGAATTGGGCAATTGGGATTGACATGTATACACTGATGTGTATAAAACTGATGACTAATAACCTGCAGCATAAACAAACAAACAAAACAAAACAAAATAAAAACAACTAATACTAAACTTTCTTTGGGTTATTTGTATGGAAATATGTTAATATAAATGTTTCAAACATTACATGGAATTTCTAAAAATCTTATATTTTCTGGTATAATGTTATAAGTCATAATTCTAGTTATTACTTTAAAATGTATATCTCAGAAATTACTAAAAAAATAAAATCAATACCCTCAATACCAACACCAGTGGAACAACTTCAGAAACCAAGGGGTATCTGTTGTCTCCCAATTAAGATGGGAAAATTAGCAACTTACACTTCTTCCCACCTCTGTCCCCATTTCTCATTTGCAAGTATCCTCTGAGCTATGTTTCTGCCTTAAAGATAAATTATTTTTTACATTAAAAATAAATTAATTAATTAAAAAAAAATAAAGCTCCTTTGAATTATTTGCTTTCCTTTACTTGTGGAGATCTGTTCAGAAGGAATTACTTTATAACCCCAGAATAAATGTTGAATTTTTGCATTGTCGATAGTGATTTGGTTTTTTGGAGAGAGAACATCTTCATGTATCACAGGTAAAATTAAACCTTGGTTTTAAAATGGAAGGAGTTATGTAGTTAGGATGATCTTTGCAGTAGTCAAGTAAGGAAGTTTCATAGGAACTGAACATTTTATGATGGTTATATTGGTTACTAATTACTGGTTACATTAATTAAGACTAAGCAATCTGATAAGTCTATGTGTGTTTTTCTAATGCAGGTGTAACAGCTGGGTCTTTCCAACATTATACCTATTTGGGAGCCTGGTCCCGATGCTGCTCTATACAATAACTGAAGAGAGTCTTCCAATCTGAAAATGTATTTGGTTGAGAATAATTAAACCTAATGATTTTATCACAGATATAGGCAGCAAGTTACAAATAATTGAAGTCCAAGTCCAGCCTGGCTGTGGGATTATCTACCCATCTGTTCTCTCTTGGTGAAGACCCTGGCCAAGAGCAGTACAGCCAGAGTCATGACCTCACTGCTCCTATTTCGTTTTCTATTCCTGCTTCTCCATCCTCAACTCACATTCTTTAATCACGTGCTTCTCACTGGGGAGTGCTGGTTTGGTGGCTTTCCGGAACTGTCATTAACGTGTCATTGCAAAGAGTTTTGTCTCATTATCTTCAATTGCCCAAAGTTTAGCCCTGAGAGTACAATCTTTTGTCTTCAGAGTTCTTTCTATTACTAATGACTGCTGCACAAATCTCCACAATGTAGAAACTGCAGAAGTTGTGGCTTTTCTCAGGCCTTTCCAGCAAAAAAACAATGTAGCGTCACGTTTAAGAGACCTCTGTTTATGAAAAATTTTGACAGTTACTCCCTGTGTGATTTTACACAAGTTATATAATCTCTCAGAACCTCAGGAATGTGAAGTCTGTTCCTGTGATTGGCACCCAATAAAGCATTCACGGAACGGTAACTGTTCCTATTACTTCTTCAGAGTGTCCCCTCCTAGAGAGGTGGGAGCAGGTTCATGGAAATGTAACGGCTTAGTTGAAAAATAAATATTGCCCAGTTGAATTGTTGCCTAAAGAATCTTTCTTAGGGCTTCCCTGGTGGCGCAGTGGTTGAGAGTCCGCCTGCCGATGCAGGGGACACGGGTTCGTGCCCCGGTCCGGGAAGATCCCACGTGCCGCGGAGCGGCTGGGCCCGTGAGGCTGGGCCTGCGCGTCCGGAGCCTGTGCCCCGCAACGGGAGAGGCCACAACAGTGAGAGGCCCGCGTACCGCAAAAAAAAAAAAAAAAAAATTGTGTAAGTACTTTGAGGGAAATGGAGAGTAAAGAACTCTGTTAAAGAAAGTGCCTTTTTTGAAGCATAAAATTGGTGTCAAAACGAGGAATAAGGAGCAGCGTAGGACCCAGAGATGCGTTTGAAGGGAGCATGGGTCAAAGAGTCTCAAGTACATAACTTAGTGACAGTGAATCCGTTCTCAGTTAACATGTAATTAAAAGGTGTTCATTTGGGGGAAGGTTGATGGCAAAACTTATAATGGAGACATTAACCTAATACCACCTGCCCACCCCACCCAGTCTCAGCGTGACTAAAATAACTGTGACGATCATCACCTTGTGACGTGACACCCGAGCAAGCACCGTACACCTCCTGGGAAGGAATTGCATCTAAAAAATTCCACCTGAATCTAACCAGTTTTCTAGGCCTGAATTTCAGTTACAGAAAAATATGGAGGAGAGAAGAACAAATGTGCTGACGTGGTGAGGTAGCATTGACCAAGTTCACAACGTGAGACATTCTTCAGGATAAATGACTGTTTCTCTAACAAACTAATGGCGTGAATAAATGGAGTGGGTCAGGGTGGGTGGATTAAAAAGACCTAACGTTCATTAGATGCAGCATGGGAACCTTGTATGGAACCTGCTAATAAATAAATCAACCATAAAAAGACAAGTTTGAGACAATCAAGGACATTTGAATATTGTCTTGGGTTTAAATGACATTAAAGAAATTATTGTTGATTTTAGTACCTATGGTAATGGCATAGTAGTTATGTCTCTTTTTTTTTAAATGTGGGAGAAAGATCTTGTTAGTTAGAAATGCATACGAAAGCTTTAGGTATGAAATAACATGATGTCTGGGATTTGTTTTAAAATACTGCAGCAAAAAAATGGGCGGAAGGACGGAGGCATAATTAGCTAAATGTTGATAACTGCTGAAGTTGGGTATATGTGGGTTTATTATACTATACTCTCTACCTCTGAGTAGATGAAAATTTCCATAATAAAAACTGTAAAAAGTGTTTGCTTTCCTAATTATCTGTATATTGTAAATGTGCTTAAAGCTTAAAAATTCTATTTATTTACAACATACTAGGAACTATATTTAAGCTACATCTTAGTTCGGGCTGTAATAACAAAAATACTATAAACTACGTGGCTTATAAACAAATATTTATTTCTCACAGTTCTGGAGGGTGAGAAGTCCAAGATCACAGTACCAGCAGATTTGGTGTCTGATAAGAGCCCACTTCCTGGTTTATAGGTGGTGCCTTTTTGCTGTGACCTCACATGTGGAAGGGACATCTCTCTGGGATCTCTTTTATTGTTTTTCTTTTCTTTTCGTTTTTAAATATTTTAAAAATTTCTCTGGGATCTCTTTTATAAGGGCACTAATCCCACCCTCATGACCTAAGCACCTCCCAAAAGCCCCACGTCTTAACACCATCACCTTGGCGGTTAGATTTCAACATATGAATTAGTGGGGACACAAATATTCAGTCCATAGCAAGCTAAAAGTGGACATTTCCCCTAATTGGGGGAGCCAGCAGTCTAACTTTGGAGGTAGGAAAGTTGTCAAGAGCTGTAGTTTCCTGGGCATAACTGACATACACATAGATTTTCAGCATCTCATGAAAAGAATACATATAATCAGTCTCCCTTGAAATGTCATAGTGAACCTTTATAATCCCCTCATGATAAATGTACTCTTTGTGTCCTGGAGATTTTACTAGAAGATGGAATGGCCCTGGCAAAAAATTGACTGGTTTTGTTACTAACATGCTATGATAAATTGGAAGCACTGATTTAATCAGAGACCGAATTGAAAAAAATATGTCTCTTTGAAAAGGAGTTATTTCCAACCCTGTCTGCCCCAGTACTATCCCTGATACCAGTGAAAGAGGAGGCTCGGCTGTAGCACTTGGTTTAATACGTTAAATATTTAAAAGATTCAAAAGTCTAAGGAGAAAAAGTAATCCCTGTCAAAAAAAATAAGAATACCTTTGTCAGCTGGGCAGGGCATATGAAGAGAAAATGATCAAACAAGTTTCTGAATGACGCCTTTACAGTGAGGACATGGACTTTGTCACGTCCAGGATATTAGGGGACAAGGAGGATTCCCTTTATGGGGTCAACAGAAGAGGGGTGTCCCAGCTTGACGTATACAAATGGAGGCTACCTTGGACCCATATAAATGGTGCTGACATTTCCAGAGTCAATGGACGAAGGAATAAGGTATAAGCCTTAATATACTTGATGGCTGCTTTAAACACACATGGGGTGTTGGTGTTAGGAAAGACCGAACACTCCCAAGGTCATTTTTAGTATCCCTAGAACTCCTATCGCCCAATTCTCAGTCCAATAGAAGAAGTTCTCCCAAAGTGCTCCGCTTTAGGGACAGTTCTAACGACCTCATTTCAAGATCATTATAAACCAATACTAAGACCTTCTGTTAACTGGAGGCCCACAGTTTACAGCCCTTAAATTTCAAGACAGAGAAATGAGATGCCACCATTCGCGGCCCAAGCCACATCAGGAAATCTAAGTTATCCCACAGCGATTCTGTATCACTTAGAATTTCTACCTAATATTTTATACTTAGTAGGAACACAATATTTTTAGAAAGAATGAATTTTCACACTTTCATAAAAAGTTTTGTTTGTTCTTGATAGCACATCCCATCCTGTTCCTACTGGTCATGACATATACCAGTCTCCCTAGTCTTTTCTTTCAATCAGTCAGACACCCCCATCACCTCCAGAAAAAGCACTGGGCCACAGTCATCACCTCTTTCCTCATCAAGCATCTCCTCTTATGGAGATGCCCATATGTCCAGCACTATCGTAGGTTTAGGAAGGCTTGGATGCAGAGAAGGATGAAGTATATGCTCTACCACATGAGGAGTTGGCAGTGACTGTCCTCCTGCATCTGAAAAGCTTTACATCTTGTCAAGTCGTAACAGTATAGGCTTTGCATTTAAATGGTTACCGACAATGATACATTTCAAAGCGCTTCTTTGTTAAACTGATGTGGACATTCACTGGTGACATCTGTCACTTGGAATTTTTCCCTTAATAAAATTGATTGTGGGGGGCTTCCCTGGTGGCGTAGTGGTTGAGAGTCCGCCTGCCGATGCAGGGGACACGGGTTCGTGCCCCGGTCAGGGAAGATCCCACATGCTGCGGAGCAACTAGGCCCGTACGCCACAACTGCTGAGCCTGCGCTATAGAGCCTGCGAGCCACAACTACTGAACCCGCGAGGCACAACTACTGAAGCCCGTGCGCTTAGAGCCTGTGCTCTGCAACAAGAGAAGCCACCACGATGAGAAGCCCACACACTTCAACAAAGAGTAGCCCCCGCTCGCCGCAACTAGAGAAAGCCCACACGCAGCAAAGAAGACCCAACGCAGCCAAAAATGCATAAGTAAATAAATAAATTTTTTTAAAAAATTGATTGTGAACAAGTAACAAAGAGCGACTGCTTCAGGACATCTGGCATGTGAAAATGGGCCCTTTGCAAAGAACTGGATGTTAACGTGTTTTCATTAAAATGGTACCTTACCTGAGCTACACAAGTGTTAACAGAGTAGAAGAATTTTTCTGCTGTCTAAAGAGAGTCGCTATGTACAGTTCATGGGGCACAAAAGCTTCATGGGAGAATGAACAAATTATGCCTCTGAAGAGTTGGTGAATATTTATTCTGACACAGCTTCCACAGGACAACCAGCAACCTCGTTTGAAGTAAATTCCTTAGTCTGGTCCAATAAGAATAATTGTGTTGGAACTGTGCTCCCTGCTCTAAAGAGGGCAAATCCATTTACTGTGCAGAAAAGTCTCTGGGATGGATCTAACCTATTTGCTTTTGTGGGTTTTCATGCTGCTGAGTAAGCCAATGATATTTCAAGCGGGTGCCGGTTTGGACACAGTCCGGAGAGCTCTCTGGAGTGTTTTTTCTTCAACCACTCAACCATGACTGCAAAAACACGATCAGTATCAGAGATGTGGGGTAGCTTGTCTTGACAGCAGTGAACTAATGAACATCCATCATTAGATTGTTTGAACATCTTTCACAATTGAAGAGCTGACGTTAAAAGAAATTGCAGCAAAGTCTTCACCATTTTCACAGCATTCATTTGGAGCAATCTGTGGTGTTTATCTGTAGTTTAAATGCAAAAAGAAAAGAAAAATCACACGAATGTTTCATGCAAGGCTGCTTCTGGAACAAAATTAATAATGGCTGCAATTTGCAAAATGGTTCTGTCGCATTGTGGAGGCTAAATCTGACTAATTTAATTCCCTTGCAGTGATGGCTTAAAATATTGCAGAAGAAACAGTCAAAAAACTGTGAACATGGCACAACTACACAGTCCTCTGCTGACTGAGAGCCTTCAGAGAATGCCCGCCAAGATTATTCTTAGCACTATGATGTGTTTGCTTTTCCTCGTAAACCTAACAGTGTTTTTCCAGATCCATCCATTTTCATTTGGGGGGAATTCTATTTGGCTCCCAGTGAGGCTGGGCAGCCACCAAACTGATCATATGCCAGTTTAATTGACTCCAGAGATATTTAACAAACTGTTCACTATTTCACTGTGTACTGAAGGGGAGCTGTAACTATTCTTTTTTCCTGTCATAACCATTGTGGTCGTTATGACAGCCCTGCACGTGATTTATTTTGTGGCATTTTCTATGCAGGGAAAATAATAATGCCTCACCACCTCCACCTCCTCCAACACTGAAAATATGATTAAGATCAAAGATGGACTCCTGCTTATACATGAAAAATAATGATTGCTAGCCTGCCAATTTGTAGAGCAAATTGTGACACAATTCCATATGACACTGGACATCTACAAAGATGTACTGCAGTGAAATCATTGTGTGCTTATTCATTCCATCCTTCCAAAACCAGCGTTTCATCAGCTTAAGAAAATGTAATAGACCTATTCATCAGATGTTTAATGAATGAGTTTTAAATTACAAGTGATCATAGAAAACATCTTTGAAACATTTGAATCCAAGCTTTTGTTTCTTTAAAAACAAATCCACTAGAGAAAAAAGAATCGCACTTCACCATATTGTTTATAGACTACAAAGATTTAACTTCCTGGTGATAATTTATAAAGCAGTGAAATGAAAATAATGCAAAATTTCAGGAAGCATTCAACATAAGAGGCTTTTCTTGTTTCGAAAAGTTTAGTCTGTTTGATCCTTTCAATTCAGTGCGTTAACACTGAGCACGGCAGACACGTTACATTGCAGGGAGAGCTTGAGTTCTAGCTTGAATTTGGGCAAATGTGCAAACTGGAGGGACAGATGAGGGAGCAGCAAACAAAGATCAGGAAAGACCACTCTTAAATGAGAATCTGCTAGAATCAGAGGCAGGAAGATAATTCTTCGGCCGACCTATGGGGCACAAAGAACACTGTGACCGTTACATTGTAAGCGAGCCCAAAAGCCAAATGGCAGAAGGTGCAGGAAGCTGTCATAAACTTTATAACCTGACCTGCTCTCCTCAAACGAGAGTTTAGTATTATGAAGCTACATTTTCATGCAACGAGCACAAAAGGGCACTTCACCAAACCTCCAGTAACCATTCATTCATTTCTTTACTTCTTCTTCCTTTGCCAGCTCTTTTCCTTCATCAACTTCCCAAGCGTGTGCCACAATTCCACTGTTCCCTGTGTTTGCTCTGCTGGAGACCTGGCTGGACCAGGCATCTGATATGTTGCTGGAACTCAGCAGTTTGGGGCGCCTGTTCATTGTGAAATGGTAGCAACGGTAGGAAGCATGGAGAGAGTCCAGGTTCCTTAACACGTCTAGTAAGATCTTTCATGATCTGGTCCCCACTGAGCATGATTTTGCTTTAATTCTCTTTCTTCTCTTCCTTTTTCCTCATCCTTGCTACACTGGGTTTGAACATACTATATAAAGCATGAACATCACTTTAACGCTTGCCTTAGTATATTTTCCAGAGAAACCTGTGCTAAGAAAATCAGACTAGGAAAATGGTTCTAGAGCAGACACACAGGACAGGATTTGAGGGTTGAATTGCTGTTCATCTAAACCACCACCTTCTACCTCTCAGGCTGCTTTTATTCCAGCAGAAATTTAATGCTGATCTCTTCTTTTTCTGGTTTGTTGTTTTTGTTGTTTGACCACGCAACTTGTTGTTTGTTTGTTTTCTGACCACGCAACTTGTGGGATCTTAGTTCCCTGACCAGGGATTGAACCCAGGGCCTTCGGCAGTGAGAGCACAGAGTCCTAACCACTAGACGGCCAGGGAATTCCTGCTGATCTCTTCTTATATTCTCCATATTTCCCATAAATGAGCTCATCTCTTCTCGTAGCTTCGAAGACCGTACTGATGATGATGATTCTAAAATCATACCTCCAGCTCTGACAATTCTCCGGGGCTACAGATTTACGGATCCAGCTGCCTTCCAGACTCATGAACGCTTCAAACGCAATAAGTTCTGGCCTGAATTCATCATCTTCTCTCCACACCCGATCTTCCCCTACTATCCCTCATCTCAGCAAACCTGGAGTTGTTCTCGATTCCTCATCGCCTCCGCCTTTCAGATTCATCTAGGCATCAAGTCTTATCTATTCTTCCCCATAAATACATCTGAAAACACTATTTTCTCCATTCTCACTGCCACTACCCTGATTCACCCTATCAACCCACCATCCATCCTTGCCTGCAGTAATGCCATGACCCTCTCATTGGCTTCACTTTTTCTAATCTTTCTCCCTGCAAATCCCTTCTCCATGCTACAGCCAGAGTGATCTTTCTGAACTGCAAACCTAATCATCATTCTGCTCAAAACGCCCCAAAGTTTCCTCCGCTGTTTTTAGGAAAGAGTCCAGTCTACCTAACAGGTCTGCTAAGATCCTTCATGAGGCTCCCTGCCGAGATCACCAGCCATTATCATCTTCACCTTCTATCTTAGCCCTAATGACAGTATTTCAGTGCCTTACAGGTAGCTTGTACTCTCTCTCCTCAGAGCCTTCACATAGGAAGTTCCCTTTACCAAGAATACTTTTCTCATCTCTGCCTTTCCCAACTCCATCCTTCAGGTGTCAAATTTGGCATCACTTTCTCCCAGAAGCCCCCTAGACTAGATGTGATCTATGGCTCCTTGCTCTTTTCATTCTGTAATACGTCACACATTACTGTGATTGCTTGTGTGATTGTTATTTCCCCCACCAGGCCGTATCACTTGTGTGTCTCACTTACAGGCCTAATGCAGGGCACAGGGCCTGGTGCACAGGAAACATTCCCTAAATATCTGATGGATGAATGACCATCATTTTAAAGAGACAGAATGGCTCCCAGGCAGGGCTAATTTCACCATGATATGATTAAATATATTGACATGTCTAAATAAAGAATGTATCAATCATTAAGAGGAGCTGGTCAGTTAGGAAATACAGAACAAGGTGAGTCACTGAGGTAGATGTTAGAATGCCTATCCAAGCACATCTAGGGATGAAGGAGTATTAGCTAATAGACTTCAAATACTGTGGTCCCATTAGTAAGAACATCCCTTTTATGAAATGGATACATCCAGCTCTTTCAGCCTGATGCTATTAACTCCCCACTTTCTAATTCCATACTCATGTAGCAATTTTATAATTATGATTTGGCTTCCCATGTAAGTCTGTTTATAGGGAGAAAGACATGCAGATTCTGAGTATTTCAGGTCTCTGGGACAGTGATTTCTCCCTGTGAATTAATGAATGCCCTTACGATTGTGGTGTGCACAGATCATGAGCAGACAGGATGGGGTCCTATCCACTCTTTGCTCTGTGGACATTTCAGCGGCTCTTACTTCACTTCTCAGTTTCAGTGGCCAACGGGTGAAGGAGCAAAAGTCCCTGGAAGCCCACAACAGAGGGTGGAAGGAGCTAGACCAGGGGCAGGGGTCATGCTCTATAACTGTCAGTTCTTTTCAGCCAGGATTCTTTGCCAAGAACCACAGCACACAAGCAGGCAGTTTCTGTAACATTTTGTTCTTTGGTACATAGAGTGAGTTATCTTAAAAATTTCCAACTACTGAAGCCCGCCTGCCTAGAGCCTGTGCTCCGCAACAAGAGAAGCCACTGCAATGAGAAGCCCGCGCACTGCTACAAAGAGTAGCCCCCTCTGGCCACAACTAGAGAAAGCCCACGCACAGCAATGAAGACCCAATGCAGCCAATAATAAAAAAAATAAAATAAATTTAAAAATTAAAAAAAAAATTTCCTCACCAACCTGAGTAATTTCTAACTCACACTGACCAAAATCACACAAAAATGAAAGATTTTTCAAAGCAATTTCTTTGAAAGTGACCACGTGAAGATCACAAGCAATATAGGCTCTTGGATCTGACTCTCCAGAGCAAGGTTTTGGGTACATTTAAAATCACAGAAATGGGAGTTCATACCAAGAGAAAATAGATGGTCTTCCCTTGCTGGTTGGAAAAAAGAGAAGCAGAAAAAAATCCCAAGAACACTTATTCATAATCACTCTGTATGATAAGAGATGGTCTGACAAGTAAAATACAATTTATCAGGTTTCCATATATTTTCAATATATATTTCCATATATATTCAATTTTCAAAAAAATGAATGAAATTAGCTGCATCAGTTTAGTAAAAGGACTAATGCAAGTAAGCCAGGTACAAAATTGTACAATTGATGCGGGAACCACGTAGAAATATATGCATTATACCTCACGTGCACTCTCCAGCAGCACATAAAAATGTCAGCAATTAATGCTCTATTTCCTACAGGAAGGTACAACTCCTCATTTAGAGTTTCATCCTTTAAAACCAAAAAGGACATGGGATAATTGGAAACAGTCTTGAAATCACGTTACTTATGCATTTTTCTGAGAGTGGGTATTGGTCTATGGCCTTATTTCTATTCTCATATCAGAGAAGTGGGTCCAGTTCAATTAACGCAAAGTACAAGCATGTTTAGCATTAAATTATTCCTTTCATTTCTCTGGTGACTTGAGCAAAACATGAGTTTCCTTTAATTAAAGTGTGAAGGGGAATGCTAATGAAAGTTTTGCTAAGATTACAATACCTTTCGAAAACAAATCTAATCATACACTTCCAAGAGACAGAAAAGAGGAGAAAGAGAAAACAGAAGAAAGGCAAAAAAATTCAACCTAATCAAAAAGAAAAGTTAGTGACTTTCTTCAATCTCTTGACATTTGGCACCCCAAAAATTACAGCTTAGTGTTTCAAGAAGAGAAGACAGAGGCAAATACCCTGAGAAAACCATAATTCAAAAGGAGTCATATACCAAAATGTTCACTGCAGTACTATTTACAATAGCCAGGACATGGGAGCAGCCTAGGCGTCCATCGACAGATGAATGGATAAAGAAGATGTGGCACATATATACGATGGACTATTAGTCAGCCATAAAAAGAGATGAAATTGAGTTATTTGCGGTGAGGTAGATGGACATAGAGTCTCTCATACAGAGTGAAGTAAGTCAGAAAGAGAAAAAGAAATACCGTATGCTAACACATATATATATCTAAAAAAAAACATGGTTCTGAAGAACCTAGGGGCAGGACAGGAATAAAAACGAAGACGTAGAGAATGGACGTGAGGACACAGGGATGGGGGAGGGTAAGCTGGGACGTAGTGAGAGAGTATCACTGACATATATACGCTACCAAATGTAAAATAGATAGCTAGTGGGAAGCAGCTGCATAGCACAGGGAGATCAGTTAGGTGTTTTGTGACCACCTAGAGAGGTGGGATAGGGAGGGTGGGAGGAGACGCAAGAGGTAGGGGATATGGGGATATATGCATACGTATAGCTGAATCACTTTGTTATACAACAGAAACTAACACACCATTTTAAAGCATTTATACTCCAATAAAGATATTAAAAAAAAAAAAGAAGACAGGGATTTCCCTGGTGGCTCAGTGGTTAAGAATCTGCCTGCCAATGCAGGAGACATGGGTTCGAGCCCTGGTCTGGGAAGAACCCACATGCTGAGGAGCAACTAAGCCCGTGGGCCACAACTATGGAGCCTGTGCTCTAGAGGCAGTGAGCCACAACTACAGAAGCCCGAGCATCCTAGAGCCTGTGCTCTGCAACAAGAGAAGCCACCACAATGAGAAGCCCATGCACTGCAACAAAGACTAGCCCCCACTCGC
The DNA here is from genome assembly GCF_002837175.3 of Physeter macrocephalus. NCBI lineage: Eukaryota > Metazoa > Chordata > Mammalia > Artiodactyla > Physeteridae > Physeter > Physeter macrocephalus. The sequence continues at coordinate 17,222,970 of NC_041224.1, forward strand.
TGCCACTAGAGAAAGCCTGCATGTAGCAACGAAAACGCAACATAGCCAAAACAAAGACAATGGAATGAAGATTTTTTTTAATTTAATTTAATTTATTTATTTATAGAGCAGGTTCTTATTAGTTATCCATTTTATACAGATTAGTGTATATATGTCAATCTCAATCTCCCAATTCATCACACAACCACCACACCCCCACCACTTTCCCCCTTTGGTGTCCATACATTTGTTCTCTACATCTGTGTCTCAATTTCTGCCCTGCAAACTGGTTCATCTGTAACATTTTTCTAGGTTCCACATACATGCCTTAATATACGATATTTGTTTTTCTCTTTCTGACTTACTTCACTCTGTATGACAGTCTCTGGATCCATTCACGTCCCTACAAATGACCCAATTTCATTCCTTTTTATGGCTGAGTAATATTCCATTGTATATATGTGCCACATCTTCTTTATCCATTCGTCTGTCAAT
>NC_041224.1:17224017-17225037 GCF_002837175.3 Physeter macrocephalus
GTATGGTGTTAAGGAGTGTTCTAATTTCATTCTTTTACATGTAGCTGTCCAATTTTCCCAGCACCACTATTGAAGAGACTGTCTTTTCTCCATTGTATATCCTTGCCTCCTTTGTCATAGATTAGTTGACCATAGGTGCATGGGTTTATCTCTGGCCTTTCTATCCTGTTCCATTGTTTTATATTTCTGTTTTTATGCCAGTTCCATATTGTCTTGATTACTGTAGTTTTGTAGTATAGTCTGAAGTCAGGGAACCTGATTCCTCCAACTCCATTTTTTTTCTCAAGATTGCTTTGGCTATTCGGGGTCATTTCTGTTTCCATACAAATTGTGAACATTTTTGTTCTAGTTCTGTGAAAAATGCCAGTGGTAGTTTGATAGGGAATGCATTGAATGTGTAGATTGCTTTGGGTAGTATAGTCATTTTCACAATGTTGATTCTTCCAATCCAAAAACATGGTATACCTCTCCATCTGTTTGCATCATCTTTTATTTCTCTTATCAGTATCTTATAGTTTTCTGCATACAGGTCTTTTGTCTCCTTAGGTATGTTTATTCCTAGGTATTTTATTCTTTTTGTTGCAGTGGTAAATGGGAGTGTTTCCTTAATTTCACTCTCAGATTTTTCATCATTAGTGTATAGGAATGCAAGAGATTTTTGTGCATTACTTTTGTATCCTGCTACTTTACCAAATTCCTTAATTAGTTCTAGTAGTTTCCTGTTAGCATCTTTAGGATTCTCTATTATAGTATCATGTCATCTGCAGTGACACCTTTACTTCTTCTTTTCCGAGTTGGATTCGTTTTATTTCTTTTTCTTCTCTCATTGCTGTGGCTAGAACTTCCAAAACTATTTTGGAAGAATTTGAGAAGGACAGGTGTTAGCTCTTCTCTAAATGTTTGATAGAATTCACCTGTGAAGCCGTCTAGTCCTGGGCTTTCGTTTGTTGGAAGATTTTTAATCACATTATCAATTTCAGTGCTTGTGATTGGCCTGTTCATATTTTCTATTTCTTCCTG
>NC_041224.1:17225583-17259536 GCF_002837175.3 Physeter macrocephalus
ATCTTTTTTTTTTTTTTTTTTTTTTTTTTTTGCAGTACGCAGGCCTCCCACTGCTGTGGCCCCTCCTGTCGCGGAGCACAGGCTCTGGACGCGCAGGCTCAGCAGCCATGTCCCACGGGTCCAGCTGCTCCGTGGCATGTGGGATCCTCCTGGACCGGGGCACGAACCCGTGTCCCCTGCATCGGCAGGCAGACTCCCAACCACTGCGCCACCAGAGAAGCCCTGCTCTGATCTTTATGATTTCTTTCCTTCTGTTAACTTTGGGTTTTGTTTGTTCTTCTTCCTGTAGTTCCTTTAGGTGTAAGGTTAGATAGTTTATTTGAGATTTTTCTTGTTTCTTGAGGTAGGCCTGTATAGCTATAAACTTCCCTGTTAGAACTGCTTTTGCTGCATCCCATAAGTTTTGGATTGTCGTGTTTTCATTGTCATTTGTCTCTAGGTATTTTTTGATTTCCTCTTTGATTTCTTCAGTGATCTCTTGGTTATTTAGTAATGTATTGTTTAGCCTCCATGTGGTAGTGTTTTTTACATTTTTTTCCCTGTAATTCATTTCTAATCTCATAGAATTGTGGTCAGAAAAGATGCTTGATACCTTGAAGTGTAAGTTTACGTTGTTTATTTGAAGTGTTTCTTGTTTCTTGAGGTAGGATTGTACTGCTATAAACTTCCCTCTTAGAACTGCTTTTGCTGCCTCCCATAGGTTTTGGATTGTCGTGTTTTCATTGTCATTTGTCTCTAGGTATTTTTTGATTTCCTCTTTGATTTCTTCAGTGATCTCTGTGTTTCCTTATTAATTTTCTGTTTGGATGATCTGTCCATTGGTGTAAGTGAGGTGTTAAAGTCCCCCACTATTATTTTGTCACTGTCAATTTCCTCTTCTATAGCTGTTAGCAGTTGCCTTATGTATTGAGGTGCTCCTATGTTGGGTGCATATATATTTATAATTCTTATATCTTCTTGGATTGATCCCTTGATCATTATGTAGTGTTTCCTTGTCTCTTGTAATATTCTTTATTTTAAAGTCTATTTTTTCTGATATGAGTATAGCTACTCCAGCATTCTTTTGATTTTCATTTGCATGGAATATCTTTTTCCATCCCCTCACTTTCAGTCTGTATGTGTCCCTAGGTCTGAAGTGGGTCTCTTGTAGACAGGATATATATGGGTCTTGTTTTTGTATCCATTCAGCAAGCCTGTGTCTTTTGGTTGGAGCATTTAATCCATACACATTTAAGGTAATTATCAATATGTATGTTCCTATGACCATTTTCTTAATTGTTTTGGGTTTGTTTTTGTAGGTCTTTTTCTTCTCTTGTGTTTCCTACTTAGAGAAATTCCTTTAGCATTATTGTAGAGCTGGTTTGGTGGTGTTGAATTCTCTTAGCTTTTGCTTGTCTGTAAAGCTTTTGATTTCTCCATCGAATCTGAAGAGATCCTTGTTGCGTAGAGTAATCTTGGTTGTAGGTTCTTACCTTTCATCACTTTAAATATATCATGCCACTCCCTTTTGGCTTATAGAGTTTCCCCTGCGAAATCAGCTGTTAACCTTATGGGAGTTCCCTTGTATGTTATTTGTTGTTTTTCCCTCATTGCTTTCAATAATTTTTCTTTGTCTTTAATTTTTGTCAATTTGATTACTATGTGTCTTGGTGTGTTTCTCCTTGGGTTTATCCTGTATGGGACTCGCTGCGCTTCCTGGACTTGGCTGGCTATTTCCTTTCCCATGTTAGGGAAGTTTACGACTATAATCTCGTCAAATATTTTCTCGGGTCCTTTCTCTCTTTCTTCTCCTCCTGGGACTCCCATAATGCAAATGTTGTTGCATTTAATGTTGTCCCAGAGGTCTCTTAGGCTGTCTTCATTTCTTTTCTTTCTTTTTTCTTTATTCTGTTTTGCAGCAGTGAATTCCACCATTCTGTCTTCCAGGTCACTTATCCGTTCTTCTGTCTCAGTTATTCTGCTATTGATTCCTTCTAGTGTATTTTTCATTTCAGTTATTGTATTGCTCGTCTCTGTTTGTTTGTTCTTTAATTCTTCTAGGTGTTTGTTCTTTAATTCTTCTAGGTCTCTATTAAACACTTCTTGCATCTTCACGATCTTTGCTTCCATTCTTTTTCCGAGGTCCTGGATCATCTTCACTATCATTATTCTGAATTCTTTTTCTGGAAGGTTGCTTATCTCCACTTCATTTAGTTGTTTTTCTGGAATTTTATCTTGTTCTTTCATCTGGTACATAGCCCTCTGCCTTTTCATTTTGTCTACCTTTCTGTGAATGTGGTTTTTTTTTGTTCCACAGGCTGCAGGACTGTAGTTCTTCTTGCTTCTGCTGTCTGCTCTCTGGTGGATGAGGCTATCTAAGAGGCTTGTGCAAGCTTCCTGATGGGAGGGACTGGTGGTGGGTAGAGGTGGGTGTCGCTCTGGTGGGCAGAGCTCAATAAAACTTTAATCTGCTTGTCTGCTGACGGGTGGGGCTGTGTTCCCTCCCTGTTGGTTGTTTGGCCTGAGGCGACCCAACACTGGAGCCTACCCAGGCTTTCTGGTGGGGCTGATGGTGGACTCTGGGAGGGCTCATGCCAAGCAGTATTCCCAGAACTTCTGCTGCCAGTGTCTGTGTCCCCGTGGTGAGCCATAGCCACCCCCCTCCTCTGCAGGACCTACCTCTAACACTAGCAGGTCGGTCTGGTTCAGTCTCCTATGGGGTCACTGCTCCTTCCCCTGCATCCCGATGCACACACTACTTTGTGTATGCCCTCCAAGGGTGGAGTCTCTGTTTCCCCCAGTCCTGTCAAAGCCCTGCAATCAAATCCCACTAGCCTCAAAGTCTGATTCTCTAGGAATTCCTCCTCCCGTTGCCAGACCTCCAGGTTGGGAAGCCTGACGTGGGGCTCAGAACCTTCACTCCAGTGCGTGGACTTCTGTGGTATAAGTGTTCTCCAGTTTGTGAGTCACCCACCCAGCAGTTATGGGATTTGATTTTATTGTGATTGCACCCCTCCTACCATCTCACTGTGGCTACTCCTTTATCTTTGGATGTGGGGTATCTTTTTTGGTGAGTTCCAGTGTCTTCCTGTCGATGATTGTTCAGCAGTTAGTTGTGATTCCAGTGCTCTCACAAGAGGGAGTGAGCGCACGTCCTTCTACTCTGCCATCTTGAACCAATCCCCGGAATGAAGATGTTTTACTTGTTAATAAAAACAGGTAAAAATTATTGTTACAGGAAATCTGAGAAAGGAAGCAAAATGTATTAGCATTTAATCAATATATGAATAGTGGGGTAGAAGCTCGCTTTTTAATGTACATGGAGGTGAACATAAGATTGCAACTTTTATTATTCATTTTATATCTTTTGTAATTTTCTTAACTCGTAATTCTCAATCTTCATGAAATCTTTAGATAAAATGTGGGATCACTCACTGCTCTTTCCTTTAGTATGGTAGACACCATTACATAACCTTTCTCTGTCAAACACATCTGCATCCACCTGCTGACCCTTGTCACCTGAATACAGAATGAGTGGCACCCAGGAAAGACTTGTGGGATGGCTATTAGTGATAGAAAGAACTATATTATCCAACTTTCATTATAGAAAGTTAAAAAAAAAACAAAACAGGAGGGCTTCCCTGGTGGCGCAGTGGTTGCGCGTCCGCCTGCCGATGCAGGGGAACCGGGTTCGCACCCCGGTCTGGGAGGATCCCACATGCCGCGGAGCGGCTGGGCCCGTGAGCCATGGCCGCTGAGCCTGCGCGTCCGGAGCCTGTGCTCCGCAACGGGAGAGGCCGCGACAGAGGGAGGCCCGCATACCACAAAAAAAAAAAAACAGGAGACCAGAGAGAGGATTCAGGGTACCCATTGGCATGCAGCTGCTTAGTGGCTGAGCTGGGGTGTAAACTCATGGGTCCTAAGTCCTACATCCCACATTCCCTCCAGCACATATGCTCCTCCAACCCTAATGGAGTACAGGGAAATAACACTAACCAGCGACCCCTTGACTTGAGATCAGCCATAGGTGCTCATCAGATGTGTGACTGGAGGCAAATCCAGACAGCCTTGGAGGAACAGTTTCCCAACATTTCAAACATGGGGTTGAACTTGATGACTCTAGCTTCACTTCCACTTCTATGTTAATCTTAAACTGTAGCAATCCTCCAGTTGAGAATAATCTTCTATGTCCTCTCTTTTTTAAAATCTCTGTTTTAATGAAAGTAAATTGGATTTATGTAATAAAGGAAGCTTCTGGTTGATAGAGTTATAGAACCATTTTTACTACTGCTCTTCATCAGTGACTCATTCTCCTTGCGTGGCCCTGGCCACACCCAGAAGAAGACTTCATCTTCAGACTATGCATCTGAATCTGGTGAGAGGCTGGGACACCACACTCTACCTCAGGAAGTCCTCCCTGGGAGGTCCACCTGGAATGTTTCATTCTGAGCTGTGAGTTAGGGACCGTGGACTAGACAGGAGCCCCGAGTTCACTCTAGAGCAGACTCAAAGTGCCCAGGAAAACCTTGAATGTTGCTGTTTTCCGGACGTGATTTAGGACAACCAATCTAAGGTAACCTTCACCCAAACTGAAATCTCCACCGCTGCCCATGCTGGGGCCAATGAGCAGACTTTCCAAGAGAGATACATGTCTTTAGTCTTCCTCAAGGGGCTCTGCAAAGGGGCTGAAAATATCCCATTGAAGGGAAAAGGAACGGACACGTAGTTTACCATATGGCTCAGAAGAGTAACACTCAGACAAGAAATATTATCAAATGATTTCTATTATGGGCTGAATTGCGTTTCCCCCCCCCCATTCATATGTTGAAGCCCTAACCTCCAGTACCTCAGAATGTGACTGAATTTGGAGACAGGATCTTTCAAATGTAATTCAGTTAAATGAGTTCACTAGAGTGGGCTCTAATCCAATATGACTTGCTGTCCTTATAAGAAGAGGAAATTTAGACACAGTTACAAAGGGAAGACCATGTGAAGACACAGAGAGAAGACAGCCAACTGCATGCCAAAGAGAGAGACCTCAGAGTGAAACCAACCCTGAATGAAACCTTGATCTTGGACATCTAGCCTCTAGGACTGCGAGAAAATAAATTTCTGTTGTTTAAGTCACTCAATTTGTGGTATCTGGTTATGCTAAGTACCGATTCCTCTGTTTATGGACACTTAGGTTGCTTGCATACCTTGGCAATTGTAAATAATGCTGCTATGAACATTGGGGGGGCATGTATCTTTTTGAATTAGTGTTTTTGGACAAACTGTAATTTTTAACTATTCCCTTACTTTTAGACATTTTAATTGTTTCCATTTTTATCATTATAAAAAATACCATGAAGGATATCCTTGTAAACGTATCATTATGCCTTGTTTCCTAAGAACGAATTTCTAGAAGGGGAACGGCTAAGTCAAATGTATACACATCATTAAGGTTTTAACATATATGTCAAATGTTCATTCTTAAAGGTTTTACCAGTTTATACTCCCCATTCAGTGTATTAGGATTCTACCTTCCAATGATAATAATTATTATTCTAATATTAATTGGGTATTTACTATGTGCCAGATGATATATTCAACACTTTATTTCACTAATTCCCTCAAAAACCCTGTGAGGAGTTTACTAATATTATCTACATTTTACAGATGACAAAACCAGTCTTCAAGAAAATAAATGAAATGCCCAAGTTCCCTATGTTAGTAAGAGGAAGAGCTAGGAAACAAAACCAGTCTATCTGACTCTAGTAAAACCCCTTTATCCTTTGCCAATCTTGGGTATTACGATTTCTTATATCTTTGCAAATGTGATAGGCAAAAAATCTATTTTTAATTTGGATTTCTAGGCTTATTAATTAGTTTCAACCTCCCTTTTTCTGTGTTTTGGCCATTTTTCTGTCTTGCTTTTTCAGAGTGAATTGCCTGTTTCTGTTGTCTTTTCTGCTATTAGTGTGCAACGTCTCAGCAACTAAATGTGGAAGTTGCCACATACTTGTGGTACTCAGGCAAACTCCCTGAAACCTCGTCTCACTAAGAATTGGAACAGACACTTCTGATGACTCACTGCAGCCAAATTTTCAGAGTAGTCTCATCATCTTGTAAGTAAAACGTGTTTGGAGATAACCCACCCAGCTGCTCGCTCCTCTGGGAGACTGTAAACTACTTTGACTGAGTGGTTTCCTAATTTTTCAATGAAATCCAACTTTATGGTTTTTAACAAATTTGACACCTTTCCCTCAAATTTTGAAAAGAAAGGAGAAAAGGAGGGAAGCACCACCAACACTTCCTCGGGCTAGCTTTGCCTTTGGGTAATCACGAAAAATGTTACAGCACACCTGAAACTAAAATAATATTGTAAACCAAGTGTATGTCAATTTTTTAAAAATATTTATTTATTTAGGCCGTCCCAGGTCTTACTTGTGGCATGCAGACTCTTAGTTGCAGCATGCATGGAGGATCTAGTTCCCTGACCAGGGATTGAACCCGGGCCCCCTACACTAGACGCGTGGAGTCTTACCCACTGGACCACCAGGGAAGTCCCTATATTTCAATTTTTTAAAAATGTTACAGCAGCCCAGCCCGACCACCGGAGGAAGGATGCACGACTTGCCTGATGGTAGTGACGGAGCCGGGGGGAGAGGAGGACTCATTTTTTGTACCTGTTTCGTGCTACAATCAGTGGTTAGCCTTGCAGAAACATTTACCTTGGAGATAGGTTCAATGTGTGGGATGGATAATTACACGTCAAGGAGCTTAATTTCGGATAAGAGAAGCCACTAATTCACGGCAGTCACACAAGACTCCAATGAGGCTCTGTGCTGTTCGGTCCAAGCGCTCCGTGGTGTGGGACCAAGTCAGGGTTCCATTAACCAAGTATAGATGAAGGCGGCAAAGAGCCTCAAACAGCAGCTTGAGTCTGGATGGTAATTAACAGCTGCTTCCCTGTTCAATATTTTAAATTCCAAATTTAGAATCAAAGTACAGGGAAAACCCTTTAGCTCCCCTTAACAATTGCTCTATTTGTTTCTTTTTGCTATATTTAAAGAGAAAGGGAAAGCTTCCCTCTCTGAAATCCCATTGATTGGCCCTCAGTTCAGAGGACGTGCGCATTAAGACGTGTTGATCCTTTAATAATTAAGAGCAGTCTTGAGATTGTTGACCTCCAGCCTTATTCGGCTTATCAGCAATCACAGTCTGCAGTAACTGTGGGAAAACCAAGCCGAAGGGAGTTGAATTGTTTAGCCGGCAGCATCAGTGCCGAAGTCGACAAGTCCCCTGGCGCGGCTCCCTCACCTGCTCACGAGCTGCCATTCACGACAGCCAGGTGGCCGATAAAGCACACGCACGGGAGTCATTCAGTGCCAACGTTCCCCTTGGGTCACTGGAGGAATCGTGTCACGCTGGGAGCCTTAGTTTAGATTACTCTGTAACCACTATCAAATCATACAAAAATTGGAGTTGAAGCTGCTTTCATCAAATTCCAAAGGAAATACCATTAATATGCAGCTGTGAGCCAAAGAATATGTAGTTAGTCTCTTTAAAAGGCTTTATAATCAAAAATAGCCAATTAAGATGACCTTAAAGTAGTCGTAGAAAGCGGTTCATACTCATCATTAGTGCCTCCAAAAGAGAGCTTACAAAAGAATGCGGCTGACAGAGTGAACACTGTCAAAAGTGCAGCGATGTTCTCATTCCATCGGCCTTCCTGGAAGGCCAGGGAAAGAAGGATGGCTACTGCACCCCATCAGGGTGCCCTGGTGATTCTGCTCTTCTCAGCAAGGGCTCAGGGAGCCACACAGCTGTCCACACACTCAGAGAAGGATCAGCTAAAGCCCTGCTCAGCCCAGCTTTGCCGTTGACCTGGATAAATCCAGATAACCACTTCATTTTTCCCTAAGGGGATAAAGGGAGACCTGCTCACACACTAGATGAATGCTATACTCCACAAATATAATGTTTTACTGGGGTCTGTGAACACAGGTGGACAGGGACACTGCACTGTTTCTTTTCCAGACACCAGATATGGCGTAACTGGGATTCGAAAAAGAGGTTAATCTAACAAATGGATCCAAAAGGCCAACTCACTCAAATTCCTCTCCAAAGAAAAGGTAACTATGTCCTAAATTAATATCAATTTTACCCAGCAAATAATTTGTCAAGAAACATTATTTTTTAATGCAATCAATGTGTTATCAGTAATCTTTCATAAGCAAAAACTGCTTTATATTTTAAGATAAAATGGAACACTATTTCCCTCAGAAGATACAACCACTATAAATTTGGATAACCTGCTCTATAACTGCTTGGAAATTATAAATATATCTAGGTTTAACTAGGATATTCTTTATCCAAAATTATATCAAGTATGAAAACTGTGACTAACTTCTAATTACCAAGAAAAGATAATTAAATGCAAAACAAATAAAACTAATCAAAATCATTAGCAGAACTTGCTAATCAATCACTGAAATCGATTTGGCCATCCAGAAGCCCAAGAGTGAGTAGAGCAGGGAGGATGGGGCATTAATTAAAAGGACACCCCTGAGAATCCCAGAGATTGACAAAGAGGTGACAATATCCATGAATAATATTTGCAAAAGTGAAATTAGAGATAAAGGTATCAGCTGGGAACATGCTACTTTCTAAAATATCGTGAACAAGGCCAGCCATTTCCTGATGGTTCTTTACTATGCTTCTAGCAAAGTTTATCTATTTATAGCTTCTGACTGCCACTATACCACCCAAGTGGCTGAGACAAGGAAATATGGTCCAAAACAGTTTTACACTATTTCCTTTCCTCAGAGGAAATGGGTTTTAGTCTTCAAAATCAGCCCCTCAGCTCATGTCTCCTATGGACCCTTTCCCCTTCAACTTGAGATGCCCTGCTCCACTCACATGGAGAAATCTCAGCTCAGGATGCATTGACTTGCATTCTCAGCACTTTAACTTAACTCCCTTATTTTAAAAGTGAAATGTTCTGAAAAGAGCACACACAATACAAACAAACCTTCAAAAGGAATAGACAATGAGAAGCAAGGCAAAGAGGAGGTGAATTGTGATAAATAGTAGGAGGAGCAGAAATAAAGATAAGAGAAAATAGTAGCTGCATGTAAGAAAATTCATCATGGGTGAAGAAAAAGCATCCAGGCAGTTGCCAGACTCAGACAGGGGAAGATTCTTACTATCAATAAAAGAATTAATCAGCAGGGAAATGATAGAAATGATAAACTAAAAAGTTCATTAAGGAAATTTAGTCACATCCATTTCCTAGCTACAAGGAAGATTTTTAAAAAACATGTGAATATACCCCACTGAGGTAATGTCAGAGAAGGCCTAGGGGACAGTCAAAAATTTCACTATGGCCCAGTGGTAACAAGGCCAACCCCACTGACATATCTCTGGAGAGCTGGAACTCCCATCCCTGCCTAGGTGCAACTAGGAGCCTCCCTGCTCTGGTGTCAATAGATACCAAATGGGGAATCTGGACCACCCAGATTGCCCTGGCAGTAATAAGGGTCCCATTTCCCTGTGAGAGCACTGTCAGAAACTTCCAGCTAAAAACAGAAGATTTATATAAGATCTAGAGTCTCCTAATACAATATGAAAATGTCCAAATTTTAATAAAAAGTCAATGGACACTAATCTCAAGAGACAGAGATGTTGGAATTATCTAACAAATATTTCAAAGCAGCCACGATAAAAATGCTTTCAAGACCAATTGTGTACATATTTGAAACAAATGAAAAAACAGAAAGCCTTAGCATGAAAAATTGTCTCCGAGAAGAATTAGAAGATAATGAAGAAAAAACAAATGGAAATTTTAGAACTGAAAAGCACAATAACAAAACAAAAAACAAAACACAGTAACTGACATTAAAAGACCAGGAACTTCCCTAGCGGTCCAGTGGTTAAGACTTCGCCTTCCAATGTAGGAGGTGCGGGTTCAATCCCTGGTTGGGGAGCTAAGATCCCACATGCCTCGTGGCCAAAAAACCAAAACATAAAACAGAAGCAATATTGTAACAAATTCAATAAAGACTTTAAAAATGGTCCACATGAAAAAAAATATCTTAAAAAAAAAAGCCCATTGGGTGGATTCAATAGCAGAATGGAGAAGAGAGAGGAAAGAATTAGTGAACTGGCAGACAGAATAATAGAAATTATTCAACCTTAACAACAGAGAAAAAAATGAAGAGAGTCTCAGGGACCTCTAGAACTATAAGAAAATATTTAATATGTATGTCATCAATTCCCAAAAAGAGAAGAGAGATTCTTCGTACTTTATTCTCATTTTTCAAAATTATTTTAGCTATGAGTTCCTTTGTCTTTTCATATAAATTTTGGCATAATCTTATGTATGTTTGCAAAAAACTCACTGGAATTTTGATAGGGTATATATTAAATCTGTATATCAATTTGGGGAGAATTGACATCTTTACTATGTTGAGTCTTCTAATCCATGAACACAGTATCTCTCTCCCCTTATTTATATCCTCTTTGATTTCTTTCATCAGTGTTATGTAGTCTTTTTCATAGAAGTCCCATACATGTTTTGTTAATTTTACACCTAAGTATTTATTTTTGTGAATGATTGTGAATGGTACTGTATTTTTAATTTAGATATCCATGTGTTCAGTCTACCTGATTTCAGGATGTACTACAGTAATCTATACTATCTGTACTGTACTACAGTAAATCAAAACTGTATGATATTGGTGAAGGAATAAACATATAGATCAATGGAACAGAACAGAGAACCCAGGAAGAGACCCTCACAAATAATGCCCAACTGATTTTTGACAAAGGTGCAAAAGCAATACAATGGAGAAAAGATAGCTTTTTCAACAAATGGTACTGGAGCAATTGGACATCCACAGGCAAAAAAATTAAAAATAAACTTCAATCTGTCTCACACTTTATACAAAAATTAACTTAAAATGTATCACAAATTTAACTGTAAAGTTATAAAACTTTTAGAAAAAATAGGAGAAATTTTTCAGGATCTAGGCAGACTCCTTAGACTTGACATTGAAAGCACAATCCATAAGTAAAAGTTGATAAATTGGACTGCATAAAAATTATAAACTTTTACTCTGTGAAAGACTACTAAGAGAATCAAAAAACTAGCTACAGACTGGGGAACAACAATATTTGCAAACCACATATTAGACACAGGACTAATACCTAGGCCATATAAAGAACTCTCTAAATTGTTCAACAGTAAAAAAAAGAAAAAAATTAAAAACAGAATTAGAACATGGGCAAAAGACATGAAGAGACATTTCACCAAAGAAGCTATAAAAATGGCAAATAAGCATATGAGAAGATGTTCAACATCATTAACCATTAGAGAAATGCAAATTAAAATCATAATGAGATACCCCTACACACATATCAGAATGGCTAAAATAAAAAATAGTAACAGAGACTTCCCTGGTGGTCCAGTGGTTAAGACTCTGCACTCCCAATGCAGGGGGCCCGGGGTCGATCCCTGCTTAGGGAACCAGATCTCCCATGTCACAGTTAAGACCTGGCACAGCCAAATAAATAAATAAATATTTTTAAAATAAAATAAAAAATAATGACAACACCTAATGCTGCCAAGAAAGCTGAGAAACTGGATCACTCATACATTGTTAGTGAGAATGTAAAACAGTACATCCATTCTGGAAAAGTGAGGTAGTTTCTTAAAACAAACAAACAAAAAAACTAAACATGCAACTACCATACAACCCAGCAATCACACTCCCAAACATTTATCCCAAAGAAAAGAAGACTTATGTTCATACCAAAACCTACACACGAATGTTTATAGTATATTTATTTGTAATAGCCCAAAATTGGAAATGGGTGAATGGTTAAACAAACCACAGTACATCCATACCATAGCAATGAAGAGGAATGGACTGGGACTTCCCTGGTGGCACAGTGGTTAAGAATCCACCTGCCAGTGCAAGGGACATGGGTTTGATCCCTGGTCCAGGAAGATCCCACATGCCATGGAGCAACTAAGCCCGTGAGCCACAACTACTGAGCCTGCGTGCCACAACTACTGAAGCCCGCGTGCCTAGAGGCCGTGCTCCGCAGCAAGAGAAGCCACCACAATGAGAAGCCCTTGCACAGCAAGGAAGAGTAGCCCCCACTCGCCACAACTAGAGAAAACCCGCACGCAGCAACGAAGACCCAATGCAGGCAACAATAAATAATTTAATTAATTAATTTTTTTAAAAAAATGGGAATGGACTATGAATACATGCAACCACCTGGATGGATCTCCAGAGAATTACTTTGAAAAAAAGTCAATCCCAAAAGGTTACAAGACTGTACGATTTCATCTATGTAACATTCTTGAAATGACAAAATTATAGAAATGAAGCCCAGATTAGTTGTTTCCAGGGATTAAAAAGAGAGTGAGCAGGAGGAAAGTAGATGTGGTTATAAACGAGCGATATGAGGGGCCCTGGTAGTGATGGAAACACTTTGCATCTTGGCTGTATCAACGTCAATATCCCATTGTGGTACTGTTTTGTACTTTTGCAAGATGTTACCATTGGGTGAAACTGTCTAAAGGGCACATGGGAACTCTCTGTAGTATTTCCTACAACTGCATGTAAGTCTACAACTACCTCAAGATAAAAATTCTAATTATAGGGACTTCCTTGGTGGTCCAGTGGTTAAAAATCCACCTTCCAACGCAGGGGATGAGGGTTCGATCCCTGGGGAATCGATCGGGGAACTAAGATCCCACATGCTGGGGGGGCAACTAAGCCCATGCGCCACAACTAGAGAAGCCCACACACTGCAGCGAAACATCCCTCATGCCGCAGCAAAGATCCCGCATGCCGCAACTAAGACCTGATGCAGCCATAAAAAAATAAATAAATAAACTTTAAAAAAAAATTTTTATTATAAAAAGTATCAGGATATATTCTTCCCCCGGGGGAAAATAAGGAGAAAGGATCAATGCAATCCATTCCAATGAAAGAAGCATTGAGATGAATTTTTCTGTAATATGAAATCATTCCTATATTCCAGAGCAAATTTTAAAAGTTGTTCATGGCAACAAAATTGTATTCATCAGATGCTTGCTGTTGTCCCCTGCAGTATCTATCTTGGGTTACACTATATTTTCAGTCTTGGTGTATGGTGGTGTGTTCAATATTTGTTTGCCTTTATTAGTGAATTAATTTTTGTACTGTAATTTGAACTTAAGGATAGAGCACTTTGTAACCATGGTGATCCCGGATTGTTTCTTGTTCACATGATATTAGAATGAAGTGGTGGATTTCTTCCTGGTCACTCTGAGCATTGTCAACTGGATGTCAGGTGTTCAGTGAGAAGGAAAAAGCAGAGACGGTCACATGTCTCACGTAGGAGGTGAGCCTGCTAGGATGTACTGGAGATGATGGTCATAAAGATCAAAACGAAGGGGTAGGCAGACCCAAAGCTGGGTAGAAAATAGACAAGACTTCACAGAAGCGTAGTTTACATGAAGCAACAAATGGAAATAGAATTCTGAAGTTCAACCTTAGTCGAAAAAAAACCAAATTTTCTTCAATGCCTTTTCATTCCACTTCGCATATCCCCTTTACTTCCATTGACTTATTCATTCAACAGGAATTTATTGAATACCTACTACATGCAAGGATGGCTCTGAGGAAAAGTCACAAATATGAAAGGGAAGCTCTCTTCCCATGAAGATATTATAACTTAGTGGGAATGACAGGAATATGAAAACAGGAATGTCCAAACAAGACATCATGGACCCAAATACCAATAGAAATGTAAGCAGAGTGTTCTGATAGCTCAGGGTAATTAATACCCCCCACCAGTTGTTGCTCAGCCCCTGTAGATGACCCACTTCTTCCGAGGGGTCTGAGTCTCCCATCATGACTTGTTTTTCTCCAACACAACTTACCTCAGGACTCTAATCTCTGCTAGGGTTAACCAGATAAATTAATGCCAATGAAGGTATCAATGCCTGATTCTGGCTTAATCTATGATTCTTCCAGATAACATAATTCATGGAAATAGGTAGATGAGAGCTTCAGTCATCTCATAGTTACATCACAGTAGGAAGCAGAAACTACAGGGTGTTTGAGGACTGGACAGGTTCTTGAGAACCCTGAACCTCCACAAAACGGGGCTGCCCCCAAATGACCTCATCTCTGAGAGGAAAGTTCTCGGTGAAGTTCAATTCCCTAGAACAGATTTTGAATTTAATGCTGTTGTTGCACAAATATTATTAAATCAACTCTAGCTAAAAGCCAGAACATATCCATTTGTCATTAGCTTGAGTCGATTGTATAATGTGACTCATTAATCTTTTTCACCGAACTAATCTTAGGTTGCAAAATAATTCATTCTCCTTGGTATCAGTCCAATCTTCAGGCTGTAACTAGATTTCTAAAGACTTCCTTGATTGTAATGAACTTTCCTTGCTGACGTCACCAGCTACATAAGCAGCAAGATCAATACGAAATAGTGACTTAGATGTTGGACACATTTGAAAATAACACATAGGTCAAGGGCATTTGTTGAATACATAATGTATTCAACAGCCCTGTTTACATCTATCATTTCATTTAACTCATATTAACTACCTGCTGAGATAGACATTTGAGCTCTGCTTTAGAGTTGCAGAAAGAGAAATTTAGAGAGGTTGAATGACTTTTCCAAGGTCACACATCTAGGAAGTGGTGAAGCCAGGATTTAAATTCAAGTCTGTCTGACATCAAAGCTTATGTACTTTCTGCGGCAGGTCCTAACCCCCAGTACTTATGAATGTGATCTCATTTGGAAATGATGTAATTCCATTAAGGATGTCACGATGAGATCATCCTGGACTTAGGTTGGGCCCTAAATCCAATGACAAGTTTCCTTATAAGAGACAGAAAAGGAGAAGGCACAGAGACATAGAGTCCAGGTAAAGACGAAGACAAAGATTTAAGTTATGCGGCTAAAGCCAAGGAACACCAAGAATTGCCCACAGCCACTACAAACTAGGTGAGAAACATGGAATGGATGCTGTCTCAGAGCTTCCAGACAGTACCAACCACGCTACCACCTTGATTTTTTACTTCTGTGCTCCAGAACTGTGAAAGAATAAATTTCCGTTGTTTAAAAGAAAAAAAAAAGTTTATGTACTTGCCTTTATATCCCTTTCCACATGCAATTTGGAGTCAGAAAGACCAAATAACTATTTGTCATTTTCACTAAAGATGGAACAGGAATACGTGCCTTACATTTCAAAAGGTGGAAAATTTTTCCTAAATAATAATGCCTGTGAGCCATGGGGCTATGTAACCACAGGCTGTCTGTGAAATGTTGTTAGAATAGGTTGAACAATGGACTGGAAGTTCTGTCTAAAAGAAGAGGTTGAGTTAGAACAGCACGCTTCTAAAGTTCACGTCTCAGATCCACCTTTCTATCTATACAGACTGTTGGAAAACTTTAACATTGTCAAGGTGGTACTCTCTAAAATTAAATTCTCTGTGTTTCCAATAGCTCAAATCAATCAAAAGCAGAGAAGTCATAATGAGTGTCCTCCACAGCAGGTCTTGAAGACTTGGTCAAGCTGACGTCACCAAACCTCTTTATCCCTTTGAAGTGAAGAAAAGGACAAACACAGCGGAAGTAGTTCCCAATACTCACTGCTGAGTGAAAGGAAGAATGGCCATCCAGGCATTCTCTCTGACAACTTCCAGCCACGCCCAATCAAAAAAAAAAAAAGTGATGAGCAAGATATAATCTGGTATTTTTGTGCATGGCCACAATTTTCTCCGTGCTCCATCCGTTCCTGCCTTCATACTCATTCCTTTGGTCTGAGCATCAGATCATAAATATAACTTATATAGTATTTCATTGTACATTTAGTCACATGCTATAACATTTCCTTAGTTTTTTTTGTTTTGTTTTGTTTTTGTGTGTGGTACGCGGGCCTCGCACTGCCGTGGCCTCTCCCGTCGCGGAGCACAGGCTCCGGACGCGCAGGCTCAGCGGCCATGGCTCACGGGCCCAGCCGCTCCGCGGCATGTGGGATCCTCCCAGGCCGGGGCACCAACCCGTGTCCCCTGCATCGGCAGGCGGACTCTCAACCACTGCGCCACCAGGGAAGCCCCATTTCCTTAGTTTTAAACAATGTATCGTTTTCACCATTAAAAGAAGACAATAAGGTTTAATACCAAAAGCCATATGCCCCAAACCACAATTTGTCTCTTTTCTTACAAGTATGAGCAGATGACTACAGGCCTATTAGGGTGATTCAAACTTAATACACGATTCAGAACCGTTTCCTTAGATGAGCAGAAGGGGTTCCAGCCTGAACCTAAACTGTCGTCACCCTAGGAGTCAGACTCGCTTGTCATTTCTGGACGGGCCCAGTGATGGGACACCAAAAATCTATGGAACCAAGACTGAAGAGACTGGTAATCAGGCACACAAGGTTGGTTCAAGGTCAGGGGCCCACACCCAGCTGGACAACTGGAGAGGCAGGAGATGCCGGGCACAGTGCAGTCACTCGGCACAGCCAGCTACCCCGTCCCATGCAGACAGGTGTCTGTTGAGAGCCCAAGACGGTTCTCCTCTGGCCAGGTGAGAATGTTACATGAGGTTCAGAGACAGGGAAGAGTGTCCCCACTTTACTAGAGGATACAGCAGGGCTTTGGTGCGTCTGCTACCGCGTCTTTGACACAGCATGCAGAATGTCAGTTGTGGCCCAACTGGAAGGCAGCAGGACCCTGTACTGGACGTGGCCATGCGTCACCCCCCACCCCCAGTGTCTTGGTGGACATCAGAGAACAGGCATCAAGTCACCGTGGAGGAGGCCCAGCAGCAGAGGGGGAGAAGTCAGACTCTGTGAGGAACCTAAGAGGACCATGCTTGGATATCCACCAAGATGCCCCGGAGGGTTTCTTGAGATATGTGAGGAGGACTTCAGACTGAGATCTTACAAGAGTTGCTGTGTACAGGGAAGAGGAATATCACTGGCTACTGTTATCAACACCTTCATTTTAACCACTTAGGTTGCCTAGGAAACCCAGATTACAACCTGCTGTGCTGAAACCTGGGGTAATGGAAAAATACAACTGCAACCAGACCTTGGAGAAAGGCGACGGCTGTAGGGAGCTTGACCAGCTATGAGTTCAGTAATTATTTATTCCAGTAGCTTCTTCATGAGGTAAGTCAAATCAAACAGTTAGTGGTGTTTTGTTTCCCTTTTATTAAAAAAAGAAATTTGCAACTATGTGAGAGGCTATGGGATTTGTTTTCAAAACCAATAATTTCATTTTCAGTCTCAATATCATATTCTTCTTCAAAAGACCTTATGGGCCATTTGCCTTTCCATTGCCATTCTAAAAACGTCACCAAAATTAGGGGTACAATATTTGGTGTATACATGTCTGTCTTCATTTCTCATAAACATCTCAGGCACAATGCATCTAAGCAGATCTCATTATCTTTTTATCCAACTCTACTCCTCCCCCCTGCAATTTCTATCTCAGTAAGTGTCCTTCCTATATACATCAATAACCAAGTAAAAAGCTAATTCCACGTGGAATATCTACCCTCCCTCTAATGAATTAAACATACAGCCATAAATTCAATTAAAATATTGGAAAACCCAATATTATAAAGTTAAAAGTTCTTCAAAAATTAATCTACAATTTCAACAAAGTTCCAATAAAAATTTAAACAATGTTTTGATGAAACTTGACAAGCCATTCTAAAATTCAAAGGGAAGGGAAAAATGTGAAAGAATCACCAAGAAAATTTTAGGAAAAGGAAAAAGAGGGAAGACTTGAGCTACTATATAGCAAAACTATACTATCAGGCTACAGTCCTCACCATCGTGTGATGGCAGCACAAGAATAAACAAACCGAGTTCAGACACAGGTCCATCTGTATAGATGAGGGAGAAAGATTAGTGGGAAAAGGATGGCCTGAATCTTAAGTAAATAGTACTGATACATGGAGAACAGTATGGAGGTTCCTTAAAAAACTAAAAATAGAACTACCATACGACCCAGCAATCCCACTACTGGGCATATACCCTGAGATAACCATAATTCAAAAAGAGTCATGTACCAAAATGTTCATTGCAGCTCTATTTACAATAGCCATGACATGGAAGCAACCTAAGTGTCCATCGACAGATGAATGGATAAAGAAGATGTAGCACATATATGCAATGGAATATTACTCAGCCATAAAAAGAAACGAAATTGAGTTATCTGTAGTGAGGTGGACTGACCTAGAGTGTGTCATACAGAGTGAAGTAAGTCAGAAAGAGAAAAACAAATACCATATGCTAACATAAATATATGGAATTTTTAAAAAAATGGTTCTGAAGAACCTAGGGGCAGGACAGGAATAAAGATGTAGACATAGAGAATGGACTTGAGGGCACAGGAAGGGGGAAGGGCAAGCTGGGATGAAGTGAGAGAGTGGTATGGACATATATACACTACCAAACGTAAAATAGATAGCTAGTGGGAAGCAGCCGCATAGCACAGGGAGATCAGCTCGGTGCTTTGTGACCACCTAGAGGGGTGGGATAGGGAGGGTGGGAGGGAGACGCAAGAGGGAGAAGATATGGGGATATATGTATATGTATAGCTGATTCACTTTGTTATACAGCAGAAACTAACACACCATTGTAAAGCAATTATAATCCAATAAAGATGTTAAAAAAAATAGTACTGATACAACTGGCTAAGCTTTTTAAAAAGATCAACAATCTATATTATATATTATATATATATTTATATTATCAACCCAATTTGTTATACAAGTCAATAAATTCCAGATAGGTTAAAGATCTAATTATAAAAACATAAAGCTATAACATGGATGAAACTTAAAAATATTATGCTGGGCTTCCCTGGTGGTGCAGCGTGTAGGAGTCCGCCTGCCAATGCGGGGGACATGGGTTCGGTCCCTGGTCCGGGAGGATCCCGCATGCCGCAGAGCAACTGGACCCGCGAGCCACAACTGCTGAGGCCCGCCTGCCTAGAGCCCGCGAGCCGCAACTGGAGAAGGCCCGCATGCAGCAGTGAAGACCCAACACAGCCAAAAATAAATAAATGAATAAAAATTAAAAACAACAACAACCAAAAAAAAAAACCATGTAGCACTGTGATGTACATAATGTGATAGGAAAGTGGTACAGCTACACTGGGATGTGCTAGTGGTTTCCCCCCAAAAATATATATATATATATATTATCCTAAGTGAAAGAAGCCAGTCACAAAAGACCGCATATAATATGACCCCATTTATATATGTCCAGAATAGGCAAAACTACAGAAACAAAAACTGATCACCTATGGTGGGGAGGTAGGGGCATGTTGAGGGGAAATGGAAAGTTACTACAAATGGGTATGGGGCTTTTTAGGGGGCAGATGAAAATGTTCTAAAATTGATTGTGGTGAAGGTTGCACAATTCTGTAAATATACTAAGAACTATTGAATAGGAGAACTAAGAACTGCTTTAAATAAGAGAATGGTATGATACGTGATATATATCTCAATAAAGCTATTAATAATATGTAAAGCTAAAAAATCCAAGGAAAATATAGGAGAATGTATTTATTACCTTGTACCAGAAAGTTCATTCACATACACACACACATATTTAAATAAACTGTATAACATAAAACCATGTAAGAAAAGACCTTATTAACAAAGTTAAAAATCAAATAATAACTAGAAAAAAATATTTGCAACGTATATAAGAGACAAAGAATTGATATATGAACACACTCACCTTCACACACATACAAACATACCTTTAAGGAAAAGACAACCAAACAGAAATTAATAATAGTTATAAATGAGACATTAAAATTTGAAAATCATTCAATCTCATTATTAATGTAAAATATTATTTAAATCAGCATTTTTTTGCACAGCAAAGGAAACCATAAACAAGACAAAAAGACAACTCTCAGAATGGGAGAAAATATTTGCAAAACAAGCGACCAACAAGGGATTAATCTCCAAAATATACAAACAGCTCATGCAACTCGAAATCAAAAAAACAAACAACCCAATCAAAAAATGGGCAGAAGACCTAAGTAGACATTTCTCCAAAGAAGACATACAGATGGCCAAAAAGCATATAAAAAGATGCAAGATACATGCACCCCAATGTTCACTGCAGCACTATTTACAAAAGCCAGGACCTGGAAGCAACCTAAATGTCCATCAACAGAGGAATGGATAAAGAAGATGTGGTCCATATATACAATGGAATATTACTCAACAATTAAAAAGAACAAAGTAATGCCATTTGCAGCAACATGGATGGACCTAGAGATTGTTATACTGAGTGAAGTAAGTCAGACAGAGAAAGACAAATAGCATGTGATATAACTTATATGTGGAATCTAAAAAAATGGTACAAATGGACTTATTTACAAAACAGAAACAGAGTCACAGATGTAGAAAACAAACATAGGGTTACCAGGGAGGAAAGCGGGGGAGGGATAAATTGGGAGATTGGGATTGACATATACACACTACTATATATAAAATAGATAACTAATAAGGACCTACTGTACAGCACAGGGAACTCTTCTCAATACTCTGTAATGGTCTATATGGGAAAAGAATCTAAACAAGAGTGGATATATGTATATGCATAACTGATTCACTTTGCTGTACACGTAAAACTTAACACAACGTTGTAAATCAATTATATTCCTATAAAAGTTTTTTAAAAATCAGCATTTGTTGATCCATCAAATTGGCAAAAATGATTTTAGACACATACTATCCTATTGGCAAGGGTGTGGGAAAATGAGTATTTTCATATATTGTTGTAGGGGTAGAAATTTGTCAGAGTTGTTGGAGGGTAATTGTGTGGCGCTTTATTTGTGCATACCATTTGGTCCAGCAATTCCACTCCAGCTATCTGTTCTGAAGACATATTCCTACGTGTAGATAACAAGCATGGATAAGGATTTTATCTGGAGTATCACTTGCAAAAGTGAAAATTTGGAAACATTTTAAATGCCCATATTTTTGAACGTGGTTAATCATGATATGCCCATACAAGCAGCTTCAAAGGATGGGATAGATTTACATTTACTAATAGAGAAACTAATACCAGTGGTTGGTTGGTTGGTTGTTTTTGAGGAGATTGATGTTGATATCTTGCTATATCTGTGTAGATTTTTTACCCAAAATTATGTATAATTTATCTAATTAAAAATAAGTGGAAACAATAAGGTGTGATATATTAGTGAGGCACATTTTGAGAAAAATATCAAAACCAGACTTTGCATTGGTCTCCAGCAGAGATTTTAAAATGGACTAATGTAGTTAAAATAAGAGTGCTTAAGGATCCTGTGATCCCACTTCTTGAAATTTACCTTGAGGAGAAAAATGCACATGTGCACCCTCCCCCAAAAGTACGCATAAGGATATCCATTCCAGAATTTTTTAGTTAAAAAAATGGACACAAATTAAAGGTTCAGGGCTTCCATGGTGGCACAGTGGTTGAGAGTACGCCTGCCGATGCAGGGGACACGGGTTCGTGCCCCGGTCCGGGAAGATCCCACATGCCGCGGAGCGGCTGGGCCCGTGGGCCATGGCCGCTGAGCCTGGGCATCCGGAGCCTGTGCTCCGCAACGGGAGAGGCCACAACAGTGAGAGGCCCGCGTACCGCAAAAAAAAAAAAAAAAAAAAAAATTAAAGGTTCACACATCAGGGGATGGCTATATAAATTATGATGAGCACACCAAATAAAATTCACTATAGCCATTCGAAAAGCTGCTGTAGATTTTTTTGACTTGGAAAATGTCTTACAACATACACTTAAGTGAATAAATCAGACAACAGAATAGAATATATAGTTTGATTCCATTTACATAAAAAATGGTTTCCATAGCCTTGTGAATTCACATACAGAGAGAAGTATCTCGAGGGATATTTAATGAAATATTGATATGGTAAATTAAAATTATAAAAGTCATTTATCTAACTTTCTGTTTAAAACTTAATATGTATTGAGACTATGTTAAGTAACATATACTCATTATTTCATTTGATCTTCATTATACTATAAATTTAGAACTATTATCATCTCCATTTTTTTAGGTTTGAAACTGAAGATAAAAAGTTTATACAAGACCCTCCAGCTGGTAAGTGATGTGGTTGAAATCTGTCTTTCTAACTCTGAAGCCCATGCTTCTAACCACTAGTTATTCTACTTCTGTAGTCCACACATTTTCTTACACGTATTTAAGTAATTTATTAATTGATGGTTACTGTGTTGTTTCTAAGCCTAACAGTTGCCAAACAGTAGGGAGTTACTGAGAACTGTACACAAGGGATAGTCATAAAGACTAGAAAGAAGTGGTCTGAGGCTCAGGCCCTTGTCCTTGCCTTGCTCCTGGCAGACCCTGTTCCCAGCAAGGCCGGGGGAGGGTCTAACACTATGCTTGGAAATGCAGCCCATAGGGTGCTGGACACACAACACACAAACACACACACAGTGGCATTTTGTACGGCATTTTGTGACCTCTCTCTTTCTACCCTTTGAGAATCCATGACTTCTTTAAGAAAAAGCTGGACTAGATACTCTCTCTCAAATACCCTATAACTGTTCTTAAAAAAAAAAAAATCTGTGGCAGAGGTCTTTAGCAGACATTAAGAAGAATATATTTGGGGGTCTACTTAAAAATTCAAATTGTGGGAAATTCCCTGGTGGTCCAGTGGTTAGGACTCCGTGCTCTCACTGCTGAGGGCCCAGGTTCAATCCCTGGATGGGGAACTAAGATCCCGCAAGCTGCTCGGCACAGTCAAAAAAAAAAAAAAAAAAAAACTGTGATTTAACAGATTCCTTATAAATATATTGCCCATCCACCCTGGTACTGTTGGATAAATGCATGGCAAGTTACCTGCAGTTCCTGTGGCTAGGGTGGGTCCTACGGATGCAATATATCTGGATTTTAATAAAACATCTCATTTAAAAGCTCAAATAATTAGACATGCAACATACATGGTTCCTAGCAAGTTCAAAGCTGATTGAAATCCTCTCCTCAACCTCCCCCAAAAAGAATGCAGATAATCATCTGATGTTAGGAACAAAAGTATGGAGAGAGAATCATAGATAATACAAATACATAGAGAGATGGAATAATAAAATGAATGCTGCTGGAAGGACTATTAGGTTCATTTCAACTAAAGCACTAAGTACACAAATATTATCTGAGGAAAGAGAATTTAACATGCATGCATTTGTAACTAATACGATACATATTCCTTTGTGCTCATCTCATCCCAGGGTAGGAAAAGGCCATTCATAGGAGAGACGTCCTGTTGTTATAGTGGTGACTTTGGGGGTGGCTGGGAAATGGCAGTGGCAGACAAGGAAAGAGAGCCCACGGCTGTCTGTCCCCACGTAGTGCTCGCCTCGTGCTCAGTGGGCAACCATTTTGAGTAACAGTGGTAATAACCCCATGGATGCCTGTAACTTATACCCTGCTTGAAAGATTAACTCAGGCCAATGTGTCAAAAGTCCACAAGGAAATATAGAAATTAATGACAACAGGGCTTCCCTGGTGGCGCAGTGGTTGAGAGTCCACCTGCCGATGCAGGGGACATGGGTTCGTGCCCCGGTCCGGGAAGATCCCACATGCCGCGGAGCCTGCGCGTCCGGAGCCTGTGCCCCGCAACGGGAGAGGCCACAACGGTGAGAGGCCCCCGTACCAAAAAAAAAAAAAAAAAATTTAAAAAAAGAAATTAATGACAACAGTTATTTGATATTGTAATAAATATACACAGTTAAATATATATAATATGTTATAAAATAAATACAATAAAACAAAAAACTATTTTATAACAGAATGAAGAAAAAAGGGAATATTTGTTAAGCACCAACTATGTACCAGATACTTTATGATGACAATTTCATATCAACACTGCAAAGTATCATCAACCCCATCTTACAGACAAGGAAACTGTAGTCCAGATAAGTGACTCACACAAGGCAAAAAGGCAGGGACAAAAATAGAACTCCAACCCAGGCCAAACTGGCTCTAGAATTCATGGTCTTTCCATGCTATGGCGTCACTTCCCCAGATGGGGGCCTGAATTTCCCACCAAATAGACATACTTAATGTATATCAGTCTACTCGTAGTATGAACTGCTAAAAACCACTCACTGGGGTCCATCAGACAGAATCCTTGGCTGAAAAGAGGGAAGAGAATGAACATGACAGTTTGGTCCCATTTGCTCCTTACAACACCACTAGGAATCATGCAATTATTTCTCATTACCCGGCTTTCTTTTCTGCAATGAAATTTTTATGAGTAACAAAAATAACCTCATAAAGAAATACCTTGGGGCTTCCCTGGTGGCGCAGTGGTTGGGAGTCCGCCTGCCGATGCAGGGGACGCGGGTTCGTGCCCCGGTCCGGGAGGATCCCACGTGCCGCGGAGCGGCTGGGCCCGTGAGCCATGGCCGCTGCGCCTGCGCGTCCGGAGCCTGTGCTCCACAACGGGAGACGCCACAACAGTGAGAAGCCCGCGTACCGCAAAAAAAAAAAAAAAAGAAAAAAACCCTGAAGTGAATAATTATTGAAACAATATATGTCTTAGAATCCACATCTTAGAGCAGTGGGCACCTGCATCCTTTTGTAGAGTAAGCATGCTTCAGGGCCCTCAAAAACCTCCTTTAAAAGGCCCAGATGCTAAAATTGCTCTAAAGCAGTTCTGAGCAGCCTCCAGCCTAATAATGTGTTTTAATGCTCTTGACCACCCTGCAAATTAGCGATATTATCCCCATCTTAAAATGAGGAAAGGGAGGCTCAGGGAGGCAGGACAGCCCAAGGCTTAATATCACAAATCCTCTTCCTTAACAGCTAGGGAGACAAGGCCTCTATCTCAGCTTGGTTCCATCCTATGACATCTGCAACTCCTGTGCTGCTGATGGATGTGCCACTAGTAGGGTCTGACAGTTGGAGGATAAGCACTGATTGGATTTGCCTTGCAGGAAGAGGTATACTGTCTATTGGCTTGGAGAGAAGGCAGATGGTGGGGAGAATGGATGATGATGGTGTGAGTCTGTCATTTTCCAAATGGCTGCTGCCAAGAAGAGAAGAGCAGCTGATGAAAATCATGTGTGTCAAAGTAAGGAGACTGGGAAATACTTCTTTATTTTTAGACATTGTTTTTCTTATTTGCAATGGAAAAATCTCTTGCAGAAAGAATAATACCAAAATGCACTATGTAATAAGCTGCATTTTATAGTTAAGTAGCTTACAAGGTCAGTAAAAGACAAAAGAAACAAGATTCACAAATGTCTTATTTAACAACAAAAGTTATTCAAAGTCGCAGCATTATAAGATACTGTAGTGCATGCTACTATGTTGATCCCGAAATTTTAGCAAAAATTGTTAAGACTAACGAAACAGTAACAGAGAAAAAGAGAAACGTTTCAAAATATTAACATGGAGAGCCTCCCTCCAAATGACCCAAGTGAAGACGACCCCACAGTGAAGATCAAAATGAACAAGCCGCATTTGCAGAGATTCTAATCAGAGTTTTAGTTCTCTAATCCTGATCTTAAGAAGACAAACAAGGGCTGCCAGACATATGAGAAAACTCTCTAATGTGGAAGATAAAGATCAGAGCAAACAGAAAACGAAACAAAACAAAAAACCAACTTGGAGTAAACAAGGAGCAGAATGCTTTTAAAACAACTGTAATTAGTATCCTCAGAGGCACAAGGAAAATATTGCATTCCAGAAGCAAGAACAGAATCCTCCAAAAAGGAGCACTCAGAAAACAAAAAGTGTTCTTGAAATTTTAAAAAATGATAACATCAATACAAGTTTTAATATAAGGATTACAAGACCCAGAAAACTGGGGGAAAAGATAAATAGAAGGACAACTAAAGAAATAAGAACATGAAAAAACAATTCCAGGAAGTCTGGCATCAGAATTATCAAATTACCAGAAAAAACAAGAGACAACAAAGGAGAGGAAATCAAAAGCAAAATTTTTTAGAACTAAAAGACATCAGTTTCCAGATTGAAAGGCTGACTAAGTAGCCAAGACGGTGGAAGAAACTGACCTACTGTAAAGCACATCAATTCAGAATACAGGCATACCTCAGAGATACTGTGGGTTTGGTTCCAGACCACCACAACAAAGTGAATATCGTAATAAAGCAAGTCACTCGAAATTTTTGGTTTCCCAGTACACATGTACTGGGAAAGTTATGTTTACACTATATCATGGTCTGTTAAGTGTGCAATAGCATTATGTCTAAAAAACCATGTACATACCTTAATTTAAAAATATTTTGTTGCTAAAAAATACCAACCATTATCTGAGCCTTCAGTGAGTTGTAATCTTTTTGCCATAGTAACATTACAGACCACTGATCACAGCTCACCATAAGAAATACAATAATAATGAAAAAAATTGAAATATCACGAGAATTCTCAAAATGTGACAGGAGACGTGAAGTGAGCAAATGCTGCTGGGAATATGGCGCCAAGAGACTTGCTCGATGCAGGGTTGCCAGAAACCTTCAATATGTATCTGCAAACCACAATAAAGTGAAGCACAATAAAACGAGGTCTGCCTGTAGTGTGGACCAAGAAAATCTCCTACAAGTTAGAGAGAGAGGAAAAAATGGCCACATTCAGAGTGTCAGGATTCAGAATGGCTTTGTACTTTCCAAGACCAACACTGGAATCCAGAAGACGATAAAATAATGCCTTCAAAATTCTGAAGGAAAATTCCTTCTAACTTAGAATTCAATACTCAGCCATAAATTATAGATAAGGTAAAATTAAAACACTTTTAGAAATGTAAGGTCTCAAAAAACTTGCTTTTCTGTACACTTTCTCAGGAAGCTATTGAAGATGCCTTCACCAGGTGAGGGAGTAAAAGGAGAAGGAATATGTAGGATTCAGGGAAGAGGTGATTCAAAACAGGAGAGAGAAAAAGGGGAATTTTCAAGATGATAGTGAAGAAAAAGTCCTAATAATAACTGGGCACTAAGTATACAGATGAATGAAATAATGTGATTCAAGAGAATGGCATGGCAACGGCTGCCGCCCTGATTTCCTCTGCTATAATATCCACTAAAAGAAACAAAAAACAAGATGAGTTCAGAAAGCCCACCCAGTCCTGGAAGGGGCCCAAAAGTAATCAAAGATCATCACTGTCCAGCCAGCCTAGGAAGATCTCTAGGGACAATGTCTCAAAAATGTATATATAAGAACTGATAGATTAGCTGTTGTGATAAACTTTGTGGAAAGTTTTACTAAAAGGTCATTAGAAGAAATGGAAATAAAAATAAATACAAAGAAAACTTAGCAAATGAAAATAAAGGGATTCTTAACTTTATGAAAAATATAAAGGAAGGAAAAATAACCATATACATAGAGATGCTCAGTTATAAAGAACATTAGAACAATCATCATACTAATTTAACCAAAATTAGTAGTAGAACTATATTGGGAAGATAAGAAAGGAGGAACAAAATGATGAAGAATAAAGAGGTAGCTACATCTTTCATGATAATTTAATAGATTACATCTAAAATGGACAAATAAAGAGATAGCAATATATGCATAGTTTTTAGAGCTTTGGAGATGTGAAAAGGCCAGAGGAGCTTTATTTATTTATTTATTTATTGGCCGCATTGGGTCTTCGTTGCTGCACGTGCGCTTTCTCTAGTTGCTGCGAACGGGGACTATCCTTCGTTGCGGTGCGCGGGCTTCTCACTGCGGTGGCTTCTCCTGTTGTGGAGCACAGGCTCTAGGCGCATGGGTTTCCATAGTTGCAGCATGCAGGCTCAGTAGTTGTGGCTCGTGGGCTCTAGAGCTCAGGCTCAGTAGTTATGGTGCACAAGCTTTGTTGCTCTGCGGCATATGGGATCTTCCCGGACCAGGGCTCGAACCCGTGTCCCCTGCATTGGCAGGCGGATTCTTAACCACTGCGACACCAGGGAAGCCCCCAGAGGGGCTTTAAAAGAGTTGAATTTTCCTCCCATGGGAATTCCCTGGTAGTCCAGTGGTTGGAACTCTGCGCTTTCACTGCTGAGGGTGCAGACTCCATCCCTGGTCCGGGAACTTAGATCCCACAAGCCTTGCAGTGCGGCCAAAAATTAAAAAAAAAAAGGAGTTAAAAGTCATTGCCTTTGGGGACTGGGACCAGGAGAAGTGAGATGGGCTGAGTCAGGAAACGAATTTTGTAATAGATCTTTTACTACTATTTGCCATTTTAAACTACATGCCTGCAAAGCTTTGATTTAAAATTTAATTTTTAAATGAAAATAAAGAAAAGAAAAATGCTGAACTTCCAGTATAAACAGGTAGGCTCTCAAGTGATTAATTTGAATATTAAAAAGAGACATGATATTATTTGAACCCCTGCCTGGGTAGGGGTATAATACAGATTACACCTGGAATAACCCAGCTCTTTTCACATTAAATATTTTCATTTGTATTTCTGTGGTGCTTTCACCCTTTTTAATTGTTTGCATAGTCAGTGATCTAATCTTCTCCAGGATCCAGAATTTCATCCACAGGCAGAATAGGATCTGTTACTTGCTCATATTATTTCTCTGAAACTCAGTGGTACAGGGAATGATTACCCCTCTCCTAGGAAAGAAGATACTCTCCACTATATATGTAACCTGCACTGCCTTGAATATTCAAAGCCCCTCGGAATTGTAAGTACTTCACAGTTTTCAAAGTGCTTTCTCATGTTTTTATTTGATCCTGCAACAGCTCTGAAAGGTAGGCCAGACAGAAGCTCAGAGAGATTAAGTGACTTCCCTAAGGTCATTCAGCTGGTCAAAGCAGAGCCACGAGTAGATTCATCTGCTTATGACTCTCTTCACCTACCACGCTGTACAGCAGCCTTGTTTTCACATTTCATGGAGTTTAATAACCTCCAGTTGCTGGCAGCCGAACGACCAGATGGTGGGGAAAAAAGATAGAGGGTGTGTGTGAATTTACTTCTCCAAAGTCCAGCCACTGCGTCCAGACCTGGCCTAAGAAAAAACTGCCCTCTGCTCAGGAGATCAACCCCAGAACTTGTCCTGCAAACAGCACAAATTTGGGGTCTTAGGACTTTTCCACATTCAAGGTTCTCTTCTAAAATTGGAAATGGCCCTGAAAAAGAGAGTAAGTACCTGACTACTTATCCTTCGGCAGGACTGGTTGGCAGCCAGCTGAAAATAAGCCTGAGCTATTGGAAGACGGTTAAGAGAGGAAGAAAGAGGTACGGATTTATCCTAATTCCATATTGTTCCCGGGGTTAACCTTGGCCATCCTAGCCAGAATTATTTTAAAAGATTCCTTTAGCAGGAACATCATAAGGGGCCAACCCTCATTTTGTGACTATATAGAGTGATTGAAAAAAAACGACAACAACCAAAACCCAAAATTTCCCTGTGCAGTTCAGGTCGCTGAGAAGCATTTAGGATAAACTGGCATTCGAATCATAAGTTATTTGTGTGTCAATTTAAAATCAGTTGCATGTTTCATCTTGTTCATCAGGAACAAGATTTTTCTCCCTATTTTTAGCAAAAATTGCAAGCTGAGCACGTGCAGTCTCTGCTAAACAGAATATGAACAAGGATTTCTTATAGCTCCTCAATGTATGGGGAGCATAATAAAGCTCAGAGAGGGACAGAACCAAAAACAAGCTGTGACGACCACTTGGAGATACAAGTCAAACTCAACTCTGGCTTCTGAGCTGGATATTAGTACTCTACCTTTTTAAAATTTTAATGAGTATTACACATTGTGAGTAGCAAAGTCCATGCAAATTTAAATATAGAGTAGGGCTTCCCTGGTGGCGCAGTGGTTAAGAATCCGCCTGCCAATGCAGGGGATACGTGTTCTAGCCCTGGTCCGGGAAGATCCCACATGCCGCGGAGCAACTACACCCGTGAGCCACAACTGCTGAGCCTGCGCTCTAGAGCCCGCGAGCCACAACTACTGAGCCTGCATGCTGCAACTACTGAAGCCCACACACCTAGAGCCCATGCTCTGCAACAAGAGAGGCCTGCGCACCGCAAGGAAGAGTAGCCCCTGCTCTCCACGACTAGAGAAAGCCCGCGCGCAGCAACAAAGACCCGACTACTGAAGCCCACATGCCTAGAGCCCATGCTCTGCAACAAGAGAGGCCTGCGCACCGCAAGGAAGAGTAGCCCCTGCTCTCCACGACTAGAGAAAGCCCGCGCGCAGCAACAAAGACCCGACGCAGCCAAAAATCAATTAATTTTTTAAAAAATAATAATAAATATAGAGTAAAGGATAATTGTAAGATATCTCACAGGGATTCTGCTATTCTTCACGTATTTTAAAGGCATAACACACAGAGGTTACATAACTGCCTTTACGGAAAACTCTGCATTCAGAGTTGTTTTCGAAGCCTGTTTGCAGCTGAGTGTTTACTAAATCAAGCACTAAAAACTAGATTTACACTGGTTGTTCGAAGCTGAAAGCCAGCTGCAGCTGCCATT
The DNA here is from genome assembly GCF_002837175.3 of Physeter macrocephalus. Lineage (NCBI taxonomy): Eukaryota > Metazoa > Chordata > Mammalia > Artiodactyla > Physeteridae > Physeter > Physeter macrocephalus. The sequence continues at coordinate 17,256,077 of NC_041224.1, forward strand.
AGAGCAATTCAATTTCTTTTTTATAAAGCACAAGTAAGGCTCAATTTACTAAAGTTTTATTTCCTTTTTATGCATCACATATGCTAGGGGAAAAAATTAAGTTTATGAGATTAAAAATGAGTTTTATGCTAAATGTTTACAAAGTTTCAGCTGGTTGCATTTGCAAGCCCTCAAACCCACCAAGTTCAACTTCTGGGTTTTTTTCTTTTCCATTTCAATGAAAGAAGGTCTTTGGGTTTGTCAAAGGAAATTTCCCCAGCCCCCTTCTCTGTTCTCATCTAGTTCTGCCTTCTTCTTTCACATCACACAATTTTACAACAGTTGAGATAGACAGATAAATAAGTTCCTTCATGATTTCAAAATCTTTAGTAGGAACGTTCTTGTATGAACTCAATGGCTTTTTTTTTTAAGATTTTTTTTTTTTGATGTGGACCATTTTTAAAGTCTTTATTGAATTTGTTCTGTTTTGTGTTTTGGTTTTTTGGCTGTGAGGCATGTGGGATCTTAGCTCCCCAACAAGGGATCAAACCTGCACCCCCTGCATTGGAAGGTGAAGTCTTAACCACTGGACCACCAGGAAAGTCCCTCAATTGCTTTTTTAAATGGTTCTTTTTTTCCTCCATTCCCTGTCTTGATTTACCTAGTCTGGTGATGTTTTTTCATTTCTGCAGTCATCTCTAAAAAAGCCACATAGCTTTTACTTGATAGAAAGAAACATCTAGATAACTAACTGCTGCTGATTTGGAGAAGAGTACATTTCATCACTTAATTACAAACTACAGTAGCCTAGAAAAGGATGAGTGTTACCTTTCTTTGCTCCAGAATTAATGGGCACAGAGAATTATTATTTTTTTAACTGTGCATACTTAATTCAGGAGACCCCAAGATAGCCATTATAATAGATTTCACTATGCAAATTCTCCCTCCCTCTGAAATCCTTTGGCCTTTCTAAGGATTGGTTTTGTAAATTCCTCCAATTCAGATTAAGCTCTTGACGAACCTGTCATCTTAAGAAACACTCACTGATGTAGAGAACAAACGTATGGACACCAAGGGGGGGAAAGTGGTGGTGGGGGTGTGGCAGTGGGATGAACTGGGAGATTGGGATTGACATATATACACTAATATGTATAAAATAGATAACTAATAAGAACCTGCTGTATAAAAAATAAAATAAAATTCAAAAAAAAACACTCATTGAAAAAGACAGGGTAGAAAAATACAAAAAGATGAAAAAGGCTTCTAGACATAAGGCCAGAGAAACCATCCAAATTATCAATGGAATAAGTCCATTTATGTTCAGTAGCTCATCCTGCCTCTACTTAACTGTCAAAAAGTCAAGTTTCAAGCCTTCTTAGTATCAGTAAAGGAGACTCTAGAGTCTTAAAGTATGAGATTGGGAAAAGGTAGGAGAAAAAAATCAACTTGTAGACCTCAGAGTAGATGACAGATGGGAAATGTCCTGAGAGAACAAGTTGTCTTGCTGGCCAGGGGAGCTCAGGTCTGTGCAAGCATGTTACAGAGGGTTCCATAAAGGGTTCTCAGCTGGGCAGAGCTCACAGAACCTTCAGCACCGAGATTCTTGAGCAAAGAAGAGAAAAGAAGGTCATCTCCCAGGCATTGCCCTACATGAGGGAAGAGTTGACATGGATCAACTTAAGCCAGAAACACTAGCTAGGGGTCAGTAGACTAGAATTCTCCAGGGATGTGAACCAAATAATCTCATTCCAAAAGGCAACTCTTGGCAAATAGGATAGCTTACACGACAAAGAGTGAGAAGAACACCAACCACAGAGAAATGAACAATCCCCACATAGAAATGAAAGTTGAAAGATGCCTACAGAACACTGATCAATCTCAACCTGCAGCCTACAGTAGCAAAGGTGGAGCTCAGTGGAGATGACCTTGGGCGCTTGATCTGAAGTGCTTCTGGCAACAAAGGAGAGAACCTGGGACTTGGCCAGGAGAGGGAGGAAATTGAAGGGTGGGGTTGCCTTGATTTTACAGTAAGGGATTTAGACCATAGATCACTTTTTACTGGCATGTTAACTGTCCCCATCCCGACCCCCACTGCTTTAATTGTACCCCTTCAAACTATTACACCTTCGAAAATGAGCATCACACCAACAAACCATCAACCACACCCTTGGAATCCTCACCCTCATTTAGGGGAGACAAGGGACATGTTTATGAAACCAATAGAAACAATGAAGACCTGATTGGTAAGGTGTTACCCACAATTCATCAGAAACTTGGGAAGACAGAGGCGCCCATGTATGTAGGAGTGGTCAGAGAAGTTTTTCCAGAAGGGATGGGCCTTGAAAGACATTCAGCATTTGGATAGAAGACCAAAGGTATTTCCGGCATATGGAGGGATATGATCTATAGCATTTGATGCAGGTATGAGAATGGCATGTTTGTAGAAAGGAGGACAGCAATAAAGAGGGCAAGTGGAGCGCAGGGCTAGGAGGGTTGCAGAAGATAACATTTGAAAAAGGGATTAGACTCAGGATTTGGAGGATTGTCAACACTAGGCTGAAGAGCAATGACAAGCCTTTGAAGGTGGTGAGAAGAAAAATGGAGGGGCATCTTAGAGAAAGCAGTCTGCTGATAGGACAGCAGGATAGAGTGGACAGGAATGAAGACAGGTCACTCACGGGACAGCGATAATGATCCAGGCGTGAGGTAATGAAGCACAAGTGGGAAATTGGAAGCCACAAGGAGAAAAAAGTTGGGGTATTTATTCCCCCCACACACCACCCCACCCCATCCCGTTCCTCATGAGAGTTTAGCAATGGTTGCATTCCTCTAGGAACTGGTGGGTGGTCCCCATTCATTAGATACAGCTCTCTCTGGACTCCCATAACATTGTTTACTCCTTTTCAAGACTACGGGTGATAAGAGCACCCCAATGGTATTAGCACCTGGGAGCTTTCCCATCCCTTTATGGTTTCTTTAATTTTATCTCCGTGTCTTTTTTTTTTTTGAATGGGCCATTTGTGTCTCTGCAGACCCTGATGGATGTAAACACCAAAAACATTTGGAAAGAAAAGTAAAGAAGTCATGAATTGGGCTGGAAGAAAAAAGAAGGCTGTTGAATACACTTTTGAGTGTGGGGACTTGGAAAACATAGCATAGAAATATAGAGCAGTGGGTAGGGGTAAAGGCTCTAGAACAACACTGCCTGGGTGGACCTTGGTTCCTCTACTTTGTAGCTGTGTGATGTCAACCGGGGGCATATGGCTTCACATCTCTAGGCCCGAGTTCCTTCATCTGTAAAATAGGATAATAATTCCTTTAAGAACTAAATGAGTTAATACATAAAAAGTGCTTAGGGCTTCCCTGGTGGCTCAGTGGTTGAGAGTCCGCCTGCCGATGCAGGGGACACGGGTTTGTGCCCCGGTCCAGGAGGATCCCACATGCCGCGGAGCCGCTGGGCCCGTGAGCCATGGCCGCTGGG
>NC_041224.1:17259592-17261021 GCF_002837175.3 Physeter macrocephalus
CTGCGCATCTGGAGCCTGTGCTTCGCAACGGGAGAGGCCACAACAGTGAGAGGCCCGCATACCAAAAAAAAAAAAAAAAAAAAAAAAGGGCTTAGCATGGGGCCAGGCTTCGTGTACATGCTGCTTAAGCATTTTCCATTATTATCACAAGAACTCACATAAGGAATATTGATTATGAACTAAACCTTATACACTTTGAGCTTAACCTTATACACTTTGAGCTTAATGGTGACAATAGAATACTTAAATGGAAATTTACAGGAAGCACTTGGATATAAATACTGACATTTGGGTAAGAGGAAATTACTAAGGTATAGACAGATAAACTTTGAAAATGAATGACCTTTCCAAAGGGAAGAACACATCAAAAGAACAGCCAAGTTCGGAAAAATAAGCTTTGGAGAAATGTAAAGTAGGTAGGAGGACGATGAGACATGAAAAAAAGAATAGGAAAAAAGAAGCAGAAAGCTGGATTTCATGGTATTAGGGAAGATAAAAGAGCCAGAAGCAATGAAAATGACAAGTGCCTTCTAACTTCACAGAGAGATTACCTGGGTCTTCAAGAGATAAACCTGAGGGAATGGAGTAGAAGTGGGAATGGAAGGGAGAATTAGGTATAAAAAAAAAACTAGAGGAAATAGGTACACCCACCAGATTATTCTATGGATTTTTCCCCAGGATGCAACAGACAGGGGCATATTTAAATGGAAATTAAGAGAGAAAAAAAGGGAAAATTCTAGGGAAAGAAGAAACAGGTAAGGTTGCAAAATGCTTCTGGGAAAAGATAAGAAGCTGGGAATAGAGGGACTTCCTGGTGGTCCAGTGGTTAAGACTTGTGCTTCCAATGCAGGGGGTGCGAGTTTGATCCCTGGTCAGGGAGCTAAGATCCCGCATGCTGCATGGCGCGGCCAAAAAAAAAAGCTAGGAGTAAAAATCAAATCAGAATTTCTTTGGAAAGAGAAATCAAAATTCTAAGTGTTTGCAGGGTTTTCTTACCCTAATGAAATTCTTTTCACTTATAACAAAGCTAGCTACTTAGATTTTAATTATTATATAATTATATATTATATATATTATATTATATATATTATATACATAATATATAATATATATTATAATATATAATCTATTATATAATATCATATTATTATATATCAGTTATATCATAGCATAAATAATAATATATTATAATACTATATAATATATAGTATATATTATATATGATATATAATACATATTATATTATATATTATATATTTATATATTATATAATTATTTTAATTATTATGGTCCAGCTGTGAATCTGAGCAATTTTTTGTTTGTGTTGTTTGTTTGCAGTATGCAGGCCTCTCACTGCTGTGGCCTCTCCCGTTGCGGAGCACAGGCTCTGGACGCGCAGGCTCAGCGGCCATGGCTCACTGGCCCAGCC
>NC_041224.1:17261076-17279653 GCF_002837175.3 Physeter macrocephalus
GCAGGCTCAGCGGCCATGGCTCACGGGCCCAGCCGCTCCGCAGCATGTGGGGGTCTTCCCGGACCGGGGCACGAACCCGTGTCCCCTGCATCGGCAGGCGGACTCTCAGCCACTGCGCCACCAGGGAAGCCCTGAGCAATTTTAAAACAAAACAAAAAAATGGCAACCTATACTCTTTCATTGCAAAATAACATTGTGGTTAAAAAATGGTTTCCAGAGTAAGACTGGCGAGTTTATATCTCCAGACTTTTCACTTGGTAGCTACGTGCTTTGGGGCAAATTACTTTATCTTTCTATACCTAAATTTCCACATTTCTAAAATGGAGATAATAATAGTACAGGCTTCACTGGGCCTCTCTGAGGAATAAATAAGATAATGCAAATTAATTGTTCAGAACAATGCCTGGGATATAGTAAAGATTCAATAATCCTTAGTTATTATTACTCACACATATCCACCTTGTACAATAATTATATCTTAATTCTTTCTTCTCAGGGCAGTACTCTGATTTCTTTCAACTCAAAGAGAACATTAATACAGAAAAATCCCATGATAATGTAAATTCAGATATAATGCAGTTGGACATTGGCAAGTGTCTTCATCTGTGTTCAGCCTTGCTTTTTGAGTGGGGCAGGGCAGGCAAAGTTCTCATCTTCTGGAGGGGAGACACATGCGATGAGGGGCAAGACTGGGTGGAGAAACTGTGTCACAGGAAATAGGGGTACAAAGGTAGCATCGCCACATCCCCGATAATCTGTCAGGCCAATTTCCCTCACACTGGGCTGAAGAAAATGGGCATCAAGTGACCTAGAGATTTCTGGAATCCCTGCTGCTGTTCTGAAAGTCCAGCCAGACCCAAGACCCAGAATCTTCCTCATTGATATTTAACCAGAGTGGCACCAAATTGCATGTGGGACCAGGAAGAATTTAAAGGGCGTGGTCCACCAGCTGCAGAGGCTCACCTCGTTACTTGATTTATCTCACAATCCTATTGACTCCATATTTACACTATCGGAACTTTGGTACCCTCATTTATCAAGTTACAGTAGGGTTTTCCCGTACTTCAGCTGTCTTCAGAAAATTGTTCTAGGTTGATTAATAGACTCTTAAACCTGTTAGTTTTTCTATCTGCCCTGGCCAAACTCTGATTTTCTTGAGGGCAGGGTTCATTTTAATCTAGTTGTGTTTTTTTTCCCCCCACCTCCCACTATGACCAGCACAATGTAGTAAGAAAATAGTTACCATGGCAACACAAGAACGGGGCTCGTGGAGCTTAGGAGGGATTTAGCCTCACCCGACCATTCAATCATCTCCATATCTCCATCAACCCCCCTACTCACTCCCCTTTTCAAATGAATTCTGCCCCTAATTCCCTTTTTCGTAGAAATTCTGGAGCAACTTCTGAGTTGGTACTAAATAAATGTTGCTGAAATTTTCTGATTTGACCAGTATGCTGGATCCCTTTTTATGTCCCTCGAGCGTGTCTCTAGCTCCCCTTTGTGGAGAATAATGACCAGGGTATCTCCAGCAGCTAATTCAGCTGGGTCAGGGTCCCAAGAGGAAAGAGACAGAGATCCTGAGATTAATTTAGTTGACCTACACAAAAGGCAAATGCTATTTTGATAGCTAATTGCTAACTGTTATCAAGAGAGAAACAGCCTAAATAGAGACAAAAACAGGAAACAGACTGAAAACAGGCACCTGGCCAACTACTTTGAGTTGAGTGCATAAAAATCCAAATTGTATCCACTCTTCCATTTGAGTCCTCGTAAGATCCCAGACAGCTCCTCTTCTTTCTTGAGTCTGGAAAATCCTTTTCCAGCCTTTTTTGGACAATCAAAGGCTTTTAAAGTTGCCCATTTAGACATCTGCCGGTGTTTGTTACAGCTGCTTAAAAATTCACAATGGAGCAGAGTCTCCACCCAGGAATCACTCTATCAGAATGAAATGACTGCCTCGCTCCCACCCTAGCTTATGTCAGTTTCTGTTACCATCTTTCATTTCTTTCACCCACCAATCTGTTCTGCTGCAAGCCGGCAGATAATAGCTCCTCCTTTGCAGTGTCTTTTATCAACACTAATATAGCACTGCCATCTTCGTTTTTCTTATTGTTTCAGAATTGATGCTGCCCGGCGTGTAAACTCCAAACGGGGTAATGAATAAATGGTGCATGGTTTTATTCATCTTGGAACGGATGGGTTGACTAAAAGACTCTCTGTTTATTCATTCAGTATCCAGGTGCTGGTTTTAGCTTCAAGGAGTTGACAGCACATTTGGGAAGACATAGAAGCACAGAGTAGGAAGGTTAGGAAAGGCTTTCTCAAGGACGGAGTACCTGGGACTTCCCTGGTGGCCCAGTGGTTAAGACTCCGAGCTTCCACTGTAGGGGGTACAGGTTCGATCCCTGATCAGGGAACTAAGATCCTGCATGGCCAAAAAAGCTTAAATGTGAAACTGCGCAGGCTGGAACGATGGGGACGGTATTCACAGAAGGAGCTGTGTGTGCACCGAGGCAAAAAGGAGCACAGCTCATTCAGGGAGCAGTTCACGTGGCTGGAAAGTAGAGAGGTAGGAAGGGACCGGCTAAAGGTCATGTTGGAGGGAAAGAAAGCCATACAGAAGAGCTTACAGTTCTTTGGCAAGGGAAGTAATGAAAGGGTTTTTTTTAAACATTCTGAGATCTTCAATTTCGAAAGCTAGCCCCAGAAAGGAGAATGATATTCAGTGCTGGATAACTCAAGGCTGGGAGAAAAGTTAAGAGGCTGTTAAAATAAGCCACACTAGAAATAATAAATAGATAGCGTGGAACAATCATGGAGACTGATAAGATGTGGGGAGGTCAGAAAATGAAGGAGTCACTGATGGTTCATAGGTTTCTGGCTGAGCAACCAGGTAGATTGTGAGACCACTCTCTGACCCAGGGAATATGAAGAATTCAGGAAGAGTTTAGCTGTTAGATGCACTGACGTTGAGGTTTCCACAGGACTTTTAAGAAGAAATGTTCAATATACAATTAGATATTGAATTCGAGAAAAAATTCAATACTAGAGACATAAATTTGGGAGCCCTTAGCACAATGGCAGGAACTAAAATTGTGAGAGTAGGTAAGTTCATTCAAAGAGCCTGTGGAGAATGAGACTCAAGACCAAATTGACCACAAGCAGACACTAGCCTTGACAGATGTCTACCACTCCACACTGAATCTGCACCCAAAGACAAATACCATATGATATCACTTACATGTGGCATCTAAAACATGACACAGATGAAACTATCTGTGAAGCAGACACAGAATCACGAACATAGAGAACAGACTGGTGGTTGCCAAGTGGGAGGGGGTTGGGGGAGGGATGGAGTGGGAGACTGGGGTTAGCAGATGTAAGTTTTTATATATGGAACGGATAACAACAAGGTCCTACTGTATAGCACAGAGAACTATGTTCAACATCCTATGGTAAACCATAATGGAAAAGAATATTTTAAAACAAAGAGTGTATATATATGTATGACGGAATCACTTTGCTGTACAGCACTAATAAGCACACAACATTGTAAATCAACTCTACTTCAATTTAAAAAAAAGTGCTTCTTCGCAATAGAGCAGTAAATCACAAGAACACCTGGGGTTGGAGCATTTCAGGCACAGAAAACAGCCAGAGAAAATGTCATGAGGTGGGGACAACCTTGGTGTATTCCAGGGACAAGAAGTAAGGCTGACTGATGGAGAGAGTGGTGGGAGTTGAGGTCAGCAAGAAAGGCCATTCCAAAGTGACTTTCAGGCCACTGGAACTAGGAGTGGTTGCCAAGTGGGAGGGGGTTGGGGGAGGGATGGAGTAGGAGGGTGGGGGTCAGCAGATGTGAGCTTTTACACATAGAATGGATAAGCAACAAGGTCCTACTGTAGAGCACAGAGAACTATATTCAGTGTCCTATGATAAACCATAATGGAAAAGAATATTTTAAAAAAAGAATATATATGCGTGTGTATAACTGAATTACTTTGCTGTACAGCAGTAATTAACACAACATTGTAAATCAACTATACTTGCATTGAAAAAGAATTTTTTTAAATATAAAAAAGAATGAAACTGCACCCAGGGGGAGTTTCCTGGCGGTCCAGGGGTTAGAACTCCATGATTCCACTGCAGGGGGCACGTGCTTGATCCCTGGTCGGGGAACGAAAATCCCACAAGCTGCGTGGCACGGTCAAAAAAAAAAAAAAATCGCACCCAGAACAAAGGAAAGTCCTACTCCCCCATATTCTCTGGATGGGTTTACTTACTGTTCTATAGTCTTTCGTGGGTTTTTGAAGGTCATTTTGGAATTTGTGTAATTTCCTGAAGATTACATTTTTCAAATTTGAATTTATCTAATGAACTAAGAGTGGAAGTAGGAATGAGGATGGGTGAGTCACCTGAGGGGACTGAGGTGGGTACATCTGATAGTTTCACTCAAATAGGGTATCAACACTGATACAGCTCGCGTCAGATCCTCCCTAGAAGGTCTTATTAGGTATCTTGGTACTTCCCAGTGGTAAAAGCTAGTCATCACAAAGTATTGCTACACATTTTAATGATGACAAAGAATATTGAGGAAACATGTGGTCTATAAAACTTCCAAATCCTTCTGCACTTCTTCAAACACCCACATGGGTACACCTTGTCTCAGTGCCTTATGGCTATTACACGAGGTCACGTATCCTGCCTTGGTCGACACCGGGTCTCGGCGGGCTCTCCTGATCATTATCTACTTGATCCTACTCTTTTCCCTCACTTTTCAGCATGTTCCATTCACCAGGACACTTGAACAAGCCACTTGGCTGTGTGCAGGCGGCTTCTGCTCTGTATTAATCAGGATTATCTGGGTTGCAAGTGACAGAAACCCAAGTCCAACTAGTTGAGGCAAAAGGAGAAGTGTATTGGCTCCAAGAAGCTTGGCTCAGACATGCTCTCTGTCTGGTGTCTCTGCCCCTTTCTGCATCTTGGCTCCCAACTCTCCCCTCCTGGACTGACCTCCACAGAGCAGGAGGCAGCACCACACTTCTCATCTCCTAGGATTCTCTCCAGAGGAGCTCTCAGACGCATTCTCACTGGTCCTCAGTTCAAAATGCCTAAGAAATTTCCCTGACTGGCCAGCCTAGGAAACGCATCAACTTCATGACCACACATTTGTCCAGAAAGATGGTATTCCCAGAAAAAAAAAAAAGGCAAAATAATAGACATCCACCATATGCTCATTGTAGAATCCTCCCTCAGTTACCTCGCTCCCCTGCAGACCTGTCTGTGTGCCTTACAGCTCAGGGAAGCGTTTCCTCTTTTAAAGCCTATTTCATTTTTATTCTGCTCAATCACTCGTTAAGGTCTCATCTACTCCCAGGCTGACACTCTTCACTCCTCTCAACTTGCCTAGATACCTTTCCTTCTGGGAATCACTTGTGAAACTACCTGTCTTCTGCTCACCTAATGAAAGCACAGATGAGATGGGAGGAGGTCAGAGTTCAGACAAGCAAGATTGCCAAAAAGAGAGAATATTTTCACTGCTGGTTTCACATGACAGTTTTGCAATCCTACCAAGTAGGAAGCTTGGTGAATTCAAAGAGGAGAAATCTATCATTTCTTTGTGCTAATTCTAATTTCAAAAAAAACCTCTTTAGAGACATGGCAACATAAGAAAGCAGGAGACCAAAGTATGTGACATTCTTGGATCAACGAATAAAATGAAAACCTCCTTAACAGTTAACAAGGGTTAACAAGGCAAAGATGAATGTGGATTCTAACATGTGAAGTTAGCGGTACTTAGTGATTTGGCTCTCCTGGAGGTTATTACACCAGAACAGAGTCAACACGGAACTTAGTTTGATCTATAGTTCCAGTAAAAGAAATCTGAAATTAACCCCGGTGTAATCTGAGTATGGAGTATCTCTAATGGGTCACTGAGCAGTTTGGTGATTACCCTTCTGTTCTTTGAAAATAAGAGAACACAAGACTGATGATCGGCTGGAAGACAGATTTGGAAAATGTGATGACACCCAACATCATTTATCTAAGGTTACATCTGAATACAATCAGTTCTAAAATGTGTTAGTCATTTTACTGCATTAAATGTTTGACAGCCATTTCTTTGTTACACATATTGAAAACTTCCCCTTCATCGGTTACTATCTCATAATTTTCATTTTCTTGGCTATGTGGCTTCTAGTAGAAGAAACAAAATAAGTGAAGATTATGTTTTTACAAGTTATTTTCCAATATTCAATCTTCTCCCAATAAATAAATATTAATTCAAAAATCTGAATGTTATATATCATGGTTATGATTCACTCTAGTTCATTCCTAGTAAGTTGAAAACTGTTAAATCTTTCATATCGTTTTTCAATATAAAAAATCATGTTTCACGGATATTACCACTAGGTGGCTCAAATGGCTGAAATATTAATTCAATATATGAGCAGGAAAAAAAAAACTTTAAAGATTTATATCTTTTTCTGTAATTATATGCTTTATACATTAATTTCTACAAACTTATATACTACTTATAGATTATCACTATAATACTACACATGGGAGACAATTACATTAATATAGGTCATCATCATGTATTCCATTTTTGTGAAGGAGAGAGGACTAATGGACAAAATGAATGAGTTATGTTACATTTTGTCATAAAAATGTAATAATAAAATAAATTAAAATCTTGCCAGCTGACAGAGAACACAGTATTCAGTGGAGTCTAAATCGTCGGAGTCTCGCGTTGTATTTCATTTAAATTTGTTCAGGCGTTTGTAGCGATTACCTGCTATACTTCCTGGCAATTGTGGTTATTTATGTCTCTTAGAAGCAAGTGGCTCACAGCCAGAGCTCAAGCTCAATGTAGTCCAGGGACCTTGAAAATCAAGCCACTCTTCTTTATAGTAAGTTATTGAAATGCAGGATGCTCAGGATACTGCGTCCATTACGTTAGATAGCTTGGGACCCTCTACTCTTTCTGATACAAAGAAAACAAATGCAGGAAATGATTATTTCTTCCCAACTTTAATAAGCATCTTATAATTCTATTGGACTGTTCAGGATAGAGTACCAGGAGGTAAAGGAAAAATGGGTTCTCTCCAAGCTGGAAAGGAAAGAATTAAGCCTTTTGATTCTGTCAGAGAAAAGAAAGCACAACAGGGACTTGGGAATAAGGGGGACTTATGTGTTTCCTAACCAAGAAGAATCAACATGCCCTCCCGTTACTCTGGAGATACCTGGTTCTCTAGGCTGTCTTAGTACTAACAGAAGTTCCGCCCTAAGTTTAAAGTTTGGGACCATTGAAATCTTAAAGAAGCTCTCCTTCAAGATGTTGCTTTTATCTTTGGATTATTTATTTGTCTTTGTAATCACCAACTATCCGAATCTTCCACTCTAAAAATTATTTAATTGGCTTTACTTTAGGGAAGAAACCAGATCCTCTATAGGAGGAGCTTAAGAGATGATTTTTCCAACTCTAATAACAGACAAGTAGCATTTTTTTCCCCTAATTTTAAAATATTTTCCTTGGCTATTTATTATTCGTCTTTTGGAAGTACATGTAAGAATCTGAGTTTGGCTTAAAAGAAAAGTACTGATTCTCCCTAAGGGAGGCATAATTTAGGTTCAGCTGCAGTACAGCAATAGCAGGTCCTGGTATTTCTACATTCGTGTTCAAGAACCTGACATTTAGGTTTTATTTGAATATAGAATTGTAAATATAACATGAACCAGTTATCACATAGCTCTTAAATACTGAGATCTAATTAATTCTCTCCAAGTTTAACAACTATAGTTGGTCAAAGCTCTAACCAGTTAGCTTTTGAGAAAGAGATAGAATCTTATCTTCCCAAATTATGGCGATGAATAGTTTCCGCTGAGTGACTAAAAACTAAAACAAAACAAAACAAATAAAACCATTCAAAGTGGCTTGAACGATCAGAAAGAGATACAGTGGCTTACATGACTGAACCCTAAAGGTAGAGTTGCTTCTCCATGTCATCCAAGACCAGGGTTACTTCTGCAGCTGTCTGCCCTTGGCAATGTCAGCTTCACTTCTGGTTCTCCTGGTTGTCCCTTCACAGCAGCCTGGGCTGTACTTCCATTCAAATCTAAGGACAGAGAAAGAAGGTGGTTACTCGAAGTTTTTCCAGAAGAGAGGACACTTCTCTCCCAGAAATTCCTCAGCAAGCATGGCCTGCAGGTTTACTGCCCTCCCCCGATGCAATAGCTCTGGCCAGTGAATGGGAGCCCAGCATGAGTGACGACCCAGTCCACATGTCCCAGGTCAGTAGCCAGCAATGAAATCTGCTCCCCACCCCCACCCCAGTAAAAAGGTTACATGCAGGACGTTTAGATATCAGTGTAAACATCAGAGCTATCAAGGGGAAGGGAGACAAAGTGGGGGAATGGGGAGGGGCAAAGGAGGGGTATATACTAATTCATACACCTGGCTATAGAGGTGGAACTCAAACCAAACTGCCTGAGCTTGAATCGAGGCCCTACCACGTGTTGGCTGTACGACCATGGGCAAGTCACCTGACCTCTCTTGTCGAGTGACAGGTAGGCCAATGATTTGCTTAATTGCTTATATCACAGGGCTTTTCTAAAATCCATGGCACTAAACGAAGCATTTATTACACTCTTCTTTGTGCGAGGCATGTGGAATTGGGAAGAACACAAAAGGGAGCAAAATGATGTTCTACTTTCAGAGAGCCAGCAATTCAGGAGAGGAAATGAGAGCTCGGAGTTGGTGGTAAAAACAGACGGGATAAGTTACATAGAAAAGATGTTTACTAAAATAGCTTTTTTTTCTAATTAAATATTCTTTAGTAGCAACCACATTTTCTAGTGTTTTTCAAATCCTATGTGAAGTCGATATGATTTTTCTGGATAGTCATTTATTAATAATAAATATCAACAATAATTAACCAGTCAATAAAACTACTAGAAAAAAGACTAACTGCAACCAAACTGCAACTATAAAATGTGTAAAGTGTAATGTTCTTAATTGTCTAATGTTTAAGATAATGGAGAGGAAAAGAGGTGAGGCCCATTCAAAAATCACTGCAAGTTTTTCCTTGGAAGCATTTTTGTGCTTTCAGTGAAGTACGTGACCATTGGATATTCTGAACCTATTACCCAGGTCACAGAACAAACCTCACTGTGGACACCTGGGAAGTTGTCTTTTCCCAGCCCACTAGTTCTTTCCTAAAGTGAGGAATAGACAGATTTCCTTTGCTCTAAATAGAGTTTATTCTCGGAGGGGACGTGCAGCAAGTCAGCAAAGTAATTGAATAACTACCACCCCTAGAGGGAGCCATGGTGCCTTTTAAGTCACCGAAGTCGACTTCTCCCTCCCTTCCTCTCAGAGACCACTGCTGGTCCACTGGCCCCTGGGCATGCCTTCCTTCCAACTCTGAGTCCTCAGAATTTTGAACATCCTGCTTTTTACTTAGCGTTTTGGCCACTGTTTAAAAATATTGTCACAGAAAGATAACAGTTCTGCAAAATGGCAGTAGCCCAACCACATTAATCCCAGACAGAAGGTACATACTGTCTTCTCATCAAAGAAACAGATGAAATACCACCATTGGTATTTAGAACTACTGGTAACTTCCTTATATCCTTTTGGAAATGCATAAATAAAATTCTCAGGATGGCAGAGAGAGGGAATGCTGATGAGTGCCTGGGATGTTTACGATGGAACCTTCAGGAAAGGAGCTTGCTGTCATTTCCACCCAGCTTTGTGGGGCTGGGGGACAGAGCCCTGTCTTTTCCTGTCTGTGTCCCCAGTGGCTCAGATTTACATACAATAAATGTATGCCGAGTCGATTTCAATTTTTTCCAGAACGTTTGTAAACCAACCCAGCTTAGATATGAATAAGCAAACAATGATATGAAAGAGAAAAACCACAGGACTGGGGTGGAGACTGGGGAAGACTGCAACGAAAATATTATCTCAAGAGAAGGGAGCGGCTGGGCAGGGCTCACTTAGAGCTGCAAGTACAACCGGTACTGGAAAAAGAAAAAGTCCGCAGCATTCCAGGAGTGATGGAGCTGGGAAAGAGCATTAGGTGCTCTTGAGCCAGTCCCACTATTCTACAGGTGAGAAGAGAGGTCCACGGCAGGAAGTAACTTGCCCACGGGCTCTCAGCAGATCAGAGGCAAAGGTGAGACCACGAATGATTTCAGCCACCGGGTGAGTCCCAGCTGTTCCACATGCTGGTGGCCACTTCACCCGTCCCAGACATCCAGAAGAGAACTGGCTGGTCAAGAAGACATGGTTTCTTGAAAAGCCAGGCGCCACCTCAGAGTTTCCATCAAAGCTTCAGTGAGTACTTCCAGGGCTGAGCCAAGCGGCTTACGGTTCACCATCAGTTAGAAGTAAGGAAGCGGCGAGCCTCCTGCCGCTCACATTTTGCCTTGACCGTCCGAGTCCAATGCAGGGGATCACAGTCCTGAGCAAAGGACAGTCAAGAAGGGGCCCAGTTCTTCAAAACCCTTCAGAAGGTCTTTGAGGATTCTTGACCCCAGAGTTTCCAAAAGACCTAGATTACTTAGAAATATTTTGCTGGTGTGATGCAAGTTCAAATCTGAAGGTGTACAAGGAGAGATGTCGCCATGCACGCGTATAAGGTACAACCGAATCCTGGGGTGAAGAAGGGATGGCCTTCAGCAGGAGCCAATGGTCCTAGCAAACCCCCTAGGCCTGTGGCTTTCTGCCACGCTAGCTCCAAAGTGTACTTTAAACACCTGCAAACACCTGAGCTGCACAGTAGCTAAAACCTCCAAGATGGTCATTTTTTTAAATACATGCTAAAACAAGTAAATGAGTGGGTACTGCTTCCATTCAATCAGTCATTCCATCCCGCGAGGTCTGGAAGTGGCAGTGTGGGGGAGGAAAAGGAGGATGCCTATGCCACCTCTGCATCCCAGGGGATAGAAGCTGTGGGAAGAAAACAGCATCCTTTGAAAGGTCTGCTGGGAAAGCAATGGCCTCCAGGAAGAGCTAGGCTTCACTTAGAGCAAGAAGATGGAAGAAAGGATTAAAGAAGAATTTGCAAATATAGAGAGGTGTGCTTCTGACAGGCTATGAATTTCAAAGCACTGCAGGACAGTCAGGGTTTGGCGGGGGCGTAGGTGTTGGGCACAGCAGAGGGCGTGTTCACAGCTGTATGGAGATGAGAATCCAGGGGATGGGGAAGTGCTGGGAGCCCTGAGTCCTGCACTTCCAAGGGTGCTTGGAGTAGATGGGGCTGCGATGCTCTTCCCAGATCCCCAGCCCCCTCTCCAGGACTGTAGATTCATGTCCCAGCCGCTGGCATGCTGGTGCTGACAGCTCTTAGGTGAGTCCTCCTGTAGGAGCTGCCCATGGATGAAGAGAGCTCCCTTGCTTAACATGACACCCATTCCTGGCACCCCTGCCCCACCTTGACCAGTCCGTGCAGAGTCTGAATATCTGTCCCCCTGGCCTGCCTCGCTCACAGCCACTCTGAAAGAGCACGAGAGCTTCAGAGCTCTCCTAGCCTTGCAGGATCTGTGCAGGTTCCTGCTGCAATTGCACTGCCTCCGCCCCATTCCGCTGCCTCCCCTTCCCCGGCGGCCGGTGATGCTGAGAGAACTCACCAGGGGAACCACCTGTGTGCAAATCTCCTGCACAGGGAACTCCATGTGTGACACACAGGATGTGGGGAGATGAACCCTGAGACTCTCAAAGCAAATGGCGAGGGGAGACTGTGAGTGAGAGCTGGGACGGGTTAGGGCCAGGTGGGGGGGTCTTGCCAGGGATCCACAAGCTCAGAGGTTCCCTTTTCACCCCCAGAACACAGCATTCTGAGGCTGTACTCACTGTAGGACTCATACTGTTTGATATACTTCAAGGGAAGGGAAGAGACAAAAATGATTAGCCTTCTGCCCGAAGACCTTATAGAAGTTTTCATTTCTATGTTGAACCCTTAACAAAAGCTCAGATAGCCACTGTAGTAGCCTGGATTATTATCAAAGTTTTCTCAGCACTATTCCACACTGGGGCCGCTTCTTCAGCCTGCATCCTGGAGTGAAACACCAAAACTTACCCTCAAAGATTGCATCATAAGAGTGAGAAATACCCCTTTGTTGGAAACCACTGAGATCTTTCAATCATTTGCTACTGCAGCATGATTTAGCCTCACTGGATAAATACAGACTCCGAGAACAGGGGTCGGCAAACTGTAAAGAGCCAGAAAGTAAATATATTAGGCTTTGCAGGCCATCCAGTCTCTGTCAAGACTACTTAAGTCTACCATTGTCATGCAAAGCGCTCATAGACCATAGGTAAGCAAATGAGCATGGCAATGTTCTAGTAAAACTTTATTTACAAAAACAAATAGCAGCCCAGATTTGACCCTTGGGAAATAGTTGGCTGATCCCTGATGTAGATCCTCCCGGGGATGTCACTGACGTAGCTTAGCCACTGGCTGAAAATCCTACAGGTAATTGCCTAAAATCACATCTTTGCAAATTTTACCCACCCAGTGTTGTTTTGGTATGTTTTATATTAAAGAATATGTTCTTAGAGTCCATTTATTTAGTAAGGCTTAAAGGGATGAAAAGGCAAAGGATGGCAGATTTAATATTTCTTGATGGGAGAGGAGGGTATCTTTGCCAGCACAAAGCCTTCAAAAACAACTGGGAAGACCTGGAGAAAAAGAATTGGAGGGGAGAGATAGATGGCTGAATTGGGGATAAAAAGAAGGGAAATGGAAACATGAAGAGAAATAATGCAAAGGTGAGAGAAAATGGAGTGAAGCTAGAACTCCTTACTTGGCTTTTTTCAGTCCCAGGACCAGACAGAATGTTTATTCCTCTACTGCCACCTTCAGTTCTTTTAAGATCCTGGCTCTCATTTGCAATTTCCACTATGGGGCTAAACCACCCAGGATGCAACTCCTATAGGTGCTTTTTCCATTTTTTATTTTAGCTACAACTTGTTGAAATCCACAGGGGTTCATGAATGGCAGAACTTGAGTAAATGATTTTTGAATGGAGGGAAGAGGACAAGATCAAGGATTGCGGATAAATATGGACCAAGATTAATGTCGGGATGGGATGGGAGAAACATGAAGCAGAGTTGGGGGTCCAGGGACAGAGGAACCTTGGAGACAGAGCCTAATTCTATAAGTTAGAGAAGTGAGTTTGCATGCATTTGGGCAATTCCACAAAAGTGGTACAGTAAATTGATATCGATAGATTATTAATTATGACTGGGATCTGGAGGTGTGAATTGCAAGCAAAATTATGAGCTCTGGGTATATCTGGGACAGAAAATCAGGGCTTAACTATCTCCTCTGCACTTTATCATGCCTGGTCAGGGAATCAGTGGTAATAAGATCACGGGGATATAATCTTTTTACAAATTAACCAAATCTACTCTATCATTGCGTTATGGCTATCTGTTTAAGAGTCCGTCTACATTGTAAGTACCTTGGGGCAGAAACAAGTCTTTTTCATCATTGTAAACCCAGCATTCATTATAGCAGCTGTCCAAAAGTTAGCAGTCAATGAGTTCGTGTTGAATTAAATTGTTTCCTTTCAATGATAAAATGCAAAATTTTGAAAATTTCTTGTGGGAAATTATCAATTCATCAGAATGGAGACGGAGAATGCTTTGTCCCTGGAAACTCTAAGAATTTGCCATCTGTTTCCATGCCTCCATCCTAAAGCTACCCTTCTTCATTTCAATTCATTGTCTGCATTAGAGTCCAAAGCAAATGGTCATATCTTTGCTCTAATAACTGCAGTTATAAGGGGCATTTAGTTTCATAGTGACCCCAGGCTGGGACTCAGGCTGCAGCCACTCTGTCTCTCCCAGAGATGTGCAGCCTGAGAAGAGAAAGACTGAACAGGAAATGTCCATTGTCACCCTCTCAGGGCATCTCCTGGCAAGTCAGTCAACCCTGGTCCAGCAGTGGGTGATGGAGGATGCACTGTCTAGGAGTCCATTATGATAGAAAACAGCCAAGCTATTCAGAAGGTGATATGCATTTGCTTCTGAAAATAACTTCACATAATAGTAGAGGTTCAGTTACCAAGATAATCAAAACAAAACTAGGATAATCAAATGGGGCATCGTACCTCAAGAAATAGCCATAACTGCTTTGTTCTTAACCAAAGGGCACTTGAGTTTTGCTTTTCTCTTATGGTTGAGGACACTTCACTTGGTAAATGTGCACGCAACTCTCTTCTTACTCAGGTCAGAGGTCACTTCCTTTGGGAATCCCTTCCTGACCCTCTCTCCCACGCTCCCACTATTGGATCTGTGCACCTCCTCCATTCACATTACTCTCATCGTATCATATTGAAATGGTTAATGGAACCTTCTGCCTCCAGTGAATTCCTTTAGGGCAGGAACCATTTCTTAATTGCCTCTGTCACTTCAACCCAAGCATCTAGTAGAGTCTCATTAAGTGTTTTTAAATGAATCCTTCATTCATTGATGGTTTATGGAGTCAAAGAAATCACAAATTGAATTCTAGGGATCACGGCAGCTTCTCAGCCTTGCTAAGCAACTCAGTCATGGGAGAAGCAAAATAATCCCACAGAATTTTCCATCACACTTGGCTGTTGGGGTCCCATGGACATCTCAGGTACTGGTGAGAAGATGTCAGAGATGCCCCAACAATGCAGTAATGGATATTTGCCATTCTGTCTTCACTCAAAGGGTGTCCTTTGTGATTTCTGAGCCACCTCACAATAGTTTTGGGCCATGGGAAGAGCCATGTGGAGATTGCTTGTGCTTCAGCTTGCTTCAAGGTCCAAGTGACCTTGAAACAGACTTCCTGTTGATCTTTATACCTAGAGGTCCCTTAACCATTTAAAGGCATAGGAACTTTCTATTAAGATTTGAATTATCTTTCAGTTCTGATTAGTTCTTCTCAAAAGAACACTTTGCTTCAGAATCCACTGCAGTGTCCTTTCAGGAGAGGTGTAGCTAGATGAAGGTCAACACCCACACCGTACTCTTGCTTTATCTCTCAGCCAAATTAATAGATGTAAATGGGTGTCCATATGCATTCTCCAGCCAAGTAAACCACACTTGCAGAACTGGAAAAGTTCATTTTCTAGAAAACTGATAAAAATAACTGGATTCTGTTTCTAAGGGAGCACATTTGTATAATTGTAGATATATCTACTGAGTCTTCCCTTGGGTCATAATTACTTGCAAAAAAGAGAGCAGATCAGATTCAGACTGGGAGCCTTTTGAGCTCCATTAAGTTGCACGTCCACTTAATAAGAACAATGGGCTACTCAGATTCCCCATCTGTAAAGTCAGGTATTGGGGGTGGGACCAGGTGACCCCCCCAGAGTCCTTCCAGTTCTAAGGAAACTCTAAATAAACATGTATGCCCTCAAGATCAAGAAACATCTCATTCCATCACCGGACATATTAAAGACCACCTTGAGGCAGGAGATAGATGGGTTGCAGGCTAGACATTTACAACTGGCCTCCTGTTCACACTACCTGGACTGAGAAGAAGATGGGCTCCAGGCCGGACATTCATTACCAGCCCCCTGTTTACATTTTCTGAGGCAAGAGACAAACGGGCTCCAGGCCTACATATTTATGAATGGACTCCTGTCTCTATTTCGATATCTGCACTTCAATATAAGAAACAGCAACAGGAATAGGGTAGATAACCGGACACTGGACAGTTTTATGGCAGGGACAGAGAGGGGCTAAACCCTGTTAAAAGGGTTTATCAAGAGGTCATACATTTCCCATCCTTGGGGCAAGGGAAACATTGCACATGTGCAGAAAGGCTCCTTGGGAGTCAAGAGGAGGGGGCACCACCCCATAATATGTGATGCTAAGGCCATCCCATAGGCTGAAATCCATCTTGGAAAAAAGTTGTGCACACAGGTTGGGGAGGGTCTTAGGGCAGAGCAGGTGCAGAAAAAGAAACCAGATAAGTGGCCAAAGGTAAACAAAGACCTGGAAGAACTGCCCTATATGAATGATTTAACCACCTCTTTACTGAGCGTCCTCATTAGGGAGGATGCCCACACCCTTCCTCTCCAGGTGCACATCTTCTGTGCCTTGCTTCTGTTTTAACTAAACAGTTTCTCTGTGTGCTCTCCCACTAGTTGTTGAGCTGTGTCTCTAATAATAAACTTTGTACCTGTTTTTACAGTTTTTGCCTCTGTGAGAAATGCATTTTTCACTGGGGGCAAGAGCCAGGGGGTGTGGTGGCCTGGATTCCTGGTTTTCAACCAGGCTCCCCAGGTTCAATTCCTGGGCAGGGAGTTAAGATCTCCCTTCACGCCACCATTCACTGCTGCCTCTCCGAGATCAACCTGACCCAACATGGTCTTATTTCTAACTTGCAGTCACTTCATTTTCAGACCACTCACAGTCAAAATGCAGATTGTTTCCATTACCCACATGGATTAAGAAGACCACTGATGAGAAAAGAAGAGATTAGTCTAAAATATCCTTTAGGTTCGAGTGCATAATCCAAATTCATAGGATATTTTACTACCTCAACTGTCTATGCTAGGTAGCTTCAGTTCTAGGCAGGCAAAGGCACAAAACCAACCTTTAAAGTAAACACATATATATTATGCTCTGTGATTGGCTCTATTACTATTAAAATCGTTTCCTTTCTAACCCAAGACTCTTAGCTGAATAGCCTAAGCTTTGAGAGTTAAGCAGAAAGACTTCCCTTTCTGGCAGTTTTGGAGTTGGGAAAAACTAAAAATGCTCCTTCTATAAAACTAAAGATAATAAGGCAAGAGAAATACACAGTGGCCAAAAATGACTGAGAAACTTAAACTAGAAAGATAAGAATAAGCTGGTAATATTAGACAGCTCTACAGGGTTTTACATGTTTTTGCAGCCAAATGGTTAGGTTCTTAATCCTAAGTAATGATAAGACCTTGAGGCTTTTTGAGGAAAGGGAGATTGAACTGAGGCTTCTGAGTCAAGAGAGATTCCAGAAGGTTTTAGCCTTCTGCAAAAAGTAAACTGTAATGACAACAAAATGCCATCCAAAAAAGGAAGACTATTTGTCTTGGCCTAGACTTTGGATGGAAAAAATAATTATCTCTCTCTAAAATGTATAATCATGAGCCTGTTCCATTGTCTGGAGATGTTTGAGCCCCAAAGGTAACCACCACAGCAACAAAAAGTCCTGCCAACCTGGAAATCTCCTTAGCAGAGGAAGTTAAAAACTGCTCTGGAGATTGTACAAGATTCCCACCACTTAAGATGAGTTCACAATCCAAAATTTACAACTAAACAAGTCAACCATACTGAAAATCAAACTACTCAACACATGGTGGAAGAACTTCAAAAAACGAAATTTTAAGAGACAAGAAGCAAGTATAAATATAATAAAGACATATAGGTATTAATAAGTATAATAAAGTCAAAAAATTGAACACATGAAAGAATAAGACACTGCAAAAAAATAAGGTAGATTTGAAAAAGAATAAAGTACAAGTTATATAAATGAAAAAGAGTCTCTGAAATTAAAACTTAATGGAAATGTTAAACAGCATATTAGACACAGCTGCAGAAAAAAATTAGTAAGAGGGAACTTAAATCTGAGGAAATTGCCAGAAGGCAAGACAGTATCGAGGATGTGAAAAATATGAAATAGAAGTTAAAAAACATGGTAGATAGAATTAGAAGGTCCAACATAGTTATGAATTCCAGAAAAAGAAAATAAAAAGAATGCAGCAAAGACAACATTCAAACAGAGAGAGAGGATCAGTGCTGACCAGCACTCACCAGCCCGAGAGGCTTGTCTCCTCACCCGCCGGGGTGGGCGGGGGCTGGGAGCTGAGGCTCGGGCTTCATTCAGATCGCAGGGAGAGGACTGGGGTTGGCGGCCTGAACACAGCCTGAAGGGGTTAGTACACCACGGCTGGCCGGGGGCACCAACATTCGAATTATAAGGGTCCAGGAAGAAGAGAAAAAGAAAGGGACTGAGAAAATATTTGAAGAGATTATGGGTTAGTACACCACGGCTGGCCGGGAGGGAGTCCGGGAAAGGGTCTGGAGCTGCCGAAGAGACAAGAGACTTTTTCTTCCCTCTTTGCTTCCTGGTGCGCAAGGAGAGGGGATTAAGCACACCGCTTAAAGGAGCTCCAGAAACGGGCACGAGCCGCGGCTATCAGCACAGACACCAGAGACAGGCATGAGACGCTAAGGCTGCTGCTGCCGCCACCAAGAAGCCTGTGTGCGAGCACAGGTCACCATCCACACCTCCCCTCCCGGGAGCCTGTGCAGCCCGCCACTGCCGGGGTCCCGAGATCCAGGGACAAATTCCCCGGGAGAATGCACGGCGTGCCTCAGGCTGGTGCAACGTCATGCCGGCCTCTGCCGCCGCAGGCTCACCCCGCATCCATATGCCTGCCTCCCCCCAGCCTGAGTGAGCCAGAGCCCCCTAATCAGCTGCTCCTTTAACCCCGTCCTGTCTGAGAGAAGAGCAGACGCCCTCAGGCGACCTACACGCAGAGGCGGGGCCAAATCCAAAGCTGAACCCCACGAGCTGTGCGAACAAAGAAGAGAAATGGAAATCTCTCC
>NC_041224.1:17280387-17281049 GCF_002837175.3 Physeter macrocephalus
CCCCCCTTTCTTCCTTCCTTCCTTCCTTCCTTCCTTTCTTTCTTCCTTTCTTTCTTTCTTTCTTTCTTCTCCCTTTTATTCTGAGCCATGTGGATAAAAGGCTCTTGGCGCTCCAGCCAGGTGTCAGGGCTGTGTCTATGAGGTGGGAGAACCAACTTCAGGACACTGGTCCACAAGAGACCTCCCATCTCTCTTTCTCTCTTTCTCTCTTTCTTTCTTTCTTTTCCCTTTTAGTCTGAGCCGTGTGGATAAAAGGCTCTTGGTGCTCCAGCCAGGTGTCAGGGCTGTGTCTATGAAGTGGGAGAACCAACTTCAGGACACTGGTCCACAACAGATCTCCCAGCTCCACGTAATATCAAACGGCAAAAATCTCCCAGAAATATCTATCTCAACACCAAGACCCAGCTTCACTCAATGACCAGCAAGCTACAGTGTTGAACACCCTATGCTAAACAACTAGCAAGACAGGACCACAGCCCCATCCATTAGCAGACAGGCTGCCTAAAATCATAATAAGGCTACCTGGGACAACATTAAAGGCACCAACATTCGAATTATAGGGGTCCAGGAAGAAGAGAAAAAGAAAGGGACTGAGAAAATATTTGAAGAGATTATAGTTGAAAACTTCCCTAATATGGGAAAGGAAATAGTTAATCCAGGAA
>NC_041224.1:17284662-17285643 GCF_002837175.3 Physeter macrocephalus
TCACTGATGAACATAGATGCAAAAATCCTCAACAAAATACTAGCAAACAGAATCCAACAGCACATTAAAAGGATCATACACCATGATCAAGTGGGGTTTATTTCAGGAATGAAAGGATTCTTCAATATATGCAAATCAATCAACGTGATACATCATATCAACAAACTGAAGGAGAAAAAGCATATGATCCTCTCAATAGATGTAGAGAAAGCTTTGACAAAATTCAACACCCATTTATGATAAAAACCTTGCAGAAAGTAGGCATAGAGGGAACTTTCCTCAACATAATAAAGGCCATATATGACAAACCCACAGCCAACATTGTCCTCAATGGTGAAAAACTGAAACCATTTCCACTAAGATCAGGAACAAGACAAGGTTGCCCACTCTCACCACTCTTATTCAACATAGTTTTGGAAGTTCTAGCCACAGCAATCAGAGAAGAAAAAGAAATAAAAGGAATCCAAATAGGAAAAGAAGAAGTAAAGCTGTCACTATTTGCAGATGACATGATATTATACATAGAGAATCCTAAGGATGCTACCAGAAAACCACTAGAGCTAATCAATGAATTTGGTAAAGTAGCAGGATACAAAATTAATGCACAGAAATCTCTGGCATTCTTATACACTAATGATGAAAAATCTGAGAGTGAAATTAAGAAAACACTCCCATTTACCACGGCAACAAAAAGAATAAAATATCTAGGAATAAACCTACCTAAGGAGACAAAAGACTTGTATGCAGAAAACTATAAGACACTGATGAAAGAAATTAAAGATGATACAAATAGGTGGAGAAATATACCATGTTCTTGGATTGGAAGAATCAACATTGTGAAAATGACTCTACTACCCAAAGCAATCTACAGATTCAATGCAATCCCTATCAAACTACCACTAGCATTTTTTACAGAACTAGAAAAAAAAATTTCACAATTTGTATGGAAACACAAAAGACCCCAAATAGCAAAAGCAATCT
>NC_041224.1:17286429-17298967 GCF_002837175.3 Physeter macrocephalus
CTGAGAAAACCATAATTCAAAAAGAGTCATGTACCAAAATGTTCATTGCAGCTCTATTTACAATAGCCGGGACATGGAAGCAACCTAAGTGTCCATCAACAGATGAATGGATAAAGAAGATGTGGCACATATATACAGTGGAATATTACTCAGCCATAAAAAGAAACGAGTTTGAGCTCTTTGTAGTGAGGTGGATGGACCTGGAGTCTGTCATACAGAGTGAAGTAAGTCAGAAAGAGAAAAAGAAATACCGTATGCTAACACATATATATGGAATCTAAGAAAAAAAAATGTCATGAAGAGCCTAGGGGTAGGACGGGAATAAAACACCGCCCTACTAGAGCATGGACTTGAGGATATGGGGAAGGGGAAGGGTAAGCTGTGATGAAGTGAGAGAGTGGCATGGACATATATACACTACCAAACGTAGGGTTGGGAAGCAACCGCATGGCACAGGGAGATCAGCTAGGTGCTTTGCGACTACCTAGAGGGGTGGGATAGGGAGGGTGGGAGGGAGGGAGATGCAAGAGGGAAGAGATATGGGAACATATGTATACGTATAACTGATACACTTTGTTGTAAAGCAGAAACTAACACACCATTGTAAAGAAATTATACTCCAATAAAGATGTTAAAAAAATAACCAAAAAAAACCAAAGAGATAATGTCTTAAGTTTTCCCAGATACTGATTATAACCTGATCCCTTAATTTCAGGAAGCTAAACAAACCCATATGGGATTAATTAAAATTCCCAGCATAGAAAATTCCATTCAATAACTTATGCTAGACTAACTGGTTATATGAAAAAATCAAATAAAATTAGATCCCTATCCCACACAACTTACAAAATTCAACTGCAGATAAATTAAAAGCTAAATAGGACGGGAAAACACTTTAAAACACTTAGGGAAAAAATGTGGAAACTAACTATGATCCCAGGGTATGTAAATCATTATTAAACAGAATTTTTAAAAAAAATAATTAACAAATGATTTGTTAATTAAAAGATATTTAAAAATCAGAAGCCACAGACTGAGAGAAAAAATATTAGTGACCAAATATTATAAAGAACTCCTATAGATCACTAAGAAGATAAACAACCTCAAAAATGAGAAAAAATATATAATAATATAGTTCTCAGAACAGGAAACCAGAATGGCAGATAAGTATGTAAAAAGATGCTTGACTTTAGTAGCAGTCAGGGAAACTCCTATTAAAACAATAAAGTATATTATTTTCACTCATCAGATTGGTAAAAATGAAAATTTCTGACCAGAAGAGTTACTAAGAATGTGGAGCAACAGGTACACTGTTCAGGGAAACTGCCAATTGGCACAGACTTTAGAGAACGATTTGGCCAGAGCTGGTCTTGGTAAAGATGTGTGTACCCTAGGACCCAGCAATTCCACTTCCACGTGTGTATCCCTAAAGAGATTCTTGCATAAGAGATGGAGAAAAGTTAAAGAATGTTTAATACACTATTTATTGACACTGAGGAAAGTTTGAAACAGCTGATCAATGGGAGAACAGCTAAAAAAATTTTTTTGTCTATTCATCTAATAAAATGCCATATATGAGTAAAAGTGAACAAAATAGAGCTACATCCATCGCATGGCACAGGGAGATCAGCTAGGTGCTTTGCGACTACCTAGAGGGGTGGGATAGGGAGGGTGGGAGGGAGGGAGATGCAAGAGGGAAGAGATATGGGAACATATGTATACGTATAACTGATACACTTTGTTGTAAAGCAGAAACTAACACACCATTGTAAAGAAATTATACTCCAATAAAGATGTTAAAAAAATAACCAAAAAAAACCAAAGAGATAATGTCTTAAGTTTTCCCAGATACTGATTATAACCTGATCCCTTAATTTCAGGAAGCTAAACAAACCCATATGGGATTAATTAAAATTCCCAGCATAGAAAATTCCATTCAATAACTTATGCTAGACTAACTGGTTATATGAAAAAATCAAATAAAATTAGATCCCTATCCCACACAACTTACAAAATTCAACTGCAGATAAATTAAAAGCTAAATAGGACGGGAAAACACTTTAAAACACTTAGGGAAAAAATGTGGAAACTAACTATGATCCCAGGGTATGTAAATCATTATTAAACAGAATTTTTAAAAAAAATAATTAACAAATGATTTGTTAATTAAAAGATATTTAAAAATCAGAAGCCACAGACTGAGAGAAAAAATATTAGTGACCAAATATTATAAAGAACTCCTATAGATCACTAAGAAGATAAACAACCTCAAAAATGAGAAAAAATATATAATAATATAGTTCTCAGAACAGGAAACCAGAATGGCAGATAAGTATGTAAAAAGATGCTTGACTTTAGTAGCAGTCAGGGAAACTCCTATTAAAACAATAAAGTATATTATTTTCACTCATCAGATTGGTAAAAATGAAAATTTCTGACCAGAAGAGTTACTAAGAATGTGGAGCAACAGGTACACTGTTCAGGGAAACTGCCAATTGGCACAGACTTTAGAGAACGATTTGGCCAGAGCTGGTCTTGGTAAAGATGTGTGTACCCTAGGACCCAGCAATTCCACTCCCACGTGTGTATCCCTAAAGAGATTCTTGCATAAAAGATGGAGAAAAGTTAAAGAATGTTTAATACACTATTGACACTGAGAAAAGTTTGAAACAGCTGATCAATGGGAGAACAGCTAAAAAAATTTTTTTGTCTATTCACCTAATAAAATGCCATATATGAGTAAAAGTGAACAAAATAGAGCTACATCCATCAACATGGTTAAATCTCAAAAATATATTGTTAAACATTGTACGCCTGAAACTAACACAATATTGTAAATCAACAATACTTCAATTTTAAAAATTAATAAATAAAAAATAAAAGACCATGTATAAAAAAAGATATACATAATGTTAAACAAACTGAAAAAAGGGGTTTTACGAAGGATACACACAGTACAATACAATCTATATAAAAATTAAAGACATGCCCAAAATACCATAATATTTAAGGCTACATATGTATAGTAAAAGTAGAAAAACTGGGGAGGGTGGGGAAGAATGATAGGGTTTTGTGGGGGCTTCAGCTGTGTTTGTGATCTTAAACCAGGTGATCAGTATGTTGAGTGTGCATTATACTATCATCTGTTCTTCTTATAGGTCTACAGCATCTCGTAATTTTAAGAATTAACAAAAAAGAGATGCAAACTCCAGCACTCTGAGATGAAACAGTGAAACAATTTCTGTTTCATGCTGAGAAGTGGGCTGGTGTTTATTCCTGGGCCTTGTAAACTATCAGGAAAATACAAGAAGGCACATCTGCAGAGGATTGGGTTAGTGGTAAAGGAAACTTTACTAATAACTTTACATCATTTTACGTGTTTTATGAAAGATTTTAGATGTTAGTATCCCTGTTAAAGCTCCCTGACAGCATTCAAGTCTAAGAAAAACTGGGAAAAGATATTAACTGCATTAGGAAAATTCCTTATTTTATGCATTTTGATAGCCCATAAATTGCCCAAGCCCCCAAACCAGAATGACAAAATGGAAATAGAACATTTTAAACTAATTTGTCGAGTACCTATAAGCTTCTCTCACGAACAAGGAGACCACATTTTCACTTAAAATATTTATCAAACACACTATGCAATTTATTTATATATATAGTTAATTCCTCTCTTCATCTCAAAAAGCATTTAAAGCAGTTAAACCTCTATTATAAATAAAATAGATTCAGGTGCTTGGAGTAAGACAAAGTATAAGTATTAGACAATCCCTACCCACAAGAAGCTTGCAAAATAATTTATAAAACCTTTGATCCAAACCTTACAAGTTCATGTTCTCCATATGTAGACTATCCTCACACTTAAACAGCCAAGTGCTAGAAATATGCAGGGAGCAAATCCCATCAGTGTGGGACATAATATCCATTAGCTCATTTATATTCGCCCTAGACTTTCCTAGTCACTGATGGAGTCGGCATTAATCTTTCTGGCCGGTCATTTCGTGATCCTTTTATTTATTTATTTATTTATTTATTTTTTTTTTTGTGGTACGCGGGCCTCCGTAATTTTCATCTCATGCCCTCTCTCCACGGTTGCTAACTGCCTAGAAAAATGTTATCATGATCATGTTTGGAAAATGACCCTGTTCAAAGTATTATTGGACAAATATTGCATCAGCAACTGCCAACAATAGAGAGGTCCTAGACAACACTTATTTAAAACAGTCTCGGGCTTCCCTGGTGGCGCAGTGGTTGAGAGATGCAGGGGACACGGGTTCGTGCCCCGGTCCGGGAAGATCCCACATGCCGCGGAGTGGCTGGGCCCGTGAGCCACGGCCGCTGAGCCTGTGTGTCCGGAGCCTGCGCTCCGCAAGGGGTGAGGCCACAACAGTGAGAGGCCCGCATACCGCAAAATAAAATAAAATAAAATAAATAAATAAATAAATAAAATAAAACCGTCTCACCCTGGTCAGACGAATCCTGCATAGGCTGGAATTAAAACCTTTCACTCTCGGGCTTCCCTGGTGGCGCAGTGGTTGAGAATCCGCCTGCCGATGCAGGGGACACGGACGGGTTCGTGCCCTGGTCCGGGAAGATCCCACATGCTGCAGAGCGGCTGGGCCCGTGAGCCATGGCCAAACCTTTCACTCCTACGAAGTTTTGTGAGCCCGGGAATTTTTCTGACTTACTGGTTTTAACACTGAGAGCCTCTGGGAAATAATAACAGTAAAGTCTGCTTCGAGTAAACTGCGGGTGGGGTGGTCAGACTAGAGGACTGGATCCCAAGGGGAACTCAGCTGTCACAGTGGCTTCTGAGTCACTAGATGCATCTCTTTGAGATTGTTATGAGCAGAGCCGTTTCCGTCTAATTGTTTTTGTGATCGGTACATAAGAAATCTATTAGCAGCCCTAGAGCTAGTCAACTTCTTCATGACTGGGGTCACATCTATCAAACATGATGTCAGAGCTCAAAGGGATTCTCAGTCCACCCGGCACCCTCATTTTACCAAAGGAGGAAATGGAGTCTTGGGGAGGCCAATTGTTTGCCCAATTATAGTAAAATCAGAAAACAAGTAGCAAGGCTGCTGATAGCAATCACAGGCTCTTCCCCAACATGGTGCTATGAGGCTATTGGAAGAGTCTCACCTGCATGCTGAAATAACAAGTGCTAGAAATATGCAGGGAGCAAATCCCATCAGTGTGGGACATAATATCCATTAGCTCATTTATATTCGCCCTAGACGTTCCTAGTCACTGATGGCGTCGGCATTAATCTTTCTGGCCGGTCATTTCGTGATCCTTTTAAAACACATAAAAAATCCAATTTCGCAACCTGATAGTCCCATATTAGTAATTTTCATCTCATGCCCTCTCTCCACGGTTGCTAACTGCCTAGAAAAATGTTATCATGATCATGTTTGGAAAATGACCCTGTTCAAAGTATTATTGGACAAATATTGCATCAGCAACTGCCAACAATAGAGAGGTCCTAGACAACACTTACTTAAAACAGTCTCGGGCTTCCCTGGTGGCGCAGTGGTTGAGAATCCGCCTGCCGATGCAGGGGACACGGACGGGTTCGTGCCCTGGTCCGGGAAGATCCCACATACTGCAGAGCGGCTGGGCCCGTGAGCCATGGCCAAACCTTTCACTCCTACGAAGTTTTGTGAGCCCGGGAATTTTTCTGACTTACTGGTTTTAACACTGAGAGCCTCTGGGAAATAATAACAGTAAAGTCTTCTTCGAGTAAACTGCGGGTGGGGTGGTCAGACTAGAGGACTGGATCCCAAGGGGAACTCAGCTGTCACAGTGGCTTCTGAGTCACTAGATGCATCTCTTTGAGATTGTTATGAGCAGAGCCGTTTCCGTCTAATTGTTTTTGTGATCGGTACATAAGAAATCTATTAGCAGCCCTAGAGCTAGTCAACTTCTTCATGACTGGGGTCACATCTATCAAACATGATGTCAGAGCTCAAAGGGATTCTCAGTCCACCCGGCACCCTCATTTTACCAAAGGAGGAAATGGAGTCTTGGGGAGGCCAATTGTTTGCCCAATTATAGTAAAATCAGAAAACAAGTAGCAAGGCTGCTGATAGCAATCACAGGCTCTTCCCCAACATGGTGCTATGAGGCTATTGGAAGAGTCTCACCTGCATGCTGAAATAACCACACGACAGATGCCCAAACGGGAAACAGTGACCATGGCGACATGTCTAAATATGCATCTGGAGGAGGCTTTGTGCTTCTTTGATCAGAGAGGAATGTTAAGAAAAGTATCTGTCCATACAAACAACGTGCTTTTTCCCCCATACAGAGATGAGAGAAGAGAGCATGGGAAAGTAGTAGCACCTTTTCTCCTACTAGGGGGACCCTGAGTATTTGAAAGTAGCATCCCTCAAAGGCTGTCCAAGCTGGAGATAGCGCTCAGAGATGACCACAGTCAGAAAGCAAACACGTAGCTCCCATAAAGGGAATTTAGACAAATTGCTTCTGCTTCCGCCAGCCATCCACTGGGAAACACTGTCCCAAGGAGTGCCCACCTCGCCACCCCCGACTTCCCCCAGCCCCCCACAGCTGAGCAAATAGGATGGATCTCAGGCATGACATGCCTTCCCGGGCAGCTTCTTCTGCACCAGTGCCATCCAATTTCCCTCTTCACTGCCAAACTTACCTGGTTAGGATCCCCTCTACCTTTCAGTCACTCATTGCTGACAATTGCAGGGAAGACGACTTATTCCATTTTCCCTTCTAGGTAATATATGTAATTCTGTAATTGGGGGCTTACTCTTCGGCAGGCATAGTTCTAAGGTCTTTACACGCATTCATGTTTCATCCTCATAACAACTCTGTAAGGTGGGTACTACTATTATCCCCATTTTACAGATGAGCAAACTGAGACACAGAAAGGTGATGGTAACATAAATTACTAGTACTTTCAGGTGGTCCAGGGGGTAATTTACCTACTCAGTGTGTAACCCAAAGCCATGTTCTTTTTTTAAAAATGCATATTTGCATATTTATTGAATGAAACTTGAAAGAATAAACAACTTAGCATCATCAATTACCAAACTTCGAATTATTTAGCTCTCCCATAAGTTCCTTTTTATAAGCTGATTTTAAATTTCATTAATAACATACAGGTTGGGTTCTAAATAAACTACAGCATACCTCAGAAACATGATCTAATTTTCATTGGCTTTCACCTGCATCCCGGGAACTCAGCCTGGGAAAACTGTCAACTCAATCACATCTGTGGAGCCAGCAAAAGCTATGCAAAGAATAACTAGCTATCAGTACATAAAATGTATGTGATGATTTCCCAAAGCTATATTCTAATATTTGGGATATCTTTCAGGTGACTCAGAAGGAGAAGGATAGTGTCACCATTGGCCTATAAAAGCCCATATGTATGTATGTGTATATGTATAATCTCTAATCTTGTGAGGATGGCTCTTAAATTTCACCTACACACAGGGCTGACTTTGGGGGAAGTTTGAGTGTCTGTCTACCCTTGAGTCCTCCTATTGCTAAAGAATAAGAGCACGGCTTCACACAATCTTCATATTTACTCTCAGGAAGAAGTCTTAGCAGTTTTGAAAACCTAGCTAGGGTATGCTTCAGACAAAATAAAAACCCATACATCATTTTAAAAACTTATTCCAAGTCACAGAAATCACGTGATATCAGCAATATCATCTTCCCTTTGACACTAATTAGGATCTTTATAATGTATTCATTATTTTATACTCTACCAAGTTCTAAAAATAATTTGAGCCACTCTTGTTTAATGTCTAATATGTTATTCACTCTCTTGGCACTATCTGTTAAGTATTTGGGAGTTCAGTAGTAAATCAACTAAGAAACTTTTTAGTCATGCTGCAGAAAAGAAAAATCTGTAGTCATAAGTTATCTCCACTACAACTTCAAATACAAAAGATAAAATAATTTCACAGCAGAAATGAAATAATATTTTACACTATCTTTTATGGGAACGGACTGACCCACATGAATCAATAACTTCAGATTTCATTTATTTTGGAAAGTTCTCTAAGAACTTCAAAGACTTAAATATAATAGAGTTGATTTTCTAAGGGTTAAGTGTTAAGAATTTTAGCTCATAAACTCGAAAGCTCAAACTAAAACCGAAAGCCACTCAAGCAATGCTTTTATTTTTTTAATTTTTTTAACATCATTTTCGGAATATAATTGCTTTACAATGGTGGGTTAGTTTCTGCTGTATAACAAAGTGAATCAACTATACATATATATATATCTCCAAATCTCCTACCTCTTGTGTCTCTCTCCCACCCTCCCTATCCCAACCCTCTAGATGGAATCAAAGCACTGAGCTATTCTCCCTGTGCTATGTGGCTGCTTCCCACTAGCTATCTATTTTATATTTGGTAGTGTATATATGTCTATGTCACTCTCTCACTTCATCCCAGCTTACCCTTCCCCCTCCCCGTGTACTCAAGTCCCTTCTCTATGTCTGCTTCTTTATTCCTGTCCTGCCTCTAGGTTCTTCAGAACCTTTTCTTTTTTTTTAGATTCAATATATGTGTTAGCATACGGTATTTGTTTTTCTCTTTCTGACTTACTTCACTCTGTATGACAGTCTCTAGGTCCATCCACCTCACTCAAATAACTCAATTTCTTTTTTTTTTTTTTTTTTTGTGGTACGCGGGCCTCTCATTGTCGCGGCCTCTCCAGCTGCGGAGCACAGGCTCCGGACGCGCAGGCCCAGTGGCCAAAACTTAGGTTGCTTCCATGTGCTGGCTACTGCTAATAGTGCTGCAATGAACATTGTGGTACACGACTCTTTTTTTTTTTTTTTTTTTTTTTTGGTGGTACGCGGGCCTCTCACTGTTGTGGCCTCTCCCGTTGCGGAGCACAGGCTCCGGACGTGCAGGCTCAGCGGCCATGGCTCACAGGCCCAGCCGCTCCGCGGCATGTGGGATCTTCCCAGATTGGGGCACGAACCCGTATCCCCTGCATCGGCAGGAGGATTCTCAACCACTGCGCCACCAGGGAAGCCCACACGACTCTTTTTGAATTATGGTTTTCTCAGGGTATATGCCCAGCACTGGGACTGCTGGATCGAATGGAAGTTCTATTTTTAGATTTTTAAGGAACCTCCATACTGCTCTCCATAGTGGCTATATCAATTTACATTCCCACCAACAGTGAAAGAGGGTTCCCTTTTCTTCACACCCTCTCCAACATTTATTGTTTGTAGATTTTTTGATGATGGCCATTCTGACCAGTGTGAGGTGATACTTCATTGTAGTTTTGATGTGCATTTCTCTAATGATTAGTGATGATGAGCATCCTTTCATGTGTTTGTTGGCAATTGGTATATCTTCTTTAGAGCAATGTCTATTTAGGTCTTCTGCCCATTTTTGGACTGGGTTGTTTTTTTAATATTGAGCTGCATGAGCTGTTTACATATTTTGGAGATTAATCCCTTGTCCGTTGATTTGTTTGCAAATATCTTTTCCCATTCTGAAGGTTGTCTTTTCGTCTTGTTTGTAGTTTCCTTTGCTTTGCAAAAGCTTTTAAGTTTCATCAGATTCCATTTGTTTATTTTTGTTTTTATTTCTATTACTCTAGGAGGTGGGTCAAAAAGGATCCTGCTATGATTTATGTCACACAGTGTTCTGCCTGTGTTTTCCTCTAAGAGTTTTATAGTGTCTGGTCCTACATTTAGGTCTCTAATCCATTTTGAGTTTATTTTTGTGTATGGTGTGAAGGAATGTTCTAATTTCATTCTTTTACATGTAGCTGTCCAGTTTTCCCAGCACCACTTACTGAAGAGACTGTCTCTTCTCCACTGTATATCCTTGCTCCTTTGTCATAGATTAGTTGACTATAGGTGCGTGGGTTTATCTCTAGTCTTTCTATCCTGTTCCATTGGTCTATATTTCTGTTTTTGTGCCAGTACCATACTGTCTTGATTACTGTAGCTTGTAGTATAGTCTGCAGTCAGTGAGTCTGATTCCTCCAGCTCTGTTTTTTTCCCTCAAGACTGCTTTGGTTATTCTGGGTCTTTTGTGTCTCCATACAAATTTTAAGATGTCTTGCTCTAGTTCTGTACAAAATGCCATTGGTAATTTGATCGGGATTGCATTGAATCTGTAGATTGCTTTGGGTAGTATAGTCATTTTCACAATATTGATTCTTCCAGTCCAAGAACATGTTATATCTCTCCATCTGTTTGTATCATCTTTAATTTCTTTCATCAGTGTCTTATAGTTTTCTGCAGACAGGTCTTTTGTCTCCCTTGGTAGGTTTATACCTAGGTATTTTATTCTTTTAGTTGCAGTGGTAAATGGGAGTGTTTCCTTAATTTCTCTTTCAGATTTTTCATCATTAGTGTATACGAATGCAAGAGATTTATGTGCATTAATTTTGTATCCTGCAACTTTACTAAGTTCATTGATTAGCTCTAGCAGTTTTCTGACGGCATCTTTAGGATTCTCTATGTATAGTATCATGTCATCTGCAAACAGTGACAGTTTTACTTCTTTTTTTCCAATTTGTATTTATTTCTTTCTTTTCTCTTAATACCATGACTAGGACTTCCAAAACTGTGTTGAATAATAGTGGTGAGAGTGGCCATCCTTCTCTGTTCCCTATCTTAAAGGAAATGTTTCAGTTTTTCCCCATTGAGAATGATGTTTCCTGTGGGTTTTTCATATATGGCCTTTATTATATTGAGGTAGGTTCCCTCTATGCCCACTTTCTGGAGAGTTTTTATCATAAAGCGTGTTATATGTGTCAAAAGCTTTTTCTGCATCTATTGAGATGATCATATGGTTTTTATTCCATAATTTGTTAATATGGTGTATCACATTGATTAATTTGCATATATTGAAGAATCCTTGCATCCCTGGGATAAATCCCACTTGATCATGGTGTATGATCCTTTTAATGTGCTGTTGGATTCTGTTTGCTAGCATTTTGTTGAGGACTTTTGCATCTATGTTCATCAGTGATATTGGCATGCAGTTTTCTTTTTTTGTGACATCTTTGTCTGGTTTTGGTATCAGGGCGATGGTGGCCTCATAGAATGACTTTGGGAGTGTTCCTCCCTCTGCTATCTTTTTGAAGAGTTTGAGAAGGATAGAGGCTTTTGTTTGCTGGAAGATTTTTAATCACAGTTTCAATTTTAGTGCTTGTGATTGGTCTGTTCATATTTTCTATTTCTTTCTGGTTCAGTCTTGATAGGTTGTGCATTTCTAAGAATTTGTTCATTTCTTCCACATTGTCAATTTTATTGGCATACAGTTGCTTGTAGTAATCTCTAATAATCTTTTGTATTTCTGCAGCATCCGTCATTACTTCTCCTTTTTCATTTCTAATTCTATTGATTTGAGTCTTCTCCCTTTTTTTCTTGATGAGTCTGGCTAATGGTTTCTCAATTTGTTTATCTTCTCAAAGAACCAGCTTTTACTTTTATTGATCTTTGCTATCATTTCCTTCACTTCTTTTTCATTTATTTCTGATCTGATCTTTATGACTTCTTTCCTTCTGCTAAATTTTGGGGGTTTTTGTTCTTCTTTCTCTAATTGCTTTAGGTGCAAGTTTAGGTTGTTTATTCAAGATGATTCCTGTTTCTTAAGGTAGGATTGTATTGCTATAAACTTCCCTCTTAGAACTGCTTTTGCTGCATCCCATAGGTTCTGGGTCGTCGCGTCTCCATTGTCATTTGTTTTTAAGTATTTTTTGATTTCCTCTTTGATTTCTCCAGTGATCACTTCGTTATTAAGTAGTGTATTGTTTGGCCTCCATGTGTTTGTATTTTATACAGATCTTTTCCTGTAATTTATATCTAGTCTCATAGTGTTGTGGTCGGAAAAGATATTTGATATGATTTCAATTTTCTTAAATTTACCAAGGCTAGATTTGTGACCGAAGAGATGATCTATCCTGGAGAATGTTCCATGGGCACTTGAGAAAAATGTGTATTCTGTTGTTTTTGGATGGAATGTCCTATAAATATCAATTAAGTCCATCTTGTTTAATGTATCATTTAAAACTTGTGTTTCCTTATTTATTTTCATTTTGGATGATCTGTCCATTGGTGAAAGTGGGGTGTTAAAGTCCCCTAATATTATTGTGTTACTGTCGATTTCCCCTTTTATGGCTGTCAGTGTTTGCTTTATGTATTGAGGTGCTCCTATGTTGGGTGCATAAATATTTACAATTGTTATATCTTCTTCATGGATCGATCCCTTGATCATTATATAGTGTCCTTCTTTGTCTCTTGTTATAGTTTTTACTTTAAAGTCTATTTTGTCTGATAAGAGAATTGCTACTCCAGCTTTCTTCTGATTTCCATTTGCATGGAATATCTTTTTCCATCCCCTCACTTTCAGTCTGTATGTGTCCCTAGGTCTGAAGTGGGTCTCTTGTAGACAGCATATATATGGGTCTTGTTTTTGTATCCATTCAGCCAGTCTGTGTCTTTTGGTGGGAGCATTTAATCCATTTACATTTAAGGTAATTATCAATATGTATGTTCCTATTACCATTT